>NC_049260.1:5402711-5707125 GCF_011100685.1 Canis lupus familiaris | reverse complement strand
TTTTATTTAAAATTTACAATTTAAGCTTCCTAATTTAATCCTGATAAACAATAAAAACATAAATTTGTATGCCTCCAAATAATGTGGGGGCAAAGGCACACATCGTAACACCTAAGGCTTTTGATACTTTTTTTATGTAGATTTATCTATAAGGAGTTTTTTTTGTTTTGTTTTGTTTTTACTCAGCTGTCTTCATCGTCATAATTATAGCAAGACTCTAAGATATAGCAACAGATAATTCTTTATGTTATATACAGATGTGTAGTGACACCTTCCTCTTCTAGTGGACCCAAGATTCCTTCCCCTTGGTATACATCCACACCTTATATGATGGTCTCACCTTGAGCGTGAGTGAGACATGTGAATAGGATGGGAGATCAGTCCTGTGATTATGTTACTGTCAGGTGCTGTTAAATCAGAAGAGTGATTATTCATGTAGACCTGACCTCATCAAGTGAGCCCTTGAAAGTGACTGAGATGTTCCTGATGTTAGAGATACTGGATGTGTGAGAGGACGTGTGGAGGAGGGCATGTAGGTAAAACCTATGGGTAGCATTTGGGAGCTGAGAGCAACGACCCATTGGCAGCCAGTAAGAAAACCAGGGCCTTCATCACATACACACAACTGCCAGCAAGCTTAGAAGAGGAGACTGAGCTTCTAGATAGACACAGCTGCCTGACACATTGGGAAACCAGTAAATGGGTGTTATTTTAAGTTGCTAAGTCTATGGTAACTTGTTCAACAGTGATAGAGCACCAACAGACCTCTTAGAAAGAAACATTGAATCATAAAGGGAAAAGCAGTTTTATGTAAAAACAAGGTAGGACTGGGGTGCCTGGGTGGCTTAGTCAGTTAAGTGTCTGTTTTCAACTTAGATCATGATCTCAGGGTCCTGTGATCAAGCTCCACATAGGGCTCCCAGGTCAGTGGGAAGCCTGCTCCTCCCTCTCTGTCTCCCCTCCCTCTGCTCATGCTGTCTCTTGCTTACTCCCTCTCTCAAATAAGTAAATAAAACCTTTTTAAAAAATAAAAACAAGGTAGGATTCTATTGACACATGTTCTAATCGGAAGGTCACTGAAATGATTTGTTTCTACTCTAGGGATACATTTTGCCACCATGGACCTAAAGTCAGTGCTAACTACCCAATAATGAAGGCTACCACTTTTCTTAGCCATGTATGACAGACATTGTGCTTTTGCTTGCATCTTTTGGTGCCAGAAGTCTTTCCTAGCACACAAGTTCGAACTTTCCCTACTAAAACTTTGAGTAAATTTGATGCTTTAGACAGACTCTTGCATATTCTGTAGCTTCTCCCACCCTTTGGTGCACACATCCCAAAGAATGTCATTCTCAAGTTAATTAGTTTGGCTGTGAAGGAGAAATGGCTGGCCTCATGGCGTCATTGGTAAACCAATTCCAAGAATAAGGATTAAGAGCATAAATTGAATAACAGTGAAGGCCCTCCAGGGAACACCAGTGAAGTAAAATAGTACTTGTTTGTGTAAACCCTGGTAGATTTATTTTTTAAATGCATCTAACTATTTTTCTATCAGCCTGTATTATTCCTAAAGCCCTTGATCATGCTTATGCCAAAAAAAAAAAAAGAAAAGAAAGAAAGAAAGGAAAGACAAGAAAGCAGAGTTAAAGCTGTAGTTAAGCCCTACAAATATAAGGCAAAGTGCAAGTATATTACTCTATTTTGAGGATGTGAATTTTTATACATTTTTGTTTAGTTACTTTGAAACTCGACTCTGGAACTTTTTTCCTCCATCAAATATGAATGTAGAAAGAGATCAAAGTAAAAATACCTGTGGAAATAAGATCTATTGCAACCACTGGTGAGAAACTCTAAACTCAATGGGAACTATAGGTTTTTTGTTTTTTGTTTTTGTTTTTGTTTTTGTTTTGGTGGCTGTATTTTGTAAATCAAATTAGTTGACTTCCTCCCCACTCCCTTTTTCATGGAAAGCCTGATTTTCAGCTTTCCTTGAAATTCTGAAAAATCTGATGTCACTGGGGCAGCAAGCATGGCAGCCATGATTTGCTGCCATTGAGTGTGTCTCATTCCTGGCCAACTGCCTCCTTTCCCCTTCACTTCCATGGCTCCATACTGTCTCGCTGACCCCACCACCATGCAGATAGCTTGCCTCTATCCTTGAGCGGATTAAGTTTCGTTCCCACGCGTACGTATTCCGTTTGCCGTATTGACATACGAGAACATGACTTCCCATTTAGGCATTTTTAAGGGGATAGTAAGCCAGACTTTGTCGGTGGGTACAGAGGGGCAAATAAAGGAAAACCAGTCCTCTATGTGACATCTTTGATTCTTCTCCTTGATCTCCATTATTCTTTCCTTCCTCCTGTGTCCTTAAAAATAGTCACCGGAGCACTCAGTACATCTAATTGACCCTCATTATCCACGGATTCTGTATTTACAAATTCACCTACTTGTTAAAGTTTTATTTTAATTTCCTGCAAACCATTGCATGGCTTTCATGTCATTTGAGGATATGTGCACAGTGGTGATCAATTTGAGTTGCCTGATGTACATGTTCCCAGGTGAGGTTGAACAGAGGACTCTACTGTGCCTTCTCATGTCAGCTCTCATACTATAAGCAAGTGTCCTTTTTGTTGTCTCTTTAGTGTATTTTTGTGCTTTTTGTTGGTGATTTTGCCATTTCAGATGGCTCCCAAGTGTCATGCAGCAGTGCTGTCTGGTGTTCCTAGGCGCAAAAAGACTATCATGTGCCTTAGGGAGAAAATACACATGTCAGAGAAGCTTCCTTTAGGCTTGAGTTATAGTGCTATTGGCTATGAGTTCAATATTAATGAATGTTTTTCCCTTAGGAGCAGTGGTTATTATTTGCTGATTCAGTGTTTGGTGCAGCATTACAGAATACAACCATGGTGCATAAGGAGAATCAGCTTCGCTGTGGTTGTTGACAAGCAGCATCTCAGCTGGTGGCAATGTTAGTCCCTTTTCACTCAGACCAAATGTTTTGGTGTCATTCTTGACTTCTGTATCTGTCTTACACACTCTACATCTAATTATGATGGAATTCTGTTGGCTCTACCTTTAAAAGTCTATTTATGCCCAGAATCCAACCACTTCTCACCATCCCCAGAGCCCCCACCTCTTTCCTCACCTGGATTATTGCAAAAGCCTCTTAACTATCCCCCTTGCTCTGCCCTAGTCCTGTGGAACACAGCTACCAGCAACTTTTTCCTCAAAGATCATATGGTTCCTCTGCTCAAAACCCCCATTCAAAGTAAAAATCAAAATCCTTACTGTCACCTAGAAGAGCTTATGCCATCTTACTTCATCCTTTATTGCTATTTCTCTGCTTCTCTCTGTCTCTTTCTGCTGCAGCCACTGGAGTCCTCACTATTCCCCAAACATGCCCCCAGTAAGACTGTGGGAAATGAATGTACAAATAACCTTTTCCCCAGCTGGACTTAGTGAAATGTCTGTCTTAGAGAAGTGTGTGCTATTTGAGAAGAGAGAACGTGACTTAATTCTCTGTTTCATGCTCAGGGTCCATCTGAGTGCCTTCCCCAGTGTGTGGTGAAGGCAGAATGAATACATAATTTTACTTATCACTCTCGAGTGGCATTTCCAGAAAGCAGGAAGACGTGCTTTGAAGGTAGCAGAATAATCACCTTCATTGCTGATGCCTGTAAGGAGGCTGCGGCATTTTAAGTGAGGGATGTGGCATTACTTGTTCATCCCCAAATTTCTCCACTTTTATTGAGCCCTCATGACATGTTAGACACTAAGTGGGGTACTTGATGTAGGTCACTTTATTTAGTCCTAATCCCAGTCTTATGGATATGAACTGTTCTTATTCTCATATCACATATGATAGAATAAGGCTTAGGGCCTGATCACATTTTGGGAACCCTGGTATGCCACTTCCATTCTTTGGACTCACAGCTAAGCTTTGTTCTGATGACAGTGTTCTGATCTATTTTGGCATGACTGAAGCACAGAGTATAAAATAGGATAAAAATATTATAGAATATATTATGATTTTTGCTTGTTAAATCAGTGAGTCGTACCATTAATGTATGTCCTCTCTTAGAAGCTTTATACTTGTAAATTACATCACTTAAAGTTAATTTAATATGATCACTGTTGTCATTTCTATAAACATTAGGCAATATCTCCATGGTTCAGAAATGAATTCCACATTATGCGTTTTTTTCTCATAAGAAACTCACATTTTACATATAGCATGTTTTTCAGAAATATAAACAAAATTTATTTCTTTTTATTTCTGAGGTAAATAGATACTTTAAATTAGTAAAAGAACATCATGGGCTCCTGGAAGGCTCAGTTTGTTAAGCATCTGCCTTTGGCCCAGGTCATAATCTTGGAGTCCTAGGATAGAAGCCCATTCCCTGCTCAGCGGGAAGTCTGCTTATCCTTCTGTCTTTGCCCCTCCCACCCCACTCATGCTCTCTCTCTTTCAAATAAATAAATAATATATTTTTTAAAAGTTAGTAAAAAAAACATCATTGAAAGCCTGAGAGCACAATTATTTGTTGCGTTGATTCAGTAGGAGAATTAAAACCCCTTCTCTTAAAAGCATTCTTAAGCTTTTTTCTCAAATTATCTCATCCATATTTTTGGTAGGTATATCACATTCCTTTTAAGAAAAGAGCTTCATTTAGGACAGGGAATTCATTTACTCCCGCTTGCTCTATTACCCTTTTACTTCTTTGGATCATAACATCAGGACTTGTTTTGGACAAGAACCTTATCCACAATAAATTTGTACTTTTTAATAATCAACAAACCAAATATTTTTAGTAGAAGTTTATCTTCAAATAGAGATGTGCTGCCCTTTATCTTTAAATAAGACTATTTCCATAACTTTGTAGCATAGGAAATCATCTCAAAACTTAGTGGCTTAACACAACAGTATTTGTTATTCTCATGATTCTGTACATTCACTGGGCTCTGAGAAGTGTTCATGCGCTATTGGCTGGGGTTGCAGTCATCTTGGGTCTTGAGTGTGCTGAGCTCAACTGTGGCCGTCTGCCAGAGTACCTTTAGTCTCTTCATGTGGGTTAGGCTTCTTATAAAATGGTGGATGGATTCCAAGGGGCCAGGAGCTTGTGGCCTGGGCTTGGAACTCCCAGAGTATCATTATTATTATTATTAATTAACTTTTTTTAAAGAACAGTTTTAGGTTTACAGTAAAATTAAGTAGAAAGAATAGAGTTCCAAGAAAGCCTCCCCATCTCCCCACTTACAACCTCCCCCACTATTGGCAGGTCCCACCAGAGTGGTACATTTGTTACTGTATGTGATCCTACACTGACAAGTCATTATCTCCCAAAGTCCATACTTTACTACATTGGGTTTACTCTGTTATTGTGCATTCCATAGGTTTTAGAAAATAGCAACATTTTGGGGGCATTGTTTTGGCTAAAGCTAGTTCCAAGACCAGACAAAAATTAAGGCAAAGGAAATATGCTCCACCTGTTGATGTGTGGAGCAGATGCATATCCAGGAAGACGAGACATTTCAGGACTATCTTTGGAGCCAGGCTCCCATAGAGACTAGCTATAAGTGGAATCTGTATTCTAGAAGTTGTCAGCATTTCTCAAACATAAGTGTATACATGGATTACCCAAGGATCTTGCTAAAATCCAGATCTATTTAGTAGATACTGGAGAACCTACTAAGATAGGCCTGAGATTCCCTATCTGTAACAAGCTCTTGGGTAATACTGGTGCTGCTGGCCCATGAAACACACTTTGAATTGGAAAGGTAACTGCAGCATTTTCAGCCTTTCTGGTTGCTAATTGACAAGCCTAGTTCCTTCCTGACTTAACAGCTCTGTTCTCCTGTTTTGCCAGCCCTTGAAGCCTTTCTGTAATAGAGGTGAGCAAGAGCATTAAATCCAAATTCAAGGTCATCCTCCACAGGAGATTTTGCTGACCACCGAATTCTCTATTCATTGTATAATTTCATTGTAACCCACTTACTGATTGTAATGCCTATTGGCACATATTTATAAAGACCTTATATTTTCATTTTATTTTTCCTATGTTTATATGTCTCTAACTGATAAGCTTTTGGTGGACAGGGACTGTGATACACTTAGTTGGATTATGGTCCTGTGGGAATCAGTCCCGTAACCTCAAATAATAGTCATACCCATCATAGTGGTGATGCTTAGTATGTTCAAGACCTTGGTTAAGTTATTTTTCGTTGTTGGTTTTTGCTTTTTACACAATAACCTGTCATAGTAGACCATTATTATCAATGAAGTAAAACTCTAGAGCAGTTAGCCCCTGCTAACAAGAATAACTGGAGTTGAAACCCAGGTATGTCACACTCACTGACCAGAATCCTCAACCACCATGTTTTTTGGCTTTTTAACATTTCTGTAGCAAATTTGGTGATTCACCAGTTGACTTTTGTTTTGTTTTGTTTTGTTTTGTTTTGTCTTAGGAGATGGCTTATTGGGTAAATTTAAGACTAATTAGGTTCTTGTACAGGTAATTGTAATTTGGGTATGGTTTGGCCACCCATTGCCATCCCTTCAACAAATGAGAGTGTTTTTACTTTAAAGGATCTCATAGTTTTATGATAAGTAATGAAAACTGAAAGGAAGTAATGTGTCCTTCATTTCTCATGTGCCCAAGTTTACATTATGAATATAATACTAGCTTAACGAGAGCAGTAACATCATAAAAAGGAATCTGAATCCATGTGTAATGCTCTTCGGTTTTCTCATGACAATGGTTTCCTGATAATGCATATTTTATCTGCTACCGTCTTCACCAATTAGTGTCAGTTTCTTGGTGAAAATATTCCCTGATTAGCCACTCACAAAAACCAAAGAATACCAGAACAAGACAAGTAAACTCTGTTTGAAGATACATTTCATATAAAATAAATACTGTTGCCCGTAGAAAACAATTTTAGCAGAGCTGTTTCTTGGAAAGAAAGGGAGAATTGTTTTCTAAATAAGGAAGAAAAATAGCTCCAATTTTCAACTCATTGTTTGATGGATTATTGCTTCTCTTGTTATCTATTCGGTCAATGTCTGCACGCTCTCATGATTGTCCTTGCAATGAAGAAAGGAAGAATGGCCAGCATTAAAACCTAAAATGAAAATCTATTCCATTTAAATTTAGATGCTATATCGAATTATTTTCCATGCATCCATTTTCACTCTTAGAACAAAAACATTTATGCCCTAAAGAACAGTTCCTGAAAGAGCACTATGATAAGCATTTACACTTATGAGTCATTGACTTTGATGTATTATAGAAGGTTTTTATATACAAATATGACTAATGATATTTAAAGCCTGTTTATCACTAGATTGCAGATTTTCCACTCAGCGAGGCTGCCCACTGAGTTATTGAGTGTTTTATCCCCACCTCCTGCTGCATTTTGGATTTTTGTGCCATTGCTAAATGTCGTCCAAAATCTTATTTTATTTTAAAGACTAGTGTTATAAGGCTCGAGTGAGCACATAACAGAATCAATAGGAAGCTAATCGTCAGTAATGGGAGAGATCTCCTTCCTTAGAGAATAAGGAACTGGAACATAAATTGCTTTTAAGGACCCTTTCCAATAAACTACACTTAACACTTTAGGCAAAAGGAGGGAGAGGAGGGACAGTTTGTCATGATGGACATGTTTGCTTCTTCCATGAACCGATGGAAACAGTTCCCCATGAGGCCTGCAGGAATGGGGATATTTGGAAGCCACTTTGGCTCCCGGTGAATGTCAGAGGCCTCAAGACCTTTCCACTTAAGTGCACAAGAAAACCTTAAGTGGCCAGAGTTTTCCTTACGTGATGACAAAAGTTGTGGGGAGAGGCACAGGTAGAAAAAGCAACTCCTTGAATAACATTAGCTTTGACCGAGAAAGCCAATCTTTAGAAAACTTCCTCATTCTCTGCTGTCTTGTTTGGACCAAATTGTTACCGGATTAATTTTGGAACCACTCCATAATTCTACATTTTCTGCCTTCCTAAAATGAGTGTCTGTCCTTTCCTTTTAAAATCTCAAGTGTTTACGCAGGCTGCTATCTAATTTTCTTTCTTACCCATACTTGAGAGTAACTCACAGTTATTTCACGAAGAGATGGGGGAAAAAAAGGGCCGGAGAATAGTATCATCTCCACCCAGACACACCTTGTCTGGGCTTGTGTTTCTGAAAAGAAGTGAGATGGATACCTCCCTATAATCAAACATCCAGGGGAAGTAGACATTTGAACTTTTTTTCTATTATTACTCAGAATCTTCAGCACATTATATCTTAATGAGCCTGGCTCAAATTCTTTTCAGCGTCAAATCATGATGGTTCTTCTTTGCCCTTTTAACCTTCCTGTCTGGTGGTTTAAGAGAAGTGTGGCTTCTGTGTGACAGGACAGTAACCATCCATGAATATTTGGTTGGTCTCATTGGAGAGGAGGCTGATGATGTGTATTAGCCCGGGTGAGCACAAGCTCTCTCTAATTATTGAAAATGCCGAATCCTTAGGAAGATGTTGCTACTGACCTCTTGGGCAAGTCGAAATGAAATAGGCATGCTGAGTGAGAATAGACAGGTTCATGCTTTCAGTCTGCCTGGTTGGTGTACAATGGGCTGGTGTCTCTTTTAGCAAGCAGAGAGTTAGAGCAGGGGGTGGCAGATTTTTCCTCTAAAGGGATGCCTGGGTGGCTCAGTAGGGGACGCCTGGGTGGCCCAGTGGTTGAACGTCTGCCTTTGGCTCAGGGCGTGATCCTGGAGTCCCGGGATCAAGTCCTACATTGGGGTCCCTGCAGGGAGCCTGCTTATTCTTCTGCCTATGTCTCTGCCTCTCTCTCTCTCTGTGTCTCTCATGAATAAATAAATAAAATCTTTTCAAAAAAAATAAAGGGACAAATGCTAAATAGGCTTTAAGGGCCATGTGGTCTTTGTTTGCCATTCTGTTAAAATAATAATGATGTTTTTTTGCTCTAAAATATACATTTTTAAAGATTTTATTTTTATTTATTCATGAGAGACACACAGAGAGAGAGAAGACAGAGAGAGAGAGACAGAGGCAGAGACACAGGCAGAGGGAGAAGCAGGCTCTATGCAGGGAGCGCGACGTGGGACTCCATCCCTGGACTCCAGGATCAGGCCCTGGGCTGAAGGCAGGCACTATAAACTGCTGAGCCACCCAGGGATCCCCAAAAGATATGTTTTTATTATGAAAACAAGAAAGATGTCTAGAAGAGTATACACTTCTGTACACTCACTCCAAAGCCCATCACCCAGAAATCATTTTGGTCAACATTTGATGATTATAGACATCTGTCTTCAGAAACACTCAGATTGAAAGATCCACAAATTGTCACTAAATGGTAGATAGCTAGGGAAAAGTACATTTATAACATTACACATGCTGTTTTTAATAACAAGGGTTATATTGTTTTACTTAAATTTACTTAATTTACTCAAATTTATTTTAAAAATTTACTTGATTTAAAAAAATTTACTTGATTTTACTTAATTTACTTTAAAAAAGAGCAGTAAATGGAAATAAAAGTGAAGAAATCATTAAATATTAGATGAATTTTTTTTCAAAAGTTGTCATTTCCGAGAAGAGTTATACCCAATTTACAAATTATGATGAAGGAACATAAAACATTTTTTTAATGCTGTTTTTTGATGATGTGCTTCAACTATAGCCATTATCTCTTCTCTTCTTGTTAAAAAGGCTATTTATTACAATACAGCTAGCTTCCTGTTTGTACCTTTTCTAATGACCCTGGACTTTTTTGTTTGTTGTATTATCTTAACATTTTTTTGTATATCACCATAATTTTCCTGGATATAAAATTATTTGATTATTAACCTCAGTTTTCATTTTTGTAACCATCTTTTCTCCAATTCCTGAGTTATTTATTTTGATTTATCTTTTACTGCCTAGAATTTTGTCATGCAGGAATGTTGTGAAGACAAGTGCATGGGTGTTATATTCTTTCAGCTTTTTTTATGCTGCAGAATGTCTGTATATTGCTTTTATAGTTGAAGGACAGCATGGCTGAACATACCAGTTGGGGAGGACACTTTCTTACTACTCTCAAAATTTTGTAGCCATTGCCCTGTCATCTTCCCATAGTGAATATTGCCGTTCAGAAGATCAAATTGAGTCTTTCCTCTTTCACATAGCTTGACTTTTTTTCTGCCTGCATTCACATATGATTCTTTGTGTTTGGAGTTGATGAATTTTGCCATGTCTTCATGCTGATAAGTTGACAGAAAATTTCTTGGGAGACAGTGTCCTCTTTATCAACAGGTTCAAGTGTTTATTCCAGAATAAAATGTCTTTTATTATAGCCCTGAATTGGTTTTCAGTGGGTTTTCTCTCTTTTCTCCTCTTCTGCAGGAATATCAGTTATGCTACACTGGACTCACTTTGTGTTGTGTTCATCCAGCTGTCTTCATAATTACTTTTATATCATTGTTCTCTTCCATTTTGGTATATTTCTTGACTCAACTTTAGTGCTTGTGCTTCTGAATTTACTCTCCGTTATATTCATTCTAATTGTTTTCACTTACATAGTGTGTTTTGTTCCATTTCTTTCCTAAGCTTCACTAGCTTGGTTTTTAAAAATCTCCAGTGTTGGCTCATAATTTAAAGGATAATCTCATATCTGTTCTCTGTGATTTATTTGAGACTCTGAAGAACTCTCTGATTAAAAATGTGTGCTTTTCTCCTTTTTGTGGATACGTTTTCTGGTCATATACATACTTCTCTTTTCTGAAATGTCCCCCCTACACACATACACAGAAGACCCACATATAGCCCTTTCATACTGTTGGGTTTTGTTGAGAGGGATGCACAGTTTGCGTAGAAACCGTGAGGAGGCACTGAGGGCAAGGAGGAACGTAGGGGACACTGCAGAAGCTGTGCACAGCCTCCCTGGTGCACGTGTGGTCTTGAACATGTTCTTTCCAAAGTGGTCGCTTCTGGGTTCTGTCACTGTGTTTCCCTTTTCAAAAATCAGTTTTCTTGGATTCACAGCAAAGGCCTCAGAAGTGGAATTGTTTGTGTTGTCATGGATTACTTGTTCTCTCCTTCCCTTTCCTAGGAACATCATCTCTGACAGGCTTCCTGGGGAGAAGGCTGCACTCCATACCTTAGAGATGGCCTGTTAATGGGGGGTGGGCTAGATGGGGGTAGGCATTATGGAGGGCACACTTGTGATGAGCAGTGCATGCTGTATGCAAGTGATGAATCTCTCAGTTCTTCTTCTGAAACCAATATTACCCTATACATTAACTAACTAGAATTTAAATAAAAACTTAAAACAAAAACAAAAAAACGAAAGAAATTCCTATAAAGATGGTACCTCGTCCCTCTCCCTCTCTCTGTCTGCCGAGGTAGGTCTCTAGACCGAGATTTCTTTCCTTTGGCACTATTGACACTTGAGGCCAGTCGCTCTTTCTTGGAGCAGAGGTGTCCTGGGCATTGTAGGATGCTTAGCAGCACCCCTGGCCTTAGCCCACTAATTAGGTGCTGATAGGCACCTCCCCAGTTGTGACAGCCCAAGAGTGTCTCCAGTCATTGCTATAGGTGTCCTCTGAAAGAGGACCACCACTTGAAGGAACATTTCCTTCTTTTCTGGCCCCCTCATCACACTGGATCTCAGGCCTCCCCCTGAGGAGACCTTCAGGGGTGGACTTTTCAGATTGCTGGCAGTTAATGGCAGGAAACCCATACCCTCTTAGAGGTCCAATGTCAAACTCTGCCTCTGTCCATGCTTCACAATACTTGTCAAGCTTGCTCTGTCATTTGTGTTTTCTAAAATTGCATTGCTGAACATTTCAAGTTATTGAATAGTTAGACTGTGTTATTTTGGGTAGGATTCCCAGGTGGGGAATAGGTGGAAATGGTATTACTGGACCTTTTTAACCTAGAATGCTCTTTCTTCTTTCAAAACACAACCTTGAATTGCTTCCTTTAATTTCTCTTGTTTGGAGGCACAGAATAGGACATTTGGTTTCAAATGATGATTTTTGCCACTCTGCAGCTTTGAGCAGCAAATGAGAATAAATAGGATTCAGAATGCTTCTGATAATTTGTATTTTAGGGGTGCCTGGGTGGCCCAGTCAGTTGAGTGTCTGCCTTGGGCTCAGGTCATTATCTCAGGGTCCTGGGATGGAGCCCCACATCCAAGCTCCCTGCTCAGTGGGGAGTCTGTTTCTCCTTGCTCTCCCTCTGCCACTTCCTCCTGCTGGTGCTGTCTGTCAAATAAATAAATAAATAAAATATCTTAAAAACAACAACATTGGTTATCCATCTCGATAATGGAGTGATCCATTTTGCTTTTGACTTACAAAAAGGCAGCAGTATAGACTCAAAACATTATAATTAGCCCACTGTGATAAAGAACAACTAGTTTTTTTTTTTTTTAAAGATTTTATTTATTTATTCATGAGAGACAGAGAGAGAGAGAGAGAGAGAGAGAGAGAGAGAGGCAGAGACACAGGCAGAGGGAGAAGCAAGCTCCATGCAGGGAGCCTGACATGGGACTCGATCCTGGGTCTCCAGGAACCCGCCCTGGACTGAAGGCGGTGTTAAATCCCTGAGCCACCAGGGCTGCCCAAGAACAACTAGTTTTTAAGAAGTTTATTTTTATTTTATTTTTTTTAAATTTTTTTCTTTTTAAATTTATTTATTCATGATAGTCACACGGAGAGAGAGAGAGAGGCAGAGACACAGGCAGAGGGAGAAGCAGGCTCCAAGCCCCGGGAGCCTGATGTGGGATTCGATCCCGGGTCTCCAGGATCGCGCCCTGGGCCAAAGGCAGGCGCCAAACCGCTGCGCCACCCAGGGATCCCTTTTAAGAAGTTTAAAGACCTCTTCTGTCAACCCTAATAACCCTGACTACTGCAGAGGTACGAGGCTTTATCCTAGTGTCATGTCGATGGCACACCTGAATATAAGTGACAGAGTGTGACATTCTATAGGTAGAAGTTTTGTCCTTTCATTTTAGGTGCTGTTTTTACTATCTACTGAAAGCAGCATTTATTAAGCACCTATACGATTTTACATTCTGCAAGGAACAGTCTTTATTCTCAGGAGTCTTAGCAGAGAGTCATATCTTATAGATACACTGTAAAAGATTACAGTTTTCAATTCCCTGGAGGTAAAGGTGAACTTTAAAAATGGAAAATGCATTCCTTACTTTGCCTTAATCTCTGACTGTATTTTAGCCCTTAATGTTAGAATCATGTTTGCTATTATTTTTGACTATGCAAACTTTTCATCCTGTTTGCATAAATACTCTAAATTATTCTTCTGTACCTGTGACATCATATGATTGATTATATGTGTTGTTGCATTGATTGTGAGTACCTGTATCTCAATTTGTTTTGAAGTTGTGGGCAAATACAGTGACTATCATCACTCTACAGTTGGGTCAGGCAGCAGGAATTCAGGATAATTTCATGTCATTCCATTGTCTTGAATCACTTTCTCTGTGTGTGAACAGAGCTCTATTAAAAAGATTCAGGACGACCAATCTATAAATGAAAAGCTGATTATTTTGCATTTTGGTAGACCTTAGATGTGGTATTAGGCATTTAATAACTTCCAGAGGTACATTCAACTTGGTGCTTTTACTTCTATTCTTTCATAGTTAAAATAGTACTTGGTAGACTTCATGACGCAGAAATAGGATGAAAGTGTAAGCAAAAGTGAGTGCAGTTTTTGTGCCAGTAATATTTCTTAACATAATAAAATAAAAATATTAAGGAGATCACTTTTGAATAACTTCATAATTCTGATTTTGTAGGTAACTCAAATTAAATTTGGGTATCAAATAATAATGTAAATCCAAGTTTGTGGTTTATATCTGGATACTTTTAATTATTTCTAATGTCTTCTTTTGTTGTTATTGTTCTTGTTTTAAAGTTTTATTTAAATTCAAGTTAACATATAGTGTAATACTGGTTTCAGGAGTAGAATTTAGTGGTTCATCACTTACATCTAATGTCTTTTTAATAACTATATTAAAGAACAGCTCAGATTCCAATAGGCCATAATACCTTCTTTAGTCAGTTTAGGCATAGACACATTTTTCTTTACTATCAAACTATACATTTTCTATCTCTGTCTAACTGATAAACTCTTAGAGGAACAAACATACATAACTATAAGTGGGTTTGTGAACATGTGTATGTGTGTGAGTCAACCCTCACACGTTTTAATATAGTGTCTGGTCTGGTATATAGTAATTGAATAAATGTGAAGTGAATGAATGAAAGTATAAGTAAAGAACTGTTGGGGAAAAAAAAAAGAACTGTCAAGTGGCATTTGATCAGTCACACGCATGTGTAGTTGCTAATTTTGTTCCAATCTCTTTTTAGAGAAGGCACTGAATTTTATTTATTTATTTAGATTTTAATTTATTTGAGAGAGAGAGAGAGAGAGCATATAGGTGCGCACAAGCCAGGGGCAGGGAAGGTGTGATGGGGAGGGCAGAGGGAGAAGCAGACTCTGCTAAGCGGGGGGAGCCTGATGCTGGGCTTAATCCCAGGACCTGGAGATTGTTACCTGAGCTGAAGTCAGACACTCAACTGAGTGAGCCACTCAGGTGCCCCTTTATTTTATTTTTTAATTTTTTTAATTGGTATTTTGTTTTTTAAAGATTTGTTTATTGTACAGAGAGAGAAGGCACAAGGAGGAGGAGGGGCAGAGGGAGAGGGAGACAAGTAGACTCCCTGCTGAGCAGGGAGCCCCACACAGCAGGCTCAATCCCAGGACCCTGAAGTCATGACCTGATCCAAAATCAAGACTCAGAAACTCAGCCAACTGAGCCACTTGGGCACCCTGAGGCACTGAATTTTAGTAGGGCCGAGTCTACCAATAGGCACGTAAAACTACGCATTAACCAACATATCCCAATGTAAACAGTTATGAAAGTGCTGCATCCAATCACAGAGGAACAACTTGATTGACCTCAGTTAAGAAAAGCCAGATGAAACAAGCAAATCACATGGAAGTTGAACTGAAACAGGTAGTGAATTTCAGCATCCATTTAAGAAACCTTAGACTAAGTAAATATTCAAAAATTTCCCGGGGCAGCCCGGGTGGCTCAGGGGTTTAGTGCTGCCTTCGGCCCAGGGCCTGATCCTGGAGATCTGGGATCGAGTCCCACGTCGGGCTCCCTCGGTGGAGCCTGCTTCTCCTTCTGCCTGTGTCTCTGCCTCTCTCTGTCTGTGTCGCCCATGAATAAATAAAATCTTAAAAAAAAAAATTCCCTCTATTTAGGGGCTAATTACAATATGAAAATATATCATTTCTAGATGTAGGGGATGATTTTTTTATCTTCTTGATTCTTTTATATTAGAGTCAAATTTAAAGTGCCACTTTAAATTTAAATAACTAAATTTAAAGTGACACGTGTGTGTGATTCCATCTTTGCATAAATCTATAAAATATGCCATTTTAAATATATCTAAAAATACACCATTTTAATAGGGTTTGAAGCCACTTATTCACAGTATGAATTTTATTTGTGTTTTGGGTATGTATGCATGAGACTGTGCATAAGTGAGTGTGTGCACAAGAATCTGCATGAGTGAGTGTGTGCATAAGAACCTAAGAGAATGCCTCAGTGTCTAATGCATTCAGCTACAGCTACTTGTGATCTGGTCAGTGGAGCCACAGTTAAGGAAACTCCCACTCTGGCAAAGGGGATTCATAAGAAGTTGGCTCTTATAATCAACCCCTGTAGAGATAGGCTGGGGAGCACATATATCTTTGGTTGAAAAGCTGAGAGGCTTCTAGGACTTGTCACACAGAAGTCAGGAGACCAACAGGTGCAGGAGAGAGAGAGAGATGAAGGGCAGTCTGCAGGTAGTTAAACCAAGATGTTGCTGCTGATTCTGGTCCAATACATATTTGCTTGGGTGTTTGGTTTGTTTAATGACAGGAGGGACAGATAGTGGAAATTGGCAGTATTTCATGGTTGAATGAGGCTTCTGTGGCAGAGCTCACTCAAGTGGCCACAATCTCAGCAGTTAAGCTGTGTTCTCTGCTTCATGTTTTTGTTGATTTGTTGTATTTTAACTCTAAACTCCTACTTTTAAAATATTCCCAAATTTTCCTTCTGTGTACCTTGAGCATTTTTCCATAAATTAACCAGTGTATTATAGTCAAGTCTTTACTGGTTCAGTTCTTTTGCTAACCTCTGAGCTTTTTATGAGAGCTCTGCCATACCTTATTTGTGCATTTCTAGTGCCTTCCATATTACCTGGCATCCTGAAGACCTCAAATCCTTTGATACATCTCTCACTGAGAAGTGAGGTGTTTGTTCTTGACCAGTAAAGTATACCAGAAGTGGCCCTGTGCCACTTTCTATGCCAAAGCCTCAAAAGATTGGTAGCCTCTACTTTCTGTCACTTGAAATACTTGTTTTTGGAACCTAGCTGCCATGTTCTGAGAAAACCCAAGCAGCTCTGTGGAAAGACCCATGTGGGGATGAACTGAGGCTCCCAGCTATGTTCCCAGTCAAGAATCAGCAGTAGCTTACCTGCCAGTGAGTGTATCCTCCAGTTGAGCTTCCCCACCTACTACTACTGGGAAGGGAGAGGCATCATCACCACCTCACCTGTTCCAAATAAATGAGTGTGGTTGTTTTAAGCCACTTGATGTTTGGGGATGGTTGTTACATGATAATAAAATACTATAACACTTCTCAATAAAGATCTCTTGGACAAGTGACTAGGGAAATTAGCATTGTTGAAAGTCTGGAATTGGGACAGCAATATGACTTTGAATTATTTGAAGCATTTAGCAAGCATTTAGACAATGGAGAGACAATACTACTATGTTAAAGGAAAAACCTTAGGCAATGAAGAGACACTGGTAAAATATAAAACAAGACAAAGGCTGAGGAGTAGTAGATGTACTAATACAGTTAACAGGCTAACAGTTCCTTGATAGCTGTAAAAGGAGCTTTAGCGAACTCATCTGATATCCCTACAGTTGACCCTATAACAACACAGGTCTGAATTTTGCAGGTCCACTTATACATGGATTGTTTCAGTAAAGACAGAACAGTACTGTAGATATATTTTCTCTTCCGTATAGTTTTTTCATCACGTTCTCTTTCCCATAGCTTACTTTGTTGTAATAATACAGTGTATAATACACAGAACATACAAAATGCATGTTAATTGATTGGTTTGTGTTATTGGCACGGCTTCTGGTCAAAAGCAGGCTATTAGCAGTTAAGTCTTAGGGGAGTCAAAAGTTCTGTGTGGATTTTTGACTGTGTGGGGGGTTGGTTCCTCTAACCCTCCATGTTGTTCAAGGGTCATTATATATTCTGAGAACAGTGCTGGACACATAGGTATGCAATGAATATTTGTTAAATGAATGAACAAATGCAATTGGCTATAGTCCAAACTGAGAAATTGTGTGTATTAATCTAGATTATTTGTATTTGTTTGCTACATGAGTTTTAAAAAGTTAAGCTACTGAGAGTAAGCAAACCTAGGAGTCCTCAAGGTCTAATCCAAGATGTTTCCCATTCACTGATAAAGAATTTTACACTTTCCTTTTTTTAAAAATTTATTTATTTATTTATTTATTCATGAGAGACACACAGAGAGAGGCAGAGACATTGGCAGAGGGAGAAGCAGACTCCGCACAGGGAGCCCGATGTGGGACTTGATCCCAGGACCCTGGGGTCACGACCTGAGCCAAGGCAGATGCTCAACCGCTGAGCGACTGAGGCATCCCAATTTTACACTTTCCTATTGGGAATACTCTATGCCCCAAATCTGTAAGAAAGTGGGAATTATATCTTGATTGCTGAGAGGCTGCAAAACGTCTCCAGAAATATAAGAGAGACACTTCTGGTTGACTTCCTTCATATTTTCCTTCCTTTATAGTTGTGATACTAATAAGCAACAGAAAGGTAAATAGCAGGAGTGACAAATGCATAATTCAGCAGGATAATCAGATGGCGAATTATCAAGAACAGTAATATAAGTGCAAAAGCCAACAATAGCATTTTGTTTTGGTTATGTAATAGGCATTGTATTTTCATCATCTAAAGGCAGGAACAGCTGTTGGAGTTGGGATGGAGAAAAGTAATTGGAGACCCTGGAATGAATCCATCTCTGTTTATAACACTTCAGTTTGTAGGTTTGGATTCAGTGGTGCCAGCGTCCAGATTGTTCCTTAGCAAACAATAGTAATTTTGGGGTATGACTCAGGAAACCGACACATGGTATACAACCAAATCAGTCAAGTACTAACTTTGAAAATGAAATTTTAGTTCATATTTACTAAAACATATTTCTTCAACTTTAAAACTTGGGAATACACCAATATTTTGCATGTCCTGAAACCAACAGGTCAGATTATGAGAACAGAAATGAACAAGATCCCAAGACATGCATACAAGTCCTTATATAAACATATAGCACTCCATATACATAGGTAGTTCCTGAAATGTGACCTCTGAGCCCATTTCACCTATTTCACCCTGCTTGTGTTGGGCTCAAAGATGAAGTGGATTTGTAGTCTATTTGATGAGAAATCTGTGACTGTTTACATTCCATACAATCAAGCTATTTATTCTCTTACATCCTGAAGATTTCAAATGTAGTGCAAATGTCACACGGGAATTATGCTGTTGGTTTTGCTTTTTTTGAGAGAGAAGCCTTAAAGCAAGAATTGATAAAATTTTTCTGTAAAGGACCTGAGAGTAAATATTTTCAGGCTTGTAGACCACATAGACTGTGGTAACTACTCAGCATTGCTGAGGTGGAGCAAAGCAGCCATAGGTAAGTCTACTTTGGCTGTGTTATGATAAAACTTTATTTATAAAAATAGGCATAGGCTGGTCCTGGGTGAATTAATACATTGACTTCCGTTGATTCATACTATAGTGTGAAGGATTACAGAGGCAATCCTTAGAGCAGATTTTGACAAGGGTGGAATAGCACAACTGAAAAAAAAAAAGAGAGAGAGAGAGAGAGGCTTTCTAAACTTGTAAAGTAAGTGCAGAAAGCAGAAGGAAAAGTATTGGCTCCCTAAAAGAGTTATAGCCCAATGACTTCTTTTTTTTTTTTTTTTTTTTTTTTTAGCCCAGTGACTTCAAATTAGTTACACCATCACTGAAAATCTGAGTACATTACAGCTATCTAAAACGGTATTCCAGTAATATGGAAAGAAACCATTTGTTCAGTTTAGATTGTCTTAAATATTTGACAAGTGAAATATTTTAGAGTCAGAAGAAATATAAATAACTTGGCTTAAGTGCTGTCTTATTTTTCAATATTGACACATTTTCTAGACTTTGATTCCTGAAATATTCAGGGCCCATTTCATATTCCATGAGGAATTTTAAATATTTTTTTAAAGATTTTATTTATTTATTCATAGGCACAGAGAGAAAGAGGCAGAGACACAGGCAGAGGGAGAAGCAGGCTCCATGGAGGGAGCCCGATGTGGGACTCGATCCCAGGTCCCCAGGATCACACCCCAGGCTGCAGGCAGCACCAAACAGCTGCGCCACCAGGGCTGCCCTCCATGAGGAATTTTAATTTAGAAAACAAAGAGGCTCTATATCAGTAGGTTTTAATGGGTGAAGAACCTCAGCCTAGAGTGCAGGAAATGGGTATTTGTTTAGTAACACACACAAGACTAGGGTTATAAATATTTTGTGGATAACTCTTTTTCATCTGATTATAATAAGTAATAGTTTCTAATCTGTAGTCTATCAAAGAAACCAAAGGTGAATTGATGTCTATTAGAGTTTCCTATGGCTGCTGTAACAAAGTACAGCAAACTGCGTGGCTGAACAACAGAAATTTGTCGTCATAGTTCTGGAGACCAGAAATCCAAGATCAAGTTGTCAGCAGAGTTGGTGTCTTTTGGGGGCTGGTGGGGACAGTCTATTGCATGCTTCTCTTCCAGTTTCTGATAGCCTCAACTATGCCTTGGCTTGTTAATAGCATTCTCACTATATCCTCACATCGTCTGCCTTCTTTGCATGTCTGTCTCTGTGTCCAAATTTCTTCTTTTGTAAGGATACCAGTCATGTTGCATGAAGGCCTTCATTTTAACTCAATCATATGAAAGACCCTGTTTCCAAGTAAGATTATATTCACAGGTACAGGATTTCAGCATCTTTTCAGGGGATGCATTTCAACCCATAACAAACTCTTATGGGGAAACTTTGCTTCAGCTTTAAAATTATATTCTGTATAACAGGAATGGTTGTAAAAACAAGAGAAAATTTATGGTCAATTATGATTCTGGTGCTAAATCAGCCTCGACATTCATCTTAGCAATTAAAATTGCAATTCTGAAAAAGCTGAGATTTTTATATTGAATACTTGCCATTTATGTTTTGAGTGTTCTTTTGCAAGTAAAAATTATATCCAACATTTCAGAGAAATGTGCATATTTTAGAATTAGTCCTTTTCTAGTTTAATTGTCTCCGCATGGAAAACACCTTAAAATATTTTATTGAGACTAAAAAACTAAAAAACGAGCAACTCACTTGTTTGCTTCTTGGGGTGGGGTTAAAAACCTGCAAAAAGCCATCAAAGCATCATGTTCTTTTTTTTTTTTCTAATTGAAGTATAATTGATGTACAGCATTATATTAGTTTCAGGTGAATGTGATGATTCCACATTTGTATATATTGTGCAATGATTACCGCAAGTCTAGTACCATCTGTCACTGCAAAGTGACAACAGTTTTTTTCTTGTGATGAGAACTTTTAAGATTTTATAGCAACTTTCAAATATATAATACAGTATTATTGACTCTAGTCACCATGCTGTGCATTACATCCCCATGACTTATTTATTTTATAACTGTAAGTGTTATTCCGTATGATCCCGCCTCCTTCACTCATTTCCCTCATCCCTCCAACCTCCTTCACTCATTTCCCTCATCCCTCATCTGGCAACCACAATTCTGTTCTCTGTATCCATGAGTTTCTTTTTTTTCTTTTCTTTAAAGATTTTATTTATTTATTATTTATTCATGAGAGACACAGAGAGGCAGAGACCTAGGCAAAGGGAGAAGCAGGCTCCCTGTGAGGACCCTGATGTAGGACTCACTCTCAGGACCAACCTGAGCTCAACCACTGGACCACCCAGTATATGTGAGTTTCATTTGTTTTAATTGTTCATTTGTTTTGTTTTTTAGATTCTACATACAAATGAAATCATGTATTTGTATTTATTTATCTTTCTGACTTATTTCACTTATCATTATACCCTCCAGGTCCGTCCATCTTGTCAAAAGATTTTATTCTTTCTGATGGCTACATAGTATTCCATTGTGTGTGTCATGTCTTCTTTATCCACTTATCTGTTGATGGACACTTAGATTGTTTCTGTATCTTGACTATTGTAAATAATGGTGTAATGAACATGGGAGTGCTTTATCTTTTCAAATTAGTGTTTCATATACTTGGATGAATACCTAGACATAGAATTGCTGGATCATATGGAATTTCTGTTTTTAACTTTTTGAGGAACCCTCACACTATTCTCCAAAGTGACTGTATCAGTTTACATTCTCACCAACAGTTCAAGAGGGTTCCTTTTTCTCCGCATTTCACCAATATTTGGTATTTCTTGTCCCTTTGATAACAGCATTCTGACAGGTGTGAGATAATATCTTGTGGTTTTGATTTGTGTTTTCCTGATAATGAATGATGTTGAGCAACTGATCACACAGGCTGTCATGTGATCTGAAATGTGGCCTGGGATATTTGAAACTGATTGTCCCTAAATGGGAAGGCATGCATCCTAATTATGAGTCTCCAACTTCCTTCTCTAACCACATCTCCCAATTGCAGACAGATTTTAAAAACAAGTATATTCCTCATTTCTTTAATATCCAATCATGTCAAATCCATACTACCATAATCAATTAACTTCACTGAGCTGTATATGGTATAGGACAGTGTGTTGGGCAAGGAGTATATTGGAAGTTTTGATTGGTTGTTATTTTAAGCCCAGGTCAAACAGAAAATCAGACATACATGTGTTGTCATTTTAATCAGGCCTGTATTATCTGTTACCCTTCTGTAACATAATGAATAAAGCCTGTGTAATGGAGTCTAATTCAGATTTTCTATGTGGTCATGCTTGAAGATGGAGTTCTACTTGAAGAAACAAGTCCATGGAGGAAGTTCAAGTTAGAACACACTTTTTTCAAACACCTTGGCAATTCTTCACATATAACAAGATCCTTCAATGTGCAAGAGATAGTAGAGTATTCCATAAGTGTTACTTGTAGATAAAAGACAGGTGCAAACATATCTGTAATTCTTTACCATTTCAACGCAAGGATTTCCTTGTCCTGGAGGACTCATACAACCCAAGACTGTCTGCTCTCTTGCCTTCCTTCCTTCCTTCCTTCCTTCCTTCCTTCTTCTTTCTTCTTTCCTTATGTAGGCAGAGAGAGAGAGAGAGAAAATCTTAAGCAGGCTCTGTGCCCAGCATGGAGCCCAGTGTGAAGCTGCATCCCATGACCCTGAAATCATGACCTGAGCTGAAATCAAGAGTCAGACACTTAATTGACTGAGCCACCTAGGCGCCCCCAGCACAAGACTTTCTACCTCAAACTTTGTATCATGCAGTTGAATCATGCTGGTCACTACCATGATGGTACTACATGACAAATGTATGGCTAAAGTTGTAGGTTGGATTCACGTACCTCTCATCTTCTTTGGAAAGCAAGCTAGCTAGGGTACATTCTTCTCATGGTAATGACAGAACCTAAAAAGGATGAGTAGACATATGCATTTTCCTTTTTATGCCTGGACTTGAAACTAGCATACCAGCACTTCTGCCTATGTTCTTCTGACCCAAAGAAGTAATGTTAAGATCTTTTTTATTTGGCTCTAGTTGACATACCATGTTACATTAGTTTCAGCTGTGCAACATAGTGTGATTTGACAAGTTCAAATCAAATGTGCTACACTCACCACAAATGTAACTACCATCTGGCAAAGCAAGTAACTTTTCTGTGTGGGCAGGATAATTGTTCCCCAAAGATATACACATTCTACCCCAGAACCTCTGCATACAGTAGCTCACATAGCAAGGAGGCTTTGTAAATGTGAGTAAGTTCAGGGTCAAAAATTGGGAGATTACCCTGGATTATATAAGTGAGCTAGAGGATCAGGCTAAGTGAAGGAGATATGGTAGTAGGAGCAGGATTAAATGCAGTGCCAGTGCTGGGGAGGGGGATCTGAACTGGGGGGTCTGAATGAGGGGGTCCACTGGGATCTAAAAGGCAAGGAACTGACTGTCTCCCAGAGCCTCCAGAAGCATCACAGCCCTTGCAACATCTTTATTTTAGTGCTGGAAGAACGGTTGTTAGACTTCTGACTTCCCGACTGCAAGGTAATAAATGTGCGTAATTTTAAACAGGTAATTTGTGGTAATTTGTTGCAGCAGTAATAGGAGACTAATATAATTTCTAAGCCCAACATCAGTGCAGCAGGGAAGGATGTTCACCAACGGTGGGAGAGACTACAAAGTCACATGACAAAGGATGGGGCTGCTGAGAGGGTGAAAGAACAGAATTTAATCAACACAATGGTCAGTGAATTGCATAACTTTCTGAAGACATAATGGAATAATAGGAAGGAGGGAGAGTGCTTTAGAGGAAACATAAGAAAATCCTGACTGGAAAAAAAAAATCCTGACTGTCTTGCTCTTTGGGAGAAGATGAGCAGACAGAAAAGACATTTTAACATGATGTCACACCACGTACCGACCACTCTATCCATCTTAAAAATGCAAATGTACTTAGAGACTTAGCTGCATTGCAGATATCACCATTGACTTCTCCAGTCTTTACTCACCAACCCTGTATGCTAGGGAGCTTCCAGAGCAATAAGACAAGGTCCCAGAAGATGGCAAACCAACTGGCATTGCAAATGCACTCATCACTAACACTCCACAGTTTTTAAATTTGGGCCATATATGAAGACAAAATAACAGCAGGGTTCCCAGGAAGCAAATACGTGGAACAAATGTGGAGGAGAAATGTAAGGATTTGCTACTAAAATATCCCTTTAGGAAAGCTGACTTAAGTAAAGCTAAATGAATGGAATTTTATGTTTTTGGCAAAGGTTTATGGATCACTGTTAGTCTACCAATGTACTATTTGTGGATGGTTGTTAAGCTTCTTAATCAGGAAAGAGATGCGTTCCGTGTTGAAAGAACTGTTTTCCTCTTCAGGATAAGCTCCTTGTAACTGTGACTCAGCTTTCATTGTACTTCCAGTAATTGACAAAATTTGTGAAATATAAAATGTGATTGGTGGAAGACGATGTGAATTAGATCATTGAGGACTGATCCCAAGCCTCTGTTTTGACAAGCCTCAGTCTATTACCTTCCTGTTCCTGCTGTAGTAAACTAATAGAAACTTCATGGCTTGAAATGATATAAATGTGTTATCTTAGAGGTCAGAGCCCAGATGGGTTATACTGCACCAAAATCAGGGTGTTGAGGGGTTACATTCCTTCTGGAAACTCTAGGGGAGAATCTGTTTTTGGTGTGTTTGTTTGCTTGCTAGCTTGTCTTTTCCAGATTTAGGACCTCACCTGCATTCTTTGGTTTTGTGGCCCTTTTCTCCATGACACCTGCAAAGCCAGTAGCGTGACATCTTCACATTCACCTCTCTCTCTCTAACCTCTGCTGCCATTTGCATACCTCCTTCTCCACCGTGGCCCTGCTGCCTACTTCTTGCAGGGACCTTTACAAGTGATGCAATTGGAAAGAACAAACAAACAAGTAATGATATTGGGCCCACTTGGCCCATCTCCCATCTCAAGATTCTTAATCACATCTTCAACATTCATTTTGCTATGTAATAATATATTCACAGGCTCTGAGGGTTAGGAAGAGGACATGTTTGTGTGTGGGGGGGTGTTACTCTGCTTATCACACCCCGGAGTGCCTCCAGTGGTTTGGCGTAGATATTCTCAAATCCCTTGCAGAGCTACAATTCCAGCATGATTAAACTGATGCAGGAAACCAGAGATAGGTTTTTATTTCAGTGATTGGAGGAGTATTGTAGACATTTTGATGAAATTAAGTTAATAAAGAATATAATCGGGCAGCCCTGGTGGCTCAGCGGTTTAGCACCACCTTCGGCATGGGGTGTGATCCTGGAGACCCGGGATCGAGTCCCACGTCGGGCTCCCTGCATGGAGCCTGCTTCTCCCTCTGCCTGTGTCTCTGCCTCTCTCTATCTATCTGTCTGTCATGAATGAATAAATAAAATCTTTAAAAAATAAAGAAAGAAACAATATACTCACAGAAGCTTTCCAGATAATCTTTGCTGGGGGTGGAGCGAACATCCTAATACTAGAAGAATCATTGCTTCTTCTACGTGTAGCTCTCTGACATCTGAAGCTTAAACAATTGGATTCCTGTGCACTCCAAATCATAAACAAAGCTGTGGCTGCTCTAGCACCCTTACAAGATATGAGAAAAAAAGTTAGCAATGATACTCATTTGTCGTTTAACTTGCATGAAATTCCTTAGTCTTTCTGGACCTTATTTTCCTTATATGTAAGAATATGATGCTGTGATAAATGACTCTAAGGTTTCTTACAGTGGTAAGATTTTTGTATTAATTAATATTCTCCAGAGAAGGAGAATAAATAGGATGTGCATGTATTCAGAAAGAGATTTATTGGGGTGCCTGGCTGGCTCAGTTGAGCGTCTGTCTGCCTTTGGCTCTGGTCATGGTCCTGGGGTCCTGGGATTAAGTCCCAGGTTGAGCTCCCTGCTCAGCAGGGAGTCTGCTTCTCCCTGTCCCTCTGCACCTCCTCCAGCTTGTGCTCTCTGTCTCTCTCTCTCACCCTCACTCTCTCAAATGAAAAAGTAATAATTTTTTTAAAAGGAGATATATTATAAGGAATTGGCTCACATGATTATGAAAAGTAGCAAGTCTCAAGATCTGCAGGGTGGGTCGGCAAGCTGGAGACTCAGGAGAGCTGATGATTTAAGTTCTAGTCTGAGTCCCAAAGCCTGAGTCCCAGGAATAGCTGATATTTTAGAGTGAGTCCAAAGGTAGGAAAAGTTGATGTCCCAATTTGGGGGCTGTCAACCAGGAAAGAGTTCTTATTCAGGGGAGGGTCAGACTTTTTGTTCTACTCAAGCCTTCAACTGATTGGATGAAGCTCACCCACATTATGGAGAGAAGTCTGTTTTAGTCAGCGTACCTAATGTCAATCTCCTCCAAAAACAGCTTCATGGAAACACCCAGAATGATGCTTGAGCAAATTTGTGGGGTACCCAATCAAGTTGATACATAAAATTAACCATCACAATTTTATACTGAAGTTTTGAACTGCGTCTGATTCAGTCTTCCAGCTGGTGACCCACCCATCAAGTTACAGGCCTGGCCTCTGCAGGGATGAAGGTTTTGATTTGCATAAGAATATACTGGGAAAATACACATGTTTAGCACTGACCAGGGACACTATGGAAATTGACACCTTGGAAGGAGAATTCCTAAGACTTAAAATTAGAGGCTACAATTCAGTTTGAATATCTTACACTGTATTGCTTGAATACTGAATGCATAAAATTAGAACATTGCAGGGATTGGCAGGGGCGATATTTTTTCTCTTTATTTCATTCCCAGCCTATATTCAGTTTGGCCTCACTACCTATCTTTTTATGCAGCTGCTCTGTCTCCCTTCCCTGGAATAAGCATGGCCTTCCTTTGTGTTGGTCACACACTCATGATGCAGGTGACTGCTCATGGAATCCCAGTGCCACTGCCGGCCGCTCATGCTCACTCTGTGGGCGGCGCACCCGTGTTTAAGTGACTGATAAATTCAAGTCAACACATCAAATATAGAAAGGAAAAGAGGACTCAAAAGAATGAAGGGGGGCTGGAGGGCTGTAACAAGAAGGCTAAAAATACCAGAAAAAGCATCCACAAACTTTCCAAAGATGGGGAGAGAGAAAACTAACATCTCTATAGAAGAGAGAAACAAAATGTAGGCATGCAGATAAAGAAAAAGGAAGAGAAAGATAAGCCAACATGAAATGAATAAAAATAGAGAAAATGGTGGTTTGTTTTCAGAAGGTGGTTGAGAGACTTAGGAAAAGAACTCTCCTCTGGCTCTGATAGCCCTCTGGATAGTATTTCCACCCGCCTGACTCTCCATTCAGCATTTATTTTTTTTTTAAGATTTTATTTATTTATTCATGAGAGACAGAGAGGCAGAGACATAGGCAGAGGGAGAAGCAGGCTCCCTACAGGGAGCCTGATGCGGGGCTGGATCCCAGGACCCCAGGATCATGACCTGAGCCAAAGGCAGAGACACTCAACCACTGAGCTATCTGGGTGCCCCTCCTTTCAACATTTAACCATGATAAACAGTACTCGGTGGCAGTGAAAGATTCTGACACAAATGCTGTGTGGATCAGTGGCTCTGACATTCATACATTTACAATTATTTCAAAATGAGAAGCACAGGAGCACCACGAGGGAAATACTGATGTGGGATTCCAACATTGTCAGGCTTGTTAACATGTATTTAATAAAAATGGTCAACTTGCTAAGTCATAAGCCATTTTGAGGGCGGATGTGTGCTTCAGTGATCTATTTCCTTGTTTGTGAACCGAGAACACCCAGGTGTGGAAGGTCTGTGGGGACCTTGGAGGTGAAAGGTCAGTGCTTGTCTTCAGGTGGTCAAAGGTCAGTGTCTGCCCTCAGGTGACACACCACTAAAAGGAGATAGCTTAGAATTTGGTACTTTCTCTAATTAAAGGAGTGGAAAAAAGGAGTTTGGTGATGACAGCGTGTTGCATTATGTTTATCAATCAGTGGAATTAAGGCGGCAATGCCCAAATGTCCCTGGTTATGCCAATATAGGAAGACTTTATCGCTGACTCTTGTGTATGGATCAATTTCCTTCCCAGCTTTTTGGACAGTGTTGCTTGTTTTGCTGCTGAAAGAAAAGACAGAGGCATTTTAAGGACAATGCATTATCCCTCAGCCTTTCTTTCCCCAAGAGTAACATCAGAGGAGCTTGAAGTGATCTGGTGCCTTTGAGCCACTGTTTCCTGATTGATATTGTACACTCTAGGGAATGTCTAATTAGAATTCAAAGGATATCTAGGGGCACATAAGATAAATCTTGTATTTCTCACTCCTGTGTTTTTATAGTGCTGCAGTTGCCCTGAAGTAGGAACATTCTCCAGTCAGAAAACAAAAACAAAAGCAAAAAAAACCCTGTTTTACTTTAAAAGCAATTTTTAAAAGCACTGTTTTCTCTGCAAAACGTATCAAATGCTGTATTTTTCACAATGATGATAGCTAATTGTATTTGGGTCTATTCTGTGACATTTCTCATCACAGCTGGGTCTCCCTTGATTACTTTAATTACCCAGTGAATAAGGGAAGGTCATTTCATTTCAATCACATTTATTAATCACCCACATTTTGTCCTCATTAACATTTTTTCTATTTACATGAAGCTAGGCTCCTAAGTGATTCTATCAGAGCTATTAAGATGTTAATGTCAAGTCTGGCTGCAGTAAGCACTAGATGAAGGCAGTGGAAGTTTTTTTCACTCCTAAATTGTGTTTGTTTTCATTTGGTGAATATTAATGATGGAGGCCAGGAACAATTCTAGGTCTAATCGGGCACAGATTACTGGTTACCAGTGGGAAATTATTCTTTTCCCTTTTGCAGGGGGTACCGCTGAGAGATGCTGTCCAAACAGGGTTTTCTAGATGATTCTGTAGGTCCTCAGTACCTGGGCCATCTGAACACCATTAGTCCTTTCAAGGGTACAAAGACTGTTTTTACCCATTAGGATCTGCTATATCAACTTTAAAATATTAAATATGTTTTTTGGATATGTATACACAATAAAAAGGTACCAGTTAAAAGGAATCGAAATGACATTTTTGATGATCTGATGCAGGCTTACCACGTACTCACTTTGCTACCTGTTTCACTTTAACTTCTATATGACTTACATGTTTTGTCTGGGTTTTCCTAATTGAGGTCAAGCATTTTTTACCTCCCTTCAACTCTGCTTGAATTCAGCATGTTCATAACTATTTTATTTACTTATTTAAAGATTTTCTTTACTAATGCATGAGAGACACACAGAGAGAGGCAGAGACATAGGCAGAGGGACTCAATCCAGTACCCTAGGATCACGACCTGAGCCAAAGGCAGACAAGACATTCAACCACTGAACCACCCAGGTGCCCCTTTCTGCGCACCTCAGTCACATGTTGGCAAAGGCTTTATTTTTGGCAAAGCCTCGGCCAGTGTTAGTTTTACCTGCTGCCCATGATAGCTGTTTGAGGAAGCTCCAGGGGGTGTGCAGTGGCCTTGTACAGACTTGCTACATTAAACAATATAGAAAGACCCACTAAATGAAATAACATAATGTGTTTTATGGATCAGTTTTATAATAATGATACTGATTCTCTGGAAAGAGAGGAATAAGTATAAAGGTCATTCAATAAAAATCCTAGTAAGTTTCGTTTGGTTTGGTTGGTATTTAGCAAACATGCATTAATTTATGAATAGCAGTCTTCCCAGAATAAGCAGAATGATTCTGAAAATTCTGAAAAATAAGAACACACTGAGGGATTCTTTCATAATTCAAAATCAAGATGTTTGCAAAGTGATACAATAAATTATGGACTAAAGAGTCCATATAGAAGCAGCCTGGGTGGCTCAGCAGTTTAACACCACCTTCAGCCCAGGGCCTGATCCTGGAGTCCTGGGATCGAGTCCCACATTGGACTCCCTGCATGGAGCCTGCTTCTTCTACTGCCTGTGTCTCTGCCTCTCTCTCTCTCTCTCTCTCTCTCTCTCTGTGTCTCTCCTGAATAAATAAATGAAATAAATAAAATTAAATAAAAAAAAAAGAGTCCGTATGCTGATCCACAAATATATGTCTTTTCATATGTTCAAATTTAGTAGACAGTGTTCAGACAATTGATTTTCCATATAGGAAAAAATTTTAAAAACCCTTAGATCTCTATCTCATAGCACATATAGAGACAGATAAAACCTAAAGATGAAAAATAAAGCTTTGAAAATATTTGTATGGAATTGGTGATTATAATTTCAGGGTAGGAAGTAAAATTTCAAAGCCATACCCAAGAAATAAAATTTATAAACAAAATATTGATAATTATGCTTTTATTAGAATCTAACTTTTTTTTCATGACATAAGTTACCCTAAATTTAAAAGTTAAGAGTTTATAGCAGAATAGATGAAGATATCTGTTATCAATTTGTCTATATATGTATCTGTTTATCACTTGTCTTTATCATGTATCTATATCAGACCTCAGGATAATTGTTTAGGATATAAAAACCCAACATGACAATTGGAAAAAAAAAGACAAATGTAAATTAGGGACAATTATGCAGAATAGCAATAACAACTCGAAAAGATGCTCAAGATCAGTAGGATTTGAGGAAATGCAAATTGAAATTAAAATAAGATATATTTTCACATCCATCAGATTGGCAAAATTTCTGAATCTGACAATATTGTGTTGGCAAGGCCAGTGTGTGTGAGCAGTTTGCAAACACCTAGGAATGTGGCAAATGCATCTACTCCATGCTCCAGCATTTCCACTTGTAAGACAGGCCGTCAAGAAGTTGACCTGGGTCCAGAGACACAGTCCAAGGGCATATCTGAGAAGTGGATGGCATTTCAAAACAGAGTAGAGACCATCATCTTTGCCCTCCTGGTATCTGGCATATGCAACCACTAAAGGATTTATTACATTCTGCAATTACTTGCTAATACATCTAACAAGTGGGTAAGCTTGAGATTGGGTCAGAATTCACAGAGGACGAATGTCACACACCAAATGAAGGGTAAAATCAAAGACATATTTTCAGAGTAGATGGTCAAGAACCCATTCAAAGATTTTTTTTTAAGATTTTATTTATTCATGAGAGACACAGAGAGAGAGGCAGAGACATAGGCAGTGAGAGAAGCAGGCTCCCCATGGGGAGCTCGATGTGGGACTTGATCCCAGGATCACGCCCTGAGCCCAAGGCAGATAGTCAACCACTGAGCCACCCAGGTGTCCCCCATTCAAAGATTTTGAAATTCATCTTTAATATCAGGGGTATGTATAAAAAGGGTAAGGAGTTAGAAATTTTTTTTTTAATTTTTATTTATTTATGATAGTCACACAGAGAGAGAGAGAGAGAGAGGCAGAGACACAGGCAGAGGGAGAAGCAGGCTCCATGCACCGGGATTCGATCCCGGGTCTCCAGGATCTCGCCCTGGGCCAAAGGCAGGCGCCAAACCGCTGCGCCACCCAGGGATCCCAGGAGTTAGAAATTTATTTAAAATCTCCAGGTCTTTGTCTTATAGTATTTAAAGGGAATCCTGTAAAGTAGAAGTGGTTCCACACTCAAAACATGACTTCACCAAGAGCTATGGGCCTTTCTCTGAGGTAGGCCAATTTCTCAGTTACTGTACCTGTGCTATTGTACAAACTGACACCATAAAGAAATTTTGCAGTGTTGGCACTATGCCAAATAATAACCTTCCAATATATATCTATGTGAAGGGAAGACATTTATGTAGAAAATATATTGAAAAGTAAATTTCAAACAGTCTTGTTTTGCATAACCACCGAATCTTTGGTCATGTCTCCAATACTGGAGTAGAGGTTTAATGTGCTTGTAGAATGAAATTCTCAATTGTCCTTTCTCCAAAGTCGTTTTCTAGCCATCTCCACCATGACAGATGTCATTGATAGAACTGTGTGAATCAAAAGAGGCAACTTTCTGATGATCAGCCATAACTCATTTCAGCTGAGATGTTGATGTGATCGACTTATACCAACAAGATGTTGATTATATACAGGGAAGACACACATCCCACCTTTTTTGGAATGCTGCAGGTTAATGCCTACAGTCCTGGCATAAATAATATTAACTTTACCTTTTACTAATAAATGCCTCTAAGCCTGGACAATAAAATTACACAGTTAACTTTCAGAAATTAACAATGACAACAGCAGTGAACATTCATTGCTATTTTCTCTTTGTCAAGTGCTCTTGCTAAGCAATTAACTTATTTAATCTTTTATAATGTTATTAAGTGGAACTTCACAGATGAAGAAAGTGACACTTAAACATAGTAAAGTACTTGTTGAAAATTACAGACCTACTATACATGTATAATGAAAGCAAATTTGTGACATATGGCAGAGAATCAGTGCTTTGCACATATTCCAAGTAACTGTTGCCTCTGTTTTGATAGTAATACTTTTAAAAGTTGATACTGTTTTAAGTTTCATTTTGCTCTTCTCATAAATGCAAGTTTGGAGCGTTTGAATGAAAGGTTTTAAAATATGCTTGGAAATCCACCACAGTCTTGGATCCTTGATGAGACAACATAGAGCCCATAGCTAGAGCCAAGCAAGACCTTTGGTCCTGAACAGCAGAGATGTCTTGGAAGCATCTGTCTGATGTGGTTCCATGCACTGTGTTTGCCTGGAGAATTCAAGAGTAATAAATGAGGAGTGTGCATTCCCTTACTGTGCCCTGTGGTCATGTTGTGTGTTACTTAATCACAGGATTAATGAAGTGCTGTTAGCGGGTCCGATACTATGCAATATGTAGCCGGACTAGTCAACCTGCAGGACTTCTTCAGCCTCATATGAAAGGAACCCAGAGGGTCTTTCTTCACTCAATACTACCATCCACAGCTGTGCCCTGGCTACACCCAGCACCCCCATCCCCATATGGGTTTGGAGATCCTGAAGCACATTACCTGTGCCTATTGTTCTGCAGTATATTCTGGCTGCATTGGTAACTCTCTGTTCTTTAAGGAAGCAATCCTCATTTTAGGTACCTAAATCTATTTGTGTTAAGACTTTCTATTCAATTGAAGCCTCTTTTGTCAATACAGTGCTTGTACAATAAGATTACTATGCCCAGTAGCAGATGCTACCCTAGAAGGACTCATATCCCTGGGACCTTAACTATTCACTGTGACAGTAACTTCCAGGAACCTGGAAGGTTGATCTGCCTGAGTATGCCATGGACCTCAAAGCACTGGGGAATTACCTCCTGAGAAGCATCTTCCATGGATGATGTATGCAAGTTGGCATATAATTTCCCAGCTTCTGTGCTACTCAGGTGAGATAATTCCAGAACTGGCATTTTGCACCATTTTGCACCATTCTCTAGAGCCACCATTAGGCTCTAGCTGTTTTCCATGATAGCTGGCTTAATAGCACCCGCTTCACAGGCTGCCATCCTTTCCTTGTCTCACTTCCCCTCTACTCAAGTAGAGTGTGAGCACTTCAGGTATGCTACTAGCGTTTCATCCTTTGTTTTAGGATTGGTTTCTATGGGAACCCCATTTAAACAGGTCTGGCTCTGAAATCCTCTCCAAACCCTCTGTTTCTTCTGGCACTTCTGTTTTCTGGCACTTATCTCAATTAAAACTGTGTAGCAATTTGTGTATTTCTTGGCTGTGTCCCTGACTATGTGATAGGTATCCTGGAGGAAGTCCTTTGTACCTGTCCAGTTCACATGATACCTTGCAAATTTAGATGCACAATAGGTATTTATTTAAAAAAAATAAATGAGTGAAATTAGTGCAATCTACATTTGTGGCTCCCAGTAGGTACAACCTATGGGCTTAGAGTCCAGATGGGTTCTCACAAAGCTAATTAGAGTTACCAAGTGGTAACCAAGGTAGATGCCATTCTTGAGAGGTGGAGAACAGGACACAATGAAGTCTTTAGAATGGAAAGAGCAAATAAAATCAATTCCAGAGCCCTGTTTCTTAGAAGCATTAATATATGCAACCTTTTCTCTGACTTTTCACCTGAAGATACGCCATTGAATCTAAGAGTAATGCCTTGAAACTCAGAGTAAGCTTATAGTTAGAAAAAGTACTACAGAGGTTGCTCATGTAGCCAGGTTAAAAATACTGGTGGCATTGATTTTAAGAGCCTTAGGAAGCCTAGAAAATTGTAGGAAAAATCTGAAGTTTAGTCTCTTGTCTTAAAAATACTTGAGTCCTGTAACAAAAGGATAGACCCAGGTCTAACGAATTACCTTAGTAGACATTTTATTTAATGTTTGAGAGATTTTAAGTAGCTTCCTTCATCCATGGCTGTTTTTTTAGTTAATTATTATTACCAACATCATTATTATTAAAATTCCAATTTATTTTCTGTATGCTTTCCTGTCAAATGGATGAACTGTAGTAGTGGTATGTTTTATTTTATTTTGTATGTTTAGGTTGTTCCTAATTTTTCACTATTTATTTTGTATGTTTAGGTTGTTTCTAATTTTTCACTATTTATTTTGTATGCTTAGGTTGTTCCTAATTTTTCACTATTATAAATAATATTCCGAAAAGAATCTCTGAGTGTAAGATTTTCTATATTTTTTTATTATTTCCTTAAAGAGAAATCCTCAAAAAGATTTACCACTATCTCTATAAGAAGTTAAGAGATCTTTTTATAAGAAAGTTTTAGTATCAGGACACCTGGGTGGCTCAGTGGTTGAGTGTCTGCCTTCGGCTTGGGATGTGATCCCAGAGTTTTGGGATCAAGCCCCGCAACAGGCTCCTGGATGGAGCCTGCTTCTCCTCCCTCTGCCTATGTCTCTACCTCTCTCTGTGTCTCTCATGAATAAATAAATAAAATCTTTAAAAAAAAAGTTTTAATATTAAAAAAAAAACCTTGCTGCTTATTAGCACTTCTTTACTTTAATTCTAATCTAAACTTCAAGACCTTTCTGATCTTCTAAAGGTCTATCTCCTGGAAGAGTCCTCCGACACTTGGGTAATACACAAGTATTTCCTCACAAAAAACGTGTCTGTTCTTTTTCTTTTCCTTTTTTGGCTGATCAAGCCCTTGGTCACCTTCACCTAAAATTTATCCACAGTTGCAAACCCATGTTCTCATCCCATTTTGCATTTGACAAATTGACCACATTCCAACTCTTTCTACCTTTTGCATTGATTGCATGTCTTATACAAGGTTTTCCTTTTACCTCGAGCCTTCAGCCTTACCTGCTCTGGTTTTCTGTGTACTAATGTTTCCATAGTGACATTAGATAGCTAAATATCTTGACATTGGGCTCAGATCCAGCCCTAGTACCACTTCCTTCCCAGGAGTACCCAAACCTGAGTTTATACTCATGTTCTCAAGAGAAGACACACTTTGTACAAAGAGAATTAAAGAAAATGAATTTTTGTGAATGATTCTCATTTCTCTTTTTAGCACAGAATTTCATTTCCATCTTCAGTTTTTATTTTTTTTAAAGATTTTACTTATTTATTCATGAGAGACACAGAAAGAGAGAGACAGAGATGTAAGCAGATAGAGAAGCAGGCTCCATGCAGGAAGCCCGATGTGGCACTCGATCCTGGAACCCCAGGATCATGCCCTGAGCCAAAGGCAGACGCTCAACCACTGAGCCACCCAGGTGTCCGTTCAGTTTCTATTTTTAATAGTTTCCACTTTTAAAAATATAAGTTGTGGAATTATTTAATTTTATTGGAATTAATTTAATTGGAATTATTTGGTGGAACATGGGACAATGAACTAATATATATGATATTTTAGCATCCACATGTCCAATATTTAAGCAAAATAAGCATTGAGAAGGAAATTTACACTATATACTAGAAATTTGAGTTTATGTTTTCTAGAATTTAAAATTGACACTAGCTTGAATATTTTCTCTTATTTACTCTGACAATAGAAGGTGTAAAATAAAGATGTAGCCATAGATTATATTTTATAAAATGATGATCCCCTTAATCATCTGCAATATATATATATATATTCAGAAAATGCAAAATTTACTTTTGCAGTGAATACAGAATGAACATGACAGATCATTGTGAAGTCATTTAATAAGCTAAGGTAATTATAAAACTCTTTGCCCAGGTACTGTGTAAACAAAGGTATCATATTATGATAGCTGGTTGCTATAGCTACCTGATTTTTAATATGCTTTTGAATGACTTTTAAGTATTCTTGCAAAGTTCAAGCAAGAGACACTTTTCACACCTAATGAAAATCGTGACTAATTAGAGCTGGTAAAACCAGAACCATAAACTCTAATTTGGAGTATATGTTACACTTTAAAGTAAATATTGATTTCGTATCTATGAAAACAAGAGTATGTTTGCCAATGACATATATAGGTGCTAAGCAAACCAATGCTCATCTTATTCTTCTTCAGCACTTACTTTATGTGAGTCAGGGGAATAATATGAGAATGCTTACAAAGTTTCCAGAAGTGGGCATGTTCATTGACAGCATTGAGCTCATAAAGACGTCTGGATGTTCAACTTCAGTATGTTTGTCCTTGGTAAGTGGAGAGAACCCAAGAGAACCAGCTCTGATGCTCCATGTCTTCATTTGTGTCTGTATCTGTCTGCATCCCTGCATATACCTCTACTTTTATACCTACATCTCTTTCTAAAACTATCTTTTTTTTTTATTTTTAAAGATTTTATTGCTTTATTTTGAGAGAGACAGAGAAAGCACAAATGGGGGTAGGGGGAGAGGGAAAGGGAGAGAGAGGATCTCAAGCAGATTCCATGCTGAGCGTGGAGCCTGATGCAGGGCTCAATCTGAGATCATGACCTGATCTACAGTCAAGAGTCAGATGTCAAGAATCTGACTCTTGACTGACCGAGCCACCCTGGTGCCCCTAAAACTATCTTTTAAAAAAATCTGTGTCTGTGGCTATTACTGTAACTTCAACTATATGTACATGTATCCTATACCTCTATCTAAAGTGGTGCCTGCATCTGTTATGATGTCTATATCTGCATCTACATGCCTATGTATAATTATATGTCTGTGTGTCTTCTCTACCTCTGCTGTGTACATCTATGTCATGTGTACATCTGCATCTACATTATATGACCACATCAACACCTACACCACTATCAACATCCAAATTTACAGCTCTATATCATCATCCATGGCCTGGATGAACTTGTATTGAGGGGTGAGGCTGGCCTAAGGGAATTACAATGCAGTAAAGCAGAGCAGTTATCATGTTTCAAGCATCCCGGCTTCTGAGATCCGTCTGTCTTATCTTTCTTCCCTGTATTTCCTGGCCTGCTGCTATTTCCAGGGCCATTTCCTGCCAGCACTGGAATTCAGGATTCACTTCCAGTCTTCCCCAGAGACAGCAGGAAATCCTTCCTTACCCACCACCAATCCTACAATAATCTCCCTGGGGCTACATCATTGCTCACAGTGGGAAAAGTTTCCTATGTTACTATTTAGAAGTACCTAAATCCTCTTTATTCTGATTCCCTTTGGGAATAGCATTTAGGCTTTCTTTTTCCATATCCAGATGACCCATTAAAATATTCATGTTTCCAAACTGAAAGTTCACTCTTCCTTCAAAATGACAGCTGCCTTTCCTGCTAAAAGAAAGGATAACTCCTGAGAGCTGTTTTCATTTCTACCCTTGAAGCTTACAGGAATACTGGCTTCAGAAAGAAATAGACCATATTTTTTCATTGTTTCTAGTAAAACATTATGATCAAGGTGTTACTTAATTTCAGTGCATTGTCAGGATGCATCCTGGATGCAGCCAGGCCAGGCCTTTTGGAAATGAAGTATGCGGAGCCAGGGTCAGTTGGAAAAGTGGAGAAGTGCCAGGTGCAGCCCTACCTATAGTTCCTTCTGGCTGTATGCATTGACTTGATGAGCTGACTCACTGCCCTGGACCTACTGCCCACCTTCAACTCTGGTCCTTCCATTCTTTCCATCTATTCTGACCCTCTCTTTCTGACCTACACTGAACTATCTGACATAAATCTCTGGATTTCTTCTTTTGCATTTGCCTTATGCCAGTCTCTCATCCCCATGCATGTGACCCCAGCTCAGCCTCTGACCCCAATTTTGGTCACTGCTCAAAATGTCTTCATTTTGTTTTTCTCCTGCACAAATTCACAGTCCTCTTTTCTGCAGCTTAGGTTCTAAAGTCCCAACGTGACCAGTTCTTTTTCATTGTCCTCTTGCCATCTGGTATATAGTCTGCTGTAAGGAACTAGTGCCCTAGATTACACAGAAGTCACCCAGTACTCAAGTCAACTAGCCTGGACCCATCTAACTTACCAGGTTCACTAATTTCCTTCACACACCCTACAGCCAGCTGATGGGCTCTGCTGGTCATCTCCTGGTCAGGTATTGCCCAGTCTTGCTCTGCTTCCATGCTTGTCCTTCCTTAGACCTGGAATTGTGTCCTTTCTGAGAGTGTGGGAGGGCCAGCTGCCATGCTGCAGATGTCATGAGCTGTTTCCCTTCCTCAGTCATCAGTAATTTCCACTGTTCTTCCTGCTGAGCTGTACCTCTCAGACAGTGCTCCCACTCACTACCTTGTGTTTTTCATGGTTCACCTTGCATTTCATCTCTCCCATTAGACAAGCCGCAACATCCCTTGGAGATGCAAAATCTCCTACTAAGTCCAGAACTCTAGGGCTGGGGCCTGGCAATCTATTTAATAAGCTCTGCCTATGATTCTGATGCAAAACTCAATTTCTCAAAGTGCTGACCTAGACGATGAGCTATCTAAGGACAAAGACTTTATTTTTCCCCTGACACAGCAATAAGGCATTGCAGGTGGTAGTTTTGTAACAGGAGCTATATTATTAAATTACTCTTTTTTCCCCTTTGGTTCTTTTTTTTTTCTTTCTTTCCTTTTTTTCCATTTTTGAGTACAGCCTTTCCCATAGCTGTCTCAGGCCATTCTTCTGCCTAGGCAGTGATGACTGAGGGTGAAGGTTCTCTTATAGAAGAAGTGAAAGGAGAAGTATCAAGGTCATGTCTGGTTTCCAGTACCAAATGGATTTTGACCCAATTAGAATTTAGCAACAAGCAAGTCTCCTTATGAGCCAGACCATAGTGCTGAATAAGAACTGCTAAATTCCTTATTTGTACATTTATTATTTCAAGACTTATATTTCATGGGTCAGACCACAGAGCTTTTTGTAAGGGGAAAAGATCCAAAGAGAAGAAGAAAGGGGAAGGGGACCATGGTATTATAGGAAGAATGAGATTGAGAAAACCAGAAGTATTAGTTTCCAGTTACCACATTTTGTGGCTTAAAAGAACACAAATTTATGATTTACTACTCTGGAGATCAGAAGTCTGAAAAGGGTCTTATGGTACTCAAGTTGATGCCTGTATTCCTATTGGAGGCTCTAAGAATGGGTCTGTTTCTCTGCCTTTTCTAATCCCCATAGTCAACTTGCATCCCTTAGCACTTGGCCCTCTTCTCTCATCTTTAAAGTCAACAGGGTGGCATCTTCAATTTTCTCTTTTTTTCTATGACCTCTACTTTCATCCTCACATTTCCTTCTCTCATTCTACCGGTCCTGCCTCCATCTCATAATGACCTTTGGGATTCGATCATACCCAGTCAGACAATCCAGATAATCTTCCATCTCAGAATCCTTAACTTCATCACACTTGCAAAGTCCCTATTATCCTTTAAGGTAACATTGTCACAGGTTTCAGGGACTAGGTTGTGGACATCTTTGGGGGAAGACATTATTTTGCTTACCCTAGCACCCATGCTAAACTCAACTTTGGGAGGTATGGTGGAGATGTAGTCACAGAACATGCACGTTTATGCAATAGCTGATGCCCTTGGTCATACGCGCTCCCTGAGCTTGAGGTCTGACTCGTGTATTTTCATATACACTGCTGATTTTAGAGATGGAGGACAATACATATATTATAGGCTCTCTACTTTATCATCTATGGCACGGAGGAGATATGACTGACATAAATGTGTCTGCCTGTTTTTAATGTAGTCCTCTCAATTGCTTTTTAATTTTTCAATTTGAGAAACTAGAAAGCACATACAGGGTATATAGCACCATTGAAAACTGTGATAAGAATACAAAATCATGTTAGTTCTTTGCCAACATTTCTCAGTTAAAGCACTGGCTATTGAAAAAAAGGAATTTCTTTCTAAGGAACAGAAGACATCAGACTGATAAGGTAGCAGATTTTGGTTATGGAGGTGTGCCTCCTGGTAAGGGATCTCACTGTTCCCAACACACATGCCTGATATTGTCTGACATCTCAGCCTACAAAGAAGCTTTTGGCAAACCAGAGCTCCACGCCATGCCAGTGAGTGGAGATGGGAGGGTTACACTGTGATACTATAGAGCAGTGGGCAGATGACTTTTAACTCATCTGCTGTAACAATGTGAAATTTAGAAAATGAGAGACTGGAAATAAAATTCTGGGTGAGATTGCTTTTGAGTATCTTGGGAGCAACTTTCAGAAAACACTCACCTCAGAGACATCTTTTCCAGCCTACAGACAATGGATTCTATAAACACCCTTCCACCATGCTGCCAACAAAGCATTTTCAGGAAAGTTTATATAGCTGGGTTCACAAGATAAAATAGAATCTTTAAAAACATAGTTTTCAGAAGTATAAGACTTTCTAAAGTTCCCAAATCTGCTTTAATTATCATGGGGGTGTTTGGAAGGAGACATTAATCACTGGTTGATGTTGTGTTGATGAAACTTCTATATTTGAGGTAGAACTGGGAGCATTTGTAAGCAGAATGAGCAACTAGATCTTCCAAGGAGCATAGCAGTCACAGAAATCATTTAGGGCTGCATGGAGTGTAGGCAAATCAGAGAACCCCCCACCAGAACCTGCATAAAGCAGTGAAAACTTGTAGTGGGTATATTTCTTATAACCCAGCAGACGCACCTCTGTCCTTCTCCATTCCATCTATAAGCTGAGGGGAACTACCTGAAACCATTCTGTCTATGAACTATGGCCTACCCGAGTGGACATCTGCCGACTGGATTCATGTTGGCTTCTAGGAGGAGACTGACATGAGGCATGAGATCAATCTTGGAATATACCTACTGCCAGGTTCTGGGAACCATGCCTATCTATTGCCACTGAACATCTGCAAGTAGTAGCTGTTCACCAGTGCCCCTGGCCACAAGTGCTTCAACTTTCCTCTCTCCATCTTTGTAAGTAATCAGTTTCTTAAAGTAGCCTCAGTGTCTTCTTTCTGCTGAGATTTTCATAATTATTTTTAATTTTCTTGTTACCTGCTTTACAGAATCTGTAGAAAACACTCTATCATGTGGATTCTACTCATTCCAACTCATCTCTTTTTTAAAAAAAAACAAAAAACAAACACACTCTTCAGATGAAAGAGGAAACTGTGTTCCCCACACTGGGGAGTTCCTCTGGATGCTGATAAGCAATCCTCACGTAAATTGCTCCCAAGAATAAGGATTTCTGAGCAGGACCTAGTTCCTTTTTGAAAATGCCCAGACCAGTACCCTAGACACAGTAAGAAATGTTGGTGAAATGCCCCATTTCCTGCATCAGGGAGAGCTCATTCTCAAACCTCTTCTACACGTTGCTTGTACAAAGTTGAGCAGGTATGCATCCAGAATTCCTTGTTGGTGAAATGCTTCATAGTGTAGTTGTGCAGATCAGATAAGGAGATTAGAGGCATCATCATCGTCATCTCCTAAAATAATAGTGGAACAATTTATTCACTTACACTTCTTTGGAGAAAGGTGATCTAATCTTATTTGAGATATTCTTTTAGATCTACATCAAAAACACGCCTTCAAATCAAAGTCACTAATTATGTTGTACACTATAAAGTTATTACCTTCAATCCATGTATCTCATTAGTTCTTTACATTTTTTTAGAAAAAGTTAACTCTCTCACCTAGTATAGGCACATCCTTTTGGCCAGGATGGCATCATATTTACCTTAGCAGAGTGCCTGGAAATTTCTTACAGTGCACTCGTTAGAGATTGTTCAAATCTTTCCATTTTTGTCGTCATTCTTGTTCAAACTTTGGACATGGCCAAATACTTCTGCTTTTGGAAAGCGTCCTGGAAAATATTTTTGCCTTTTTGAATGCCAGCCAGCAACTCAACCCATCATTCTGGTGAAATTTTAAAAGCTTTGTAGGCTGAATAACATTGCTTATGTTGTGCTTCATTCTTAAATGTAAGAACTCTGGTGTGTGTGTGTGGTGTGTGTGTGTGTGTGTGTGTGTGTGTGTAAAGAGTTCTCAGGTGTGGCAGTGGGTTTGTAATAATGGAAACAGATGAATCTTCATGGAATCCATAGTCAATATATTGACCAACTTGTTTGGTTTATAAAACCCCTCAGGCCTGGGCAAACTGGGACATTTGGTCACCAATGTATTGAAAGCATATTTAAACACATTTCTGATTTTAAGGTCTATGATGCAGCAGAAACAGGCGAAAAAAAGGCAAAATATGTGGGGTTGGGTCCTCACTCATCCAGTTCCATTACCTTGAAGGGGGACTTTTTTTTTAAGCACCCAGGGGATGGCATATTTTTGCAACGTTTTAAAATAGAGCATATGTGCACATCATTAAATTTCATGAGTAGGCTATTTGCATTTCCCAAATTCTTAGTTTTTATCAGGTTGACAGGTATGCAAATGGGGAAAAGACAGAAAAAAAGTCAAGTTGTTGATAAGTCTTCTTAGTGTTACACTGAGCTAGACTAATGGTAAGTCATGTATAGGAAATGAGCTGTCTCCTTGCCGAATGTCACCCAGTTGAGCAGAATGGTTGCATGCATTTTGGGTGCTGCCATATTAGGCATCCTTCGTGATTTTTTATAGTTTCCATTTCTCTAGGAAGTTTCCTTAGGCTATTTAATAATGAGCTACACAGTGACATCTAGTGTAGGAAGCAAAGAAAAATTACAGGGAAAACACAAAGGTTGATCGCTATTTAATGCAACATCCAAAGGAATATAATGAATGTTACTGAGAAATAACTCTTTTCTTCCCTAACTATGATTCTCTTCCTTTTTAAAATTAGCACCAGTGAACAACTTAACAGATATATGGTCAGGATATCTGAGTCACAGCAGGGGGAAGAAAAGCCTGTCCCCATTGGTGCTGTCAGGACTAAACCTATTATAGATATCCTCGACTTATGATGGGGTTACTTTTGATAAACCCATCATAAGTTGGAAATATCATAAGAGGAAAATGCATTTATTTATTTATGATTTTATTTATTTATGATTTTACTTATTTATTTTGAGAGATAAAGAGATTGTGAGTGGGGTGAGGGGCAGTAAGAGAAGCAGACTGAGCAGGGGGCCCAATGTGGGACTGGGTCCTGGAACTCCGGGATCATGACCTGAGCTGAAGGCAGACACCCAACCAGCTGAGTCACCCAGGTGCCCTTGAACGTGTTTAAGATAGGCTGGGCTAAGCTATAGTGTTCAGGAGCTTAAGTGTATTAAATGCATTTTCCTGGAGTGCCTGGGTGGTTCAGTTGGTTGGGCATCTGACAGGTGATTTTGGCTCCGGTTGTTATCTGAGGGTCATGAGATTGAGCCCCATGTTGGGCTCCACAGTGAGTGTAGAGCCTCCTTGGGATTCTCTCTCTCTCCCTCTCCTTTTGTCTGCCTTCCACTCCTTGCCTGCTCTTTCTTTAAAAAAAAAAAAAAAAAAAAAGGGGTCCAGTACATTGACATTAACCTACAGTTGGACAAAACTATCTCACACAAAGCCTATTTTATGCTAAAATGTTGAATATCTCATGGGATTCATTAATAATGTACTGAAAATGACAAACAGAATGGCTGTATGGGGACAGAATGCTTGTCATTGTATCAGTTGTTGACTTTTGTGATCATGTGCCTATTGGCAGCTGTGGCCTCTGCCTCTGCCTAGCATCATGAGAGACAATCAGACCACAGATTGCTCGCCCAGAAAAGATTCAAATTCAAATTTCCAAGTACTGTTTCTACTGTACATGTATAGCTTTTACACCATTGGAAAGTTGAAAAATACTAACTCTCAAACCATTGTAAGTCAGGGACCATCCGTCAGTAGCTGAGACGTTTTCAATCTTGGAGTTCCCTCTTAACAAATATTCAGAGAGGTTGTCATGTTAACCCACACATATTGTGTGTTTCTGGTCACCATGAAAAGCCGTGAATTCACCGCTGAGTTCTGTTTACAAAGAAGTAGCTTATTCTTTGGATGGTGTTCTTATTTAGGTAGGGCTGGCCCAAGTCAAAAGCACAGCATGGAAAGAATGAGGAGCTTGTGCAATGAATACATTGGAAAATATGATGCAGAAAGTGGAAATAGTAGACATCAAGACAAACTTTGCTAACCTCATAATTCACGTGCAGAGCCAGAATAATCCAGGATCATGTAGTACCAATCATCCCCCTAGTAGCAGTATTCTGACATAAAAAAACAATTTAACAAGTACCTACCTGCACTTGGCATTGCAAAGGCAACATAGTTTTCTATCTTTTGTAGAGTTTACTGAGTTAAAGGCAACAGTTCATCTTTTTGTAGCTTTTCTTTCTGACCTCTATTCTCCAACCCATTGGCCTTTCTTCTGCTGCTCAAACATATTAGACACGTTCCCACTTAAGGACCTTTGTACCGACTGCCCCTTTGCATGGAGTGTTGATCTCTCTGATTTCACATGCCTAGAATCAAGTCAGTATTCTAATCTTGGCTCCTCAGAAAATCCTTTGTAATCCGTCCCCTAGATAGAGGAGATATTCCTGTTCACATTAGCATGCAATTAAAAAAAATTTATCCTTGGGGCACCTGGCTGGCTCAGTCCTTGGAGCATTCAATTCTTGATCTCATGGTCACAGGTTAGAGCCCTAGATTGGAGATAGAGATTACCTTAAAATAAAATCTTCTTAAAAAATACATATCCTTGTTGAAATACTTTGTGTCTGCTCACTAAAAATTATAAATAAATAAACAACAGTGTTGTTGCTCTAAATCATTGAAACTCCTCCTTTCCTATAAAGTGAAAAGGTTGTTGAGAGTATCAGTTGGTTTATTTTAACCAAGTATGATGAAAGAGATGAACTAGAAAAAGATCTGGACAATTTCCAGGCAGAATTCAGAGATGAATAGAGGCCAGAATTGGATTGGAAAATAAAACTTTCTCATCTCTAGTTTCCCCAAATTTAGATTCTCAAAATAAAAGGTAGCCTGAGGATAAAGATCAAATCAAGACTGTATTTCTGTGAACCTTTGTTAAAATCATTGGAAGATTTAACATAGTGAAAAAAAATTAGATCTTCTTCAGCTAGACCAAAGAGCTAAGAATCTTGAGAACTTTGTTATTAACACTGTTGCTGCCACAAACATTTGCAACTGTCTCTTGGAGCACATACACAGAAGTTTCTTTTCTGGACTTTGCAGAAATTCAAATTTACTAGATAATACCAAATCATTTTCCATATCATTTTTACTCCCAGCAGCAATATATGAGACTTTCTATAACTCCACATCTTTGCCCATGGATGATGTTTAGTTTCTTTTTTTTAACTTTTTGTAATCTATGGGATATGAAATGAAATCTGATTGTGAATGTAAAGGGAAGGGATCCCTGGGTGGCTCAGTGGTTTGGCACCTGCCTTTGGCCCAGGGCGCGATCCTGGAGACTCGGGATCGAATCCCACGTTGGGCTCCCGGTGCATGGAGCCTGCTTCTCCCTCTGCCTGTGTCTCTGTCTCTCTCTCTCTCTCTGTGTGACTATCATAAATAAATAAAGAAAAAAAATATTTGAATGTAAAGGGAATTGTTCCATATATAGCTATAGATATGGTATGTTTGTGGGAAGAGGTGGCTTCAGAATCCTCCATCTTTATCTTGAAATAGCTCATTGTGAATTAAAACTGCATTTTTTTCTTCTGAGTACTACTGAAACTTGACACTTTTTCTTATGTTCATTGGTCATCTATGTTTTAAGTACCTGGTCACATATATTACCTACTTAGGCTTTTGTTAATTGATGTCTCTGTATGTATATATGCATACATTTATACGTATTTATTGGCCCTGTTAATACTTTGATTCCTGGCTATGTTGTCTCTGCAAGGAAAAGAAAGGGAAAAGAAAGAAAAGAGGAAAGAAGAGGAAAAAAAGTCCACGTGATTGTTAATCATTGTCATGGGGCACAGAGAATCTGACAAACTTTTGATGGGAGTAACATTGAATCTATAGATCAATTTGAGGGAGAATTGACATCTCTGTGTTACTGACTTATCAAGTAAAGGATATGTTTAAATTCCTAAACTCAACTCTTTAAATGCTATTTATTATCTGTCTATAACTTTCTACATAAAGAGTATGTAGGGTATATAGCATTCCTCCATTAGTCTGTGATGTAATAGATCAGCAGATGTTCTAACAATGAAACAACCTTGATCTTAGTGTATTACTTTTCCTTATGTATTACCTGTAAGATTTAAACATAGGAATACCTGGGTAGCTCAGCAGTTGAACATCTGCCTTTAGCTCAGGTTGTGATCCCAGTGTCCTGGGACGGGTCCCTCATTGGGCTCCCTGCAGAAGGCCTGCTTCTTTCTCTGCCGATGTCTCTCTCTCTCTGTGTCTCTCGTGAATAAATGAATAAAATCTTTTTAAAAAAAGATTTAAACATACCTTATTTAGGATTTTTATATATATTATATGTTCATGAGTGGAATTGGCTAACACTTTTAAAAAACAACTTTATTGACTTATAATCCATTTACTGTAATTTATTTATCTAAAGGATACAATTTGATGGGTTTTAGTATATTCATAGAATTGCTCAGGCATTACCGTCGTCAACTTTAGAGCATTTACATCACCTTTGAAACAAACTTGGTGTCCAGTAGCTGTCACTCTGCTGCATTCCCCTAGCCCCTGGCCACCAACGGTTTGTTTTCTGTCTCATGAGATTTGCCTATTTCAGTAAATACAATCAAGTAAGCCCCCCCGCCCCCCTTCATTGTTTCTGTTTGCTTTAAGTACCTGGGTTATCTTACTTAGGGTACGTTCCTTATTTTTATATGAAAAGGTATCACACCACTACACGATTAACAGATTAACATATCTCTTCTTTGACTAGTCAGAGAAAGCCATCTATACCATTATTGTGCCTGTTGTTTTTATGCGGGCAGATTTGTAACCATTCATGCTTATGGAATCATTCTTATATTCAAGGTAAGAGTATCTGTTCATCTAATCTACTTCATTAACAGACTTATAGAGGAAAGCTATATACTTTTGTCAACAGATGCAGGAAATAATCAACGTTAATCTATGATCTTAAAAATCTCTGAAGACATAGGAATATAATAGTATATTCTTAAGCTGATGGCTTAAGAATGGCTTCAAAATGGCTTCAAAAATACTGTAGCAAAAGCTACATTCAAGGAATCCCCCTTTCACATCTTGAAGAAAAAAAAAGAAGCCTGCAGTCATTTTTGTACCATAATATACTAGTAGTCCTAGCCAGCATAAAAGTAGAAGGAAAAAATAAATAGAATCTGAAAATTAGAAACAACTATCATTATTTGCAAATAACATAATTGTTGAATTGAAAGCATTAAAAAAAACCTAAGAAAATATCACAATGTATAAGATATTTTCACATGTTGCCAAAAATAAGATTAATATATAGAATTCCCATCATTATACACCAGTGGCAAAGGTTGTCATTTAACAGACCTGCATGCAACATACAGAATTATCCAAAAAAAATAGCATGCAAGGATTTTCTGCATGTATTTCTGTAATGCAGGTAGAGAATTAGAAACATAGGACACTTGGTTAAAATTTTTGGCTTGGGGTTTTTTAGGCTTCACCCATACTGTGTCTTCAAGTCTGAATGCACATAAATGAAAATTTATGTTTTAGGAATTTTTGGAGACAGTTGTCTGGTTTTACTCATTCCCTCTAAAACCAGGCCAAACATAAGTGTCTCCCTCCCTAGAGGAAATGTTCTCCCATTGTTTTTCCCCCTGAGGTTTCTGGTCTGTGTAGGAATGTCAGAGCCACTTTGCCCTCCCCACCTGGGAGCTGAGGACAGAGACTCCAGATCAACAGGAAACATTGGCTCCCAGTGAACTCTGGCTGCAGCTTTGCCTCACATCTCTCAGATCCTTTGTTTCCATTATTTCTGGCCTCCAGATCTTCTCCTCACTTTACTGTCACTGCAACAATGATTTCAAAGACACTGGAAAACATGTTTATCTACAATATGTTGATATTCTATACCAAGAATGCTTTCTGGAAATGGAAGTGTCTATTTTCAGTTTAAGTTGAACAGATATGCTTTCTTTAATGACGGAAAAATTATTTAATTAATACACATTTAATTGATATTTGTTGAACAAACAAATGGAAAACAAATAATGGAATTTTAACCTGAGTAAAGGTAATCATTGATCAATGATGATGTCTTGTGTTTACAGGACATCTGCCATGTACAGTCCTTGCAGCATTATATCCACAAAAGCTGTTCCATTCTAGCGTTCATGAGAAATTTAGCCTTGGTTGGCAAATGCAGTAAATAGCTGCTCAAGACAGCCCTGGCAATCCCCATTCCTGGTGGTCATGTTCCTGTGGCATTCCCTGTCTGTGAGTGTGGGTGAGACCTGGGACTTGCATTTAACTAACAGAACACGGCAAGGTTGATGGGAAATCACTTGTGGAATTGCATTACTTAGGACTTGGCCCTCCCTCCTGGGAACTGAATTCTGCCAACAACTCTGTGAGCTTAGAAACAGATCCCTCCCCATCCGAGCCTCAGATGAGTACCCTGCCCTGTGTAGTTGTTGATTGAAGCCTCATGAGAAACCCTGAAAAGAGACGCCAGTGTAAGTGTATCTGCACTTTCCACCCATGGAAACTGTGAAATTATAACTGTGTATTGTACTAAGCTGCTAACATAACGGTCCTGCTGTTATGCATCAATAGGTAACTAATATAGCAAGTGCACTGGTTATGGAAAGTGTTCATGCAGAGCCCTTTTCAAAGGTGAAGATGTTTTTGAGATAAGATATTCGGGTGATTGATCCTAAATTACAGTCCCCTTGGGGTGACACCTAACTCTGCAGTTCTAAATGAAGCAGAGTTCCTGACTGGGGAAACAACATAGAAAATCCCCACCACAGCAGTCTTTATTAGCAATCCACAGAATCACGGGTCTTGAAGAGTCCCCCAGAGTTAATCTGTTTTATCTAGCAGATTTAAGACAGATTAATATCTAAACCATTCTTCTTTATCACTCCCTTCATGGCTTATCAGTAATGTCTGATAATGAGTTTCAGTCCTTGCCAGGCTACAGAGGGAAATTAATGGAGGCAATTAGGAAAGGTTAAGGGGGAGGCCTAAGTTAATCTGGTTAAGAGCAAAGACTGATCTGTGAAACCAGGAAATCTCCCCACCTCCCTTCCCTTCTTCTATCCTCTTCTCTGTCTTGGACTTGACAAACATTTCTTAAAGTCCCTCTATGTGACAGGCATTAAGCACTTAGTTATAGTAACAACTATGTCCTATATGTCTTATTTAATAAATGGCACATAGGTCTTATTTATTAACCTGTGTCTAAAAAGATCTCAATTTTAAGTCGTGGGTTGGAGCAGACACATAATCAAATAATTGTTGCAATCAGATAAATGCCAATAAAATCATATGCCCAGTATTAAAGACAGCCAGAATTAAGCTGTGTGTCCCTGTTTTTCTTTCTTTCTTTTTTTTAATACCAGCACTAATAAGGGAACAGAGTAGAACAGAGAAATAAGGGAACAGAGAAATAGCCACAAATACAGTGTTAGGAAAACTTAATGCGTGGTGTTATGGGTTGAATTGTGTCTCCCAAAAGAGTTATGCTGAAGCCCTAATCTCCAGTATCCATGCATGTGACCTTATATAGAAAGAGGGCTTTTGCAAGTACGATCATGTTAAGATGAGGTCATTAGGGTGCACCCTAACCTAATGACTGGTATTCCTAATTAAGAGGGAATTTTGGACACAGAGACACATGGAAAGGATGCCAGGTAACAATGGAGGTAGAGAACAGACTAAAGCAGCTGCAAGTCAAGGAATGCCAAGGATTGAGCTACCTATAGAAACTAGGGAGAAGCAAGGAAGGAGTCTTCCTTTGAGCCTTCAGATGGAGCAAAGCCCTGATAACACCCGCATCTTGAACTTCTAGCCTCCAGAACTGGGCGATGATAAATTTCTGTTGCTTCAGCTGCCGAGCTTGTAATATTTTGTTATGGCAGCCCTAGGAAACTAATAGAGTAGTAAAGTCACACTGACTTGGCCCAGGATGAGGGAGTGATTGGGAATATCCTATATAAATAAGCAAAACCTTGGAACCCACAGAATGCAGTTGTTTGCCCTTTTTTTCTTCCATGGCAGTAGAGACTCAAAAGTCCATGGGTGCCTCGCTTGTGTTCAGCTGGCTGGTAGCATTTGGTGAGCTCTGGCTGCCTGCCTTGAGGCACAGTTGGAAGCAAGTAATCATGCAGCCTTTATCTAACTTGGTAAGCCAAAGACAGGGTGGCTTCTCAGAGAGAGGCACAGGGAAAGATGTATACAGTCAGCACACTGAAGAGAGTCCCAAAGGCTGGACTAGGATGTGGTTTTGGGGGATTCCCGGTGCATCCTAATTTATGTTTAAAACACACACATACCCCTAAACAAAAAGCTCTTCCTGGGTTTGGAGGTTTGTATTGTTCTGGAAAGATTGCTCCGTAACAGTAAGTACTTAGCTCTCCAGCAGTTGATTCATTCTGTGCTGCCATTTCCCTGGAACATCCTGTGGGTCCTCTTGAGAATACGAGGCACTTCTCACAGGGGGTAAAGGCTCTGTGACACAGTTCTTCCTGCCAGAGACCTGGGGGCATCCTCGCTCTGCCCATCTTCCCCAGCACTCGCTGGCATGCCTTCCTATCACTTTTATCCTCTCCATACGTCTCAAGTATGCTCACCAATTTCCATCTCCGCTCTGATCTCTCTAGTGCAAGATGCCATCATTTCTTGCCTGGACCACAGGCAGAGGCTGGATTCACCATTTGCCTGTGTCCCCATAGCAACCAGAGTTTGTTTCAAATACAGTGTGAGTTCTGCTATACCCCATTTCCCCATTCTGTCCTTAGCACTCTTACCACTGACTCCCCATTGCTCTTGCTGTGGGAAACAGAACCCTAGCAATAATGCTTGGGCCAATCCTGGCACTCCCTTGCCTCCCCTTACCTCACTGTCCCCCTCGCTTTTGACCTAATGTGCTCGCTCACCCTGCTATGTGTCTGCTGCTTTCCTGCCTGGGAGGCTTTGTTCTTGTTCATCACGAATGTCACTTCTTCTGGGGCAATGCCAGGCCCTTTGGTCATAGGCCCTCAGCATGTTGTGGAATTTTGCAGAGCATAACTTGTAAAAAATACTTTTGTTTTTGAGGTTCTCTGATTAACGTCTGTCGTCTGAATAGGATGTCAGCTCCCTGATGTCAGAATCCACATTTGTTTTGGTTTGCTCGTGTATCTGTAATGTTAAGAGCAGTTTTTGTTGAATAAATAAGTGAAGGGATTGCAATAAAGGCAATGTGTTTTGAATAATAATTGGGTTCTCAATTCATGAACTTGTTTACTTTACAGCAGGATGATGTTCTTAATTCTTTTGTTGTTTAGTATTCTGCTTGGTGAGCACAGTGAAACTTAGGATAAAATGGTCTTTTCCCCTTTCTCCAGAGTTTGAATGAAATGAAACAATAAACAATGCATGCTAAAATGTGAATCTTGAGGGCACAAGACAAACAAAGACACTTGGAAATTCACTCTACAGTAAAACACATCAATATTCATGGAAGAGGAATGTCAAATAGGAAAAGCTTGAATTAGCTTCAGATAAATATCAAGTGTGAAATTCATTAAAACAGTTTAAAATTATGAAAGCCTACACCACTATGTGATCACGGCCCCCTAATTCCATGGAAAATCTTTGTCAGTAAAGGCAAAACTGATTCTAATTATGTTTCGTATTTTGTTATGCTATTTCATTATCTGTAATGATTCAATTTACTGATCATCATTAATATTTATTGAACTTGTATGATGCTTAAAGCTGTATATTTGCCTCAGTGGTAATAAACAGTGGTATGTAATGCGTAAATTTAATAAAATGGAATGTACAGTGCCAAAAGCGGGTAGTGTTTTCTGGCATAGAAGACCAGTCTATGCCAGAAAACGATGTCTAGGGCTATGCTGTCCAATGTGGTAGCTACTCAGAGCCTATCTAAATTTGAATATAAATTAATTAGAATTAAATTAAGTTAAAAATTCAGTACTTACAATGCATCAGGTGTATTTTAAGTGCTTAATAGCCAGCCATATGTGGCCAGTACCTACCATACCGGACAGCACAGAGAATTTTCCATAATTTGAGAAAGTTCTTTTAAACACTGCTTGTCTAGGGAGCTTTCTTAACTGTATCCTTAATACAAATAAGCAGTATGCTTCATTGTTTTATTTGAATAGTTAAACTGGATTAGCAGATGTTTAGTTGGCAGAGAAGAGTAGTCACAGTTTCCTAGGGCTCTTTGCTGCTTCAGATTCATCTAGATATGATCAGCAAACCACACACATCAAATCCAGCCTGGACTCTGTTTTCTAAGAGGAGATTTAATTCAGGCACAGACATCTTCATTCATTTATGTGGTGTGTATGTCTGCTTTTGTACAACAGCAGAGTTGAGTTGTTGTGATAGAGACCATATGGCTTGCAAAGCAAAAAATACTTGCTGCCTGTCCTTTTTCAGAAAATGTTTGCCAAGCCCTGGTCTAGATCATTGTGTCCCCACTCTAAACAGAGTCTTGATGGATTGGCCACCCAACAGAGAAAGAGCTATAAGGGATCACAAGTAATAGCGACACGAGAAGGAATGGTTTGTGTGTGGTTGAAGTTGTATTCAGATACTTAAGAGGGCTTTCATTTCCAAGAACAAAGACAACAGGGCAGTTTATGATGAGGAAGAATTATGATCAATACGTGGGAATAAGTTTTTAATAATTGGACTGGTTTTATGAATAATGGGACAATCGCTTTGAAAAGTTAGAGCCTCTTTACTACAAAGTGTGATCCTGAACTAGAGTAAGGCTCTGATGGACTTTTGTAGAGAATATTCCAGTCCAAGTGGAGATGGATGGCATAATTTCCCAGGTGGACCTTTCTGCTTCACAAATCCACTGAAGACCCAGATTGAAAATCCCTTTCCAAGAAAAATACACTTCCCCTGATATGCACAGTACCTTCCATGAAGTGAGCACAAGAACCTCTGAACTGTGCATCTCTTAACCTTCAAAGAATTCATCCAACTCTTAAATTCCATGAGATAAAAATATTTTTGATTATATATAACCTACGTCTAAAAGCATTCAAAAAAAATAAATAAATAAAAGCATTCAAGACAGGTCATTGTTACCAGTCTACTCTTAACACAGTACAAAGTTTGGACCCATACATAACCAACGTGCAGATGCCTTAAAAACATGTCTTCTCCAGGGAATATTAAAACAAAGTCAGTAGCTGACAGCATTATGTTTCCATTTACATGGACAGTTTAGCACTAAGCCTAAAGTAAACATTTAAGTTCCTGGAAACAGGAATATCTGTCAGATAATCCCACTTGGGGTTATCATAATGACTGACCTTACACTCCACTTCAAATCCTTTCTCTCTTTCTATCCACCTTCTCACCAAGGTATTGTGTTGGATGATACTCACTTTTCCTTTCACTGAAAAAATACTTTGATTTCATCTATGACTGAGATTTAAACTTAGTTTAAGAAAGCCAAATCAAGTACAAAGAAAATTCACGAATGAAAAATGTCTTAATATTGTTATGGGCATTTATTATATATCCAAATCATATTATATCATCAGAAATCATAATAACACCATTATGCTCTGCAATTAGATGCTTCAGTAGCGGCTTATCATGTGTTTACTGTAATTACAGCATTTGACTAATTACAGCAATTATGCCACTTAGTGGCTGAATTCTTAGCTCTGAATTCCATTGATTGGGTGGACTTTCTCCATAATTCTGTGAGGTTTTGTGCCCTAAATTTGGTGAATGTAGGCTTGAATTTTATGTTGCTAAGATTCTTCTCAATTTCCAGTGATGATTTTTAAGGTTTGGGGATGAATATGCCATTTTCATTTTTATTACCATATTAAAATGTCTAAAAAAGGACAGATTGTTCTCTTCTGGCCCCAAGCACAGAATCTCTGCTGGCTGTGGGGTAGGTCCTTGTCTTAGGACCAGGGGCTCATGTCTGTGTTACTCCTTGAGGGGTGAGGGAATGATTGGATTGAATTAACAGGCAGCTTCACCAAAATGAGAAGTCCCATTGGTAACTTGATAAAAAAAACAATTGGTTTTATTCTTTATCATTCCACCAATTGTCCGTTAAGCTAAAGGCACTAAGTAGGTGTTTTATTTGTTAGTTTAGCATCGTGCAGCTCAGATCCAAAGGCAGGCAGTCAGCAATCACTTAGACATCCTGCGTATAGAGGTTGTACCACAAACTCAGGCCACAGGCGTGTTATCAAATGCTTGTGTCGTACGAGGCACTGTGCCAGCTTCTGAGGAAGGAATGAACTACTTGAGGCACAGGCCCCGTGTCCAGAGACTAATCTATTCAACACTTTCCTCATGTCAGTGACGAAAAGTTAGACTTCTAATGAAAATCACACAAACCGTGGCTTAAACTCCAAAACCAACTCGGGTGTTACCGCCCTGTTTACCTTTGAGAAAAAGGGAGTGAATCACTTGGGTTGAGTCACATCTTCTGGTTCTTTTTTTTTTTTTTTCAGGAACACCGTCAGTAGAGGGAAGTGGAGGGAACCTGGCTATTATTATCAAGGCTTGGTTCTGCAACTTGAAAGCTGTTAGACTTTAAAAGGCACTAAATGTTCAAACCACACTTTTCTCGTATGTGTAGTAAAGGAATTTTAAATAGCTACTTCATAGGAGTGAGGGTAGGAGAGCTCTTCATAAATACTGTGATAGACAAATGTATGGAACTTTTGCCTTCTGTGTTTCAAGAAGAAACATTCACTTGATGAAGTGATTCATACTCTTTTCCCTAAGAATCAGAGTTCTCAGATATGATACAGTTGATTGCACTGACACGAATGTCTGCAACTCTATACAGCTTTTCCCATCAGATTCATATGTGGAAATCAGAAGGTTTGAAATTGAAGGATATGGAGAGTTGACTTTCTCTCAAAATTAGAATAGCAAGAATTAGATGATCACATAAAACTACTTGGAACTTGAAAGTAGATCTAAGGAAAAGTATCAAATATTTACCAGTAATCAAAATTTTATAAACAACTTGAGAACATAACAGAATGTCATCCCACATCAACTTTAGTATCTGGTATTTAGGTTGCAATTTCTGTTTCCAAGTTGTGTTACATCATTAATTAGTTATGAAGCAACTGAGTATTATAATAAGATGAGAGAGAGGAACAGAGTAGAACAGGACACACACATAGATCTTCTTTTTAATTTGATGGTGGGCTATTAATAATGAATAATAATTGATATAAGTGGGTATTCATAAAATAGTAATTGTTTAGCATATCTTGAACAAAACTTATAATGTATTCCACTTGGTTACTCTGTATTACTAATTCAAGCTGACAAAAAGTGTGAAGCTGTGTCCTGCATATTTATTTGTTTCTTTTGGCTACCTCGTCCTCTAAGGAGCTCACTTTTATTGTGTTGAGCTTTTACTCTGCTGCTATAAGCATCTAGACCTTTCCAGGGGCAATGCAATGTGGCTTTGGAGAGTTATCTTTAGACTATGATCATTCTTTTTGCCAAGTATGTAAAATAATAATGCCCAAGTGACAGTAACAGTTGAAATAGGCCGGGTTATTATATAAGCCACAGAATTGTGATCTAAAAAAAACCCAAACAAGCAATGAAATGGTATTCCCTCTAATATTTCAAGCAAAACTTACCTCCGTTGCACAGGAAGTCATTTGAATGGTGTTTGCATAACAAAATAGGAGGGTTACATTTTGCTTTGTTAATGTGTGGCCCAAATCAAACTTCACTTTGAGTAGTTACTTCAGAGAATGTTCTTTGGAAGGCATCACTTAGCATTCACTGCTCCACCATTGGGTTTTCTATTCCTTGTTTTATTTCTGTATTTTGTTTTAGTAGGCTCCATGCCCTGTGGGGAGCCAATGTAGGTCTTGCACTCATGACTCTGAAATCAAGACCTGTCCTGAGATCAAGAGTCAGGCACTTAACAGACTGAACCCACCCAGGCACCCTGGTTTTCTGTTCTTTGGATGTGAGTCAGCATTTACCTACACACTTTCTTTGAACGCGCCATGCAGTTTTGCTCAGCTGGTTGTCTTCCATTTTAGGGATTACTTTGTCAGAGTCCTTAAAAATGGCTCCCAGAACTGGACAGTATTCCAGATGTGGCTTATCAAGCACAGAGTATCATTATCTTTCTTCCAGTCAGACAATATATTCCCACTGGCACAGCCTGAAATTGCATCCATTGCTCTTACACACCACATTATTGGTTCCTGGGGTGATTAAAATCATCCTCCCAATGTACATATTCTTTTTTTGTTCTGCATAAACATGACAAAATGTTTGGATATGTAAATCACTCTTCATTACTTTGGAACACAGTGAAGGTGAATCAATTTTGATCTACAAAGTTGGATCTTTTTTCCTTTCAGTAAAATATTTCTTGTTTCTTCCTTTGATGAGTGGTATAGAATACCAGGTGTTAAATTTAGTTAGCCCAGGATTCGATTTCTGGTTTATCCATTTATTAGCAAACTATAGGTGATTTATAGGCTTCCCCTGATACTTAATTTTTCATTTGAACAACAAGGATAAATTAGTTTTATGTTTTAAAAGGTTCTTGCAAGGGTGAAAAGTGATAATAAATGTAAAGTGCTTACCACAGCATATAGGACATCATAATTATTTAATAAAAGTTGTTGTAATTACTTCTTTTCAATTATTCTGATGGCTTCCTTGAGAAAAATAAATATCTTTAAATCGAATCTCTTTTCCTATCCTCTGTGTTTTTTGTATACTTTTTATTTTTTTATTCTTTTCCTCTTAGAGGAAAACTCATCCAACTCATCCTCTTAGAGGATACTCATTCTTAGAGTATCTCATTTGTTTTTAACTTCATTAATTTAGGTGTTTCTTTATGTTGGCTATCCAAGGTAGGTGTTAATTCTGCTTTTATAATCTTGGCTTCCTTGAAAACAGTGTAGCCTATATCACTGAGCTGCTTTTTCATCTCATTTGGTATTTATACTTTACTCTGTGCTGTTTTCAATTTTCACTTGTTCTCTCCTTGTGGGCTTTCTGCCTCTTTTTCACAGAAAACAAGCCTTCTTGATTCCAATAGCAGAGGCAACACCTTCACTTTTTTCCTTGTTTTTTTTAAAGATTTTATTTACTCATGAGAGACACACAGAGAGAGAGGCAGAGACACAGGCAGAGGGAGAAGCATGGAGCCCAGTGCGGACTCAATCTGGGATCACGACCTGAGCCGAAGGCAGACATTCAACCGCTGAGCCATCCAGGTGCCCCTTTCCCCTGGTTTTGTAATAAATTCCTGTGCTATTAGAAGTTCCCACTCTTGAGATACCTGGGTGGCTCAGTGGTTTAGTGCCTGCCTTTGGCCCAGGGCATGATCCTGGGGTCCCAGGATCAAGTCCCACATCAGGCTCCCTGCCTGGAGCCTGCTCCTTCCTCTGCCTATGTCTCTGCCTCTGTGTGTGTGTGTGTCTCTCTCATGAATAAATAAATAAAATCTTAAAAAAAAAAAATTCCCAGTCTTGACATTTGAAAGGCTCCATGTTAATTTTCTCTTTGCTTATTCTTGGAGGAGAATCCATCCAGCATTGGTATTTATGAATGGCACCAAAGAATGGTGTTCCTTTGGCTTCCCTGCCATGTTATGGAAACATCGACACCAGGGATCAGCACTTGTACTGTGAAGGGCTGAAGAATACATATTAGACTTTGTAGGACATAGGGTCAACTCTGCCATTTGCAAAAGTAGCCATAGACAATATGTAAATAAGTGGGTGTGGTATATTCCAATAAAACTTTATTTGCAAAAACAAGTGGAAGGCCTGACTTGTCCACTGAGGTGATAGATAGTATGTTGGTCTACACTGTCTACTCCATGGAGGTAAGGACCACTTTTGTTTTATTCACTTCTATGTCCATAGCATCTAGTACCTGACTCAGTAAATATTTACTGACCTGCTACTGATGTTTTTTTTTTTTTTTTTTAAGGGCTGAAAGAGAAGAGAATATACATTTCCCCTAATCCAATCTCCATCATCTAACACATCCTCATCAAGTGTGGATCTGCTGAAATCATGGTTTACTCTGATTGAACTGTGCTGGTTAATTTTACATGTCACTTGACTAGACTTTGGTCACCAATTGTTTGGTCAAATAGAAGTGTAGATGTTGCTGTAAAGGTATTTTTAGATGTGATTAATGTTAACAGTCATTTGACCTTGATATTTTATGTGGGTCTCATCTGATCATTTGGAGGCCTTACTAGCCAAGGCTGAGGTTTTCCAAAGAAGAAGGAATTGCCACTCCAGACTGTAATATAAGTACTCTACCTGAGCTTCCAGCCGGTGGACTTAGGATGCAAGAGTGCAACATTCATACTTACCTGAACATCTAGCTTCTAGTCGGCCATCTTGCCCTACAGATTTCCAGTTTACCAGCCTCCACACCATATGTATACATACACACACACACACACACACACACACTAACGTATTGCTTCTGTTTCTCTAAAGAACCTTCGTTAATACATATATTTATGGCATATACGAGAAAATATGGTTCCCAGCATATACTACCAAAGGCCTGTTCTTACTCAGAACCTCCTGCTTCAATCAGCAAAGTCCACACACCAGATGTTTGTGGCTTGTCATGATTCTCTTTGTCCTGAGGCATTCCGCAAGTTGCAGTCTTCAGTGAACGTGGACATACATCAGTGTGGTATGGGTATGTAAAGGAGAGCAGAGGACCTGACTTCAGCACTGGGCCACATTGTGCCAGTGGCAGGGCTCCTGTACTTCATTTTTTCTTCCTATCTCCTTTCCCCTTCTTCATAGTTCTGTGGGAAGGGCCAGACTTTTCTATATTTGCTGTTCCCAACCAGAAAGGACTCCCATGGAGTTGGAAGAGCAGCCTGGTCAGCCAGTCAGTCCCATAAGCCCTGTCTTTCAGGCTCTTCTCTGCCAGGCTTGATTGGGCTGATCAGGTTGGCTATGCCCAGTGGTCCAACTTGTCTTCAACTCAGGAGAGAGGGCTGGGATGTCCACATGTAGGCACCAATCCTGGACTATGTCTCTCACTTATTTTTTTATTTATTATTTTATGTTATTTTATTTTTTAAAGATTTTGTTTATTCATGAGAGACACACAGAAGAGAGGCAGAGACATTGACAGAGGGAGAAGCAGGCTTCTGGGTGGGGAAGAGCCTGATGTGGGACTTGATCCCAGGACCCCAGGATTACATTGCTCAACCACTGAGCCACCCAAGTGTCCCTACTTCTTCTTGTCATGATTCTCTCATTTAGCTTTTGCCAGAGACACATGAACTCTAGGGATTATTGAGCACTGGCCAGGCCAGCAATGAAAAAATATTTTTGACTCCCATTTGGAAATCAGTTCCTTTATTTTATTTTATTTTATTTTATTTTATTTTATTTTATTTTATTTTATTTTATTTTATTTATTTTATTTTTAAGATTTTATTATTTGAGAGAAAGCATAAGAGGGAGACTCAAACTCCCTGCTGAGCGGGGAGCCCAGTGTGGGGCTTGATTCCAGGACTCCTGAGCAAAAGGCAGATGCTTAACTGACTGAGCCACCTAGGTGCCCCGGGAATCAGTTCCTTTAAAGAATCTTAAAGGGAAAGAAGATATTCTAACAATTATGGAAGTCTTCTGTGATGTTCTCAGGGTGATTTGCCCCTTATCTGGAATCTTATAAACACGTTGTGTGTTCTTCTATAACAGCATACATTATCATTGCTATATAGCACTTATTACAGCTGCTGTACTAGAATGCTTCTTTGGAGCAGTGGACTTCACAGGAACTCCATTTATTTCCCATGGGTCCATCATGATCACTGGCTTTCCAGTAGCTGTACAAATCCTGCTCAATGAATGAATAGGATGAGTGGTGGGTGGGTGGATAGATGGATAGTTCCACTATGATCTTTATCTGTAGTAATATAGTGATCTAGAACGTGATAGCACATTTGAGTTATTTATTTAAAATCTGGTCAGGAATTCATGTGGTACTAAAAAAACCCAGTTTCTTGAATATGCCCTTCATTCCCTTTTTGAAAGCTAGGGTCTTTGCTGGAAGTCTGTCTAGGATTTCACCTATTCTATCATCAAAATTTGCTGATGAAGTTTTTTATGCTCATGTCTTCAAGTCTTTTGAATAAGCTGGGATATAGTCTGTTTGAGCATGGATATAATTTATTTTAAACAATCAAGTCCTCTCTTATGCTAACTTCACAGTGGACGTTACTTCCCTGTGAATCATGTTTTCCTGCACATCCACTTTGAAGACTATTCATCTACACATTCAAGACACAAAAATATAGAATCATAAAGCTTTCCCTCTGCTTCATTTAACACTATTTATCTATCCCAAGTGCTGGATCTCTACCTCCTTTCCTACATATTTTGCTTCAAATACAGCTTTCAAAATCATTTTGCTCTTAGAATTTTTGCCAAACCTATTAAATGATTCCTAGGATTTACCATCTGGTGTATGGCTTAGAGTGAGAAAAAAAAAAAAAAGAACATCGTGAAAATGTGCAATATGATTATGATTCAGGGGGATAAGGCAAAAAATGCCCTTTGTGTCTTCACCATTCCTAGTGACATATAATCCCCTTTATAGCTTTATCTTCTAGAGGGAAGCACTGCATTAGTTATGGAAGCAGTGAAAGGAAAGAAAGACCGTTCTCTATTAGAGTTCTCCCAAAGGCAACTTGAACAGGCGGCGTTACCCTTCAAGCAAGCTTTTGACTGGTGTAATTTGCTGGAAAACGTGTCTAGAAGCCAATTTACTCTTTAAATCACTTGTAAGAACTTAATTTTGAGGGGGGAAAAAATCTAGAAATTTACATGTGAATGGGCTTGACTTCATTAGCATTTCATAGACGTGCCTCTTCTTAAGCATGTGGAGTGAGGGAACTTTCCAGCTGAAGTGGAAATTCCACTCTGCAGTTTGAGTGAGCAATCTTCCCTATTGCCTCCAAATTCCACTCATTCTTTGGATCTCACTCTCAAAAAGTCATACTTGGTGGAGTTTGCTAATGAGGTGAAGAAAACCGCCTTTGCTATGTAGGAAATCTTTGCTTTACTCTTGAGGCAAATTGTAGAGGAAGCACTTGGTTGGGTTCAGTACCCTGTGCGGATGTGGGCTGTCTATCTCTTAGACCCTGGGCAGCTCACAGAGGTATGACTTGCTCATGCTCTTCCAGACTGATAATAAGCTGAATGCTGGAAGTGGAGGGTAGATAAATTATATCATATTGTGCGCTATCAGATTTGGTGCAGTGTCTCCAGAGCTAGTGAATAAATATTTATTGAACATGTAGTAGTTGAAAAGCTATGTGCAAGGTACTTTTAGGTAAGCTGAATCATATGAGCTTCACAAGTATCCTCATGTATTATGACTACTATTGTATTTGGTGCAGCAACAGTAAGATACTTTCTATACGATATGCAGACCTGAAATACCACGATGTAAACCAGCTCTTGCCATTCCAACTCCTGCCTGCTCGACCTGGCACCGTGCCTTTAGAGATTTCCAAATCTGTCTGTGAAGTTGGAACCTACCTTTCCCAAAGGGCAAAAGATTCATGAACCCATTATTGTGTACAGGGACCACTGAGTGACAAAGACCACCAAAGCTGTGGGAAATGACAGGATGGGGAAACTGGGATGGGCAGCAGTAGTTAACAAAATCCTCGGTGTATCTCCTTGCTCCCTGGGTTTGCTGCCAGCATTCCAGGTGAGCACAGGTGAATCCATGTACTTGGGGAGATTGGAAGGGAGTTTATTCTGGTGAAAGACAACTCTTCCAATCAGTCATTCTGCTCAAACCACAACTTCTTTTCATTTAGAAAAGTTTTCTTCTTTCTCCTGTTCTACACCATACTTAAGATTATAAACTGTTAAAAATGTAGTTTAATTAATTTTGCATGCTTAGTGATGACTAATTGAAGAATACTTTTTGCATGGTGGTATATTTATTTCGATTGGTACATTACCAGTGACTGCAAGCTTAGTGGCTTACAACACAAATTACTAACTCACAGTTTCTGTGAGTCAGGAACTCAGACATGGGTTAGCTGGGTCCTCTGCTCAGGTCTTATCCTTACCAGGTAGAAATCACAATGTTGGCCAGGCTACACTTCTTTCTTATGCTCACGGCCCTCTTCTAAGCCTGGAAGGTTGTTGGCAAAATAGATTTCCTTGCAGCTGTGTGCTTGAGGTCTCTCTTTTTCTGCTAGCAATCTGCTGGGACCCTTTTTAGGTCCTAGAAGCCACCCATAGTTCCTTGCCACATGTCCCCATTATCAGTTCACAACAGGGCTTTTGCTTCCTTCTTTGAGTAGGGCAGTATCTGCTGCTGCATCTTGTCACTTTCTATTTAAATAAGTTTTTTAAATATTTTATTTTTAAGTAATCTCTGCACCCAACATGGGGCTCAAACTTACAACCCCAAGATCAAGAGTCACATGCTCCACTGACTGAGCCAGCCCGGTGCTCTGCATCTTGTCACTTTTAAGGCTCACCTGAGTAGGTTAGGCCAGCACAGATAATAATTCTTTTTTTTTTTAAAGATTCTTATTTATTTATTCATGAGAGACACACGCAGAGAGAGAGAGGCAGAGACACAGGCAGAGGGAGAAGCAGGCTCCATGCAGGAAGCCCAATGCGGGACTCGATCCAGGACCCCAGGATCACACCCTGAGCTGAAGGCAGATGCTCAACCGCTGAGCTACCCAGGCATCCCAGATAATAACCCTTTACATTAACTCAGAGTCAACTGATTAGAGACCTAATCACTGGAGTGACATCCTTTGTACTTATGGATCGTGCCATTACTTAAAGGGAGGGAATTATATAGTGTGTCTTCACCAAGCGTAGGAAGCTATATGTCCATGTTATACTTCTGCCTACCACAAATGGAAACTAAGAGAGATAAAAAGGCTATAGGTCTCTAATGAGGAAGATAATTGGTTTGACTTTGCATGCACAGAAGTGAGTGGCTGCCTGAAGGACTATGAGAACATGCCAAGGCTCTGCAGGAAACATTGCTGCTAGGACTGAGGGGAGGTGTTCTTAGGCCCACCCTTGCCTTTTGTGGTTAATGACGGTAGTTATCAGTCCATGGACTGCGGCTCCAGAGGTGTGAGAGAGTTATTACAAGGGAGATACAAAGACATGTATGCATTGAAAGAGTGCAGATTGGGTAAGTAATAGATTTCACACTAAACATTTCAAATGTATTAGACAGTGTATTAGTCTCTTATAACTGCTGCAACAGATTTCCAAGCTTAGTAGCTTGAAGGAACACAAATATATTACTTTCCAGTCCTAGAGGTCACAAGTCCAAAGTCCATTGAACCAAAACCAGGGTGTCTGCAGGGCTAGCTCCCTCTGGTTCTAAGGGAGAGCCTTTGCAAGCCTCTCCAGCTGCATTCCTGAGCTTCTGTTCTTCCATCATCAGAGTGCATCACTTCAACCTCTGCTTCCCTATCACCTTTGCTCTTTTTGACTTTGGTCCTTCTGCTTCCCTCATTAGAGAATGCTTGTGGTTACACTGGGCCCACTCAGATAATTCACGAAAATCTCCCTTGCTTAACATCAACTGAATATGGGCTTTAATCACATTTACAACATACCTTCACTGCAACACTCTGATTAGCATTTTGTTGAGTAATTGAGAATCGTAGCCCAGCTAAGTTGACATGTGAAACTGATCATCACAGATGGGATGAACAAAATGCACATTTGAAAGAATTGCTAAATTATGGGGATCCCTGGGTGGCTCAGCGGTTTAGCGCCTGCCTTTGGTGCTGGGGGTGTGATCCTGGAGTCCCAGGATCCAGTCCCATGTTGGGCTCCCTGCATGGCGCCTGCTTCTCCCTCTGCCCATGTCTCTGCCCCCCCCCCCCCGTGTCTCTCATGAATGAATAAATAAATCTTTAAAGAAAAAGAATTGCTAAATTAAAGGGGGAAAATGCACTTCATCTCTCTTAACTCTTGTATCACTTGCCACAGGTGAGGGGACCCCTGAAATCTTTTAAAGCTAGATAGTTGTCGTCATCATGCCAAGTGGGAACACTGATTAATGAGCTTGGACATCTCTAGGGAAGGAAGAAGCTCTTGGGATCCTGGCAGTGAGCTTCATGGCTCTGGGTACTCACACATACCCCCAAATATGGGTAGCAGAGAGAAGGGGAGAGGATGCTGAACACAGATTTTGCCTAACTCATAATTCTGTAAAACTTAATCACTGCTGTAACCTCAGCCTACTGTGTGCTCACTCTTTTTGTTTATTTTGGTCTCGGCTCCAAATGAAGCACAGGACTGTCATCAGAAATTTAGTACATTAGCATTCAGTGTCTTCATAAATTTACTACCTCAGAATCACAGGGAGAACCATGAGAACAATGATTTTTTTCCCCTTTACTGAGCAATTAAATGTGATGAATATGTTATACACAATGGTGAATGTTGGAATTAATAAACTGAAATGTCAATGCACAACTATTTGTATACTTGACATCTAATAATTACATCATTTATCATTTAAAAAATCTGGCAATCTTAAATAGAGAGCATTTATAATTAATTTTCTTGCCCTGGAAAGTCCAATTCATTCCACAGTCAAAAAGAGTCAGTGTTAATTTCTTTTCTATCAGCCATGGGCCACAAGTTAATGTATTAAAATCAGAACATTTACAATAACAGACTAATTAAATTATTTCCTCTACTGTAGTAGAAAAATGCATGGTTCTTATGCTGATAATCAGTCACCACAGTAAACCCCATTTAATTCTCCTTGAAAGTCAAGTTCTACCCAGTGGCAATTTTAAACTGTCAAGTGGGTTGAGAAATCCAGTTTGCTAGAGTAATAAAGAATATTGACTTTTGCATATCATTATTGTTAATATACTTTAAATGAGACTGAGAAGGAACTCATTAAAACATTATTTTTCAGTAGATGAGTTTGAGTCATCAGCAGATGAATGAAGCAAGAAGAAATTATCTTAATTCCATAGAAGGAACACAGATTTGAAATGTTTGTGCTGATACACTTTCTATGACAAATTTAATTCAGTAAACAAGATACATATTTTAAAATAGAAACACAAGGCATCTCATAACAGCTTTCTACTTAAGGGCAAGATGGGATTACCAGGAGCAATAGAAGAAATGTGAGGATATTAGTTTTGAATGCTCAAAAATATGATAGAAGAAAATAATAAAAATATTGTCTAGAAGTTCTGAAAACATAAGCAAGAGAAAAATGACAGAGGTGTAAAATCTGTGGATCCAAGATATCTATATGAGTTCTAAAAGCATAAGAAAAAAAGCGAGTATGTAAAAAGGCTGGTTTTATGCACAATAGAGCAGAAATGAGAATGGCATGATGGCATAAATCTATTTCAGTCTCCCAAAAAGGAAAGAGAAAATAAAGAGAGAGACTTTGGCGTCTCCAGGGTAAGAGCCAAAGGCTGTTAGATTATCTCATTCATTCTTTGTAGAAAGAGAGTCTGCCGGAGAATTCTGTGGCCACGCTAAACACATTTCCTTAGCAAAAGCCATAGAGGCTCATCCAGGGAGGATAGCCATCTTGATATGGCCAGTACGTACCAAATTTCCTGGCATGCAGTCGGTAGTCTGTATATATCAGTGACAAAGTTGTAATTTCTTCCATGATTCATTATGTATTAACATCATAGGGTAGGACCGCCAATTGTTCATCTGAAATCCCCCTTATTTCGCAACTGCTCTGCAAAGTTGGCATTGTCATTAAAGTGTTACAGGTTTGGAGGATTGCATTCAGAAGTGTTCATGAGGGTCAAACAAGCTCACACTTGGCAACACAAGGATTTAAATCCATCTATTTTCTCCAGCTCCAGACTTGACACTGCCCAGTTGCCAGCTATGTGTGATGAATGCAGTGATTAGGGAGGCACATCTCCCTACACTCAAGGGATTTTTTAGAAGGCTAGGACATAGCTTACTTTGTCCTGTAGTTGATGGAGGCTGTGTCTATAAATGTAAGAAGTTAGAGGAGGAAGAAGAGAAGGGGATGGAGAAGGAGAAATAGAAGAAGGTTAAAGGAAGAAAATAGAAGAAAAATTAGGATTAGAATTAATATTCGAAGTAGGAGAAAGAAGGACATTAATTCATGGCAAGAGAGACCAGGATGAAAGCAAGGATAATAAAAGTCCTAAAAGGGACTCACAAACAAAGGTGAGCAATCTTTAGCACCCTGAAAATCTTCAGAGGACTTTCCTACTCATTGAGCATTTCCTGTATGCCAAAGACTTCACTCAAGCATCTTATGTAATCTTGTAGGTGAAAAATAGTTTGCATTCCAAAGAGGTAAATTCACCCATTTAACAATCAACAGAGCCAAGCTTTGAACCCTCTGAAGACACAGTGGAACTCCTAAGGAATGGGGTTCCTTTTGGGGCCATTGAGGAGTGAGTCTGGAGTTGGAGCCTGGGCTGTACCCCTGGGTCTCTATCCAGTCCCTGGGTCATGGATAAGGAGTGTGTCCTGAAGTGTCACAAGAGAGGGCTGTCAGATGCAGTTGGTAGAGGACAGGTCCCTTCAGTTTCCCTGTTGCCAGTTTTGCTGCTAACACCCAGTATCTGGCTCTTCCTCAGAGCTCTGAAGTGCCTGGGAATTTAGCTCCTCTCCTACCGCAGAGGTGACCTTCAGGCAGTGATTTCCAGCTGCAGCTGCCGGGGAGCTGGGCAGGAATGGCATCTTGCTCTTGGACTGAAACTTCAGGGGCAGAGTATCACACATAGCACCAAACTAACACTTTTTTTAAAAGATTTTATTTATTTATTTGACATAGAGAGAGATAGCACGAACAGGAGGAGTGTCAGAGGGAGAAGCAAGCTGAGCAGGGAGCCTGACACAGGGCTCGATCCCAGGACTCTGGGATCATAACCTGAGCCGAAGTCAGACACTACCGACTGAGCCAGCCAGGCACCCCTAACTAATCACTTTTAGAGATTTATTTCTTCAGGTGTCTTAATCTGACAGATATGGGGGTTTGGGAGGTGGTAAGAATACATATTGTAAAGAAGCTGGTCCTTCAGAGGAAGGGTGATGAAGAGTGAGAAGATTCTAAATTTAAAGACATTTTGGAGTCTTTGGAAAATAAACCACCTGATGTTCTTCTAGGAAGGCCTAGTGGCCAGACCCATTATTGGTGAAGACAGACATTTTCTGGAATTTTACCGTCTATGTTACTTCACGCTCTGTTAAAGAGCCCAGATTCAGTTATTCAGTATAAATGAGATGACCTCCAATTGGGCTGCTTTCTGAAACCAACAAAAAACACTATCCCTCTTTTTATCTCATTTCCTGAGAAAAAGGCTTATATTGAAGCAGCATCTGAATTTACCTTATTCAACAGGGGCCCCGGGGAAATGCTTTCTTAAAACCATATTGCAGAAGCTTAAACCTACCTCAAAGCTTTGCTTGCAGTAGAAAGTAAAGCCCCTCCTCCGCTTCACAACTTCCAAGGCATACCAATTAAGGAGTTAGACCTCCCTCCACACATGCATGCCTTATGAGCCAGGATCCATGCAATGAGTGCTCAAAAACTTTCGCTGATTTTGTATCATCGCCATCTGACTTTGGAGTATGAAATTAATAATTCAGCCACCAGCACCAGCTGCCTGGCTGGCTCAGTCTATAGAGCAGGTGACTCCTGATTTTGGGGTCATGAGTTCAAGCCCTGCAGGGGATGTAGAGATTACTTAAAAATCAGCATCTTAAAGAAAAACTCAAACACCATTGCCTAATCATCCTAGGAAAAAAATAATTGTTGACTCAGTTTCAGAAGGCTTTTTTTCCATAAATATTGTAGTAGTTATTTACTTTTTGCTAATTTTGACTTCTATGTTTGGCAAATGTGAATAGAGTATTGAATTCAGTTGAATGTATATATTCCTTAGAAAATCACAACAAGGGGTGCCTGTGTGGCTCAGTGGTTGAGCATCTGCCTTTGACTCAGGGTGTGATCCCGGGGTCCTGGGATTGAGTCCCCATCAGGCTCCCCGCAGGGAGCCTGCTTCTCCCTGTTCATGTCTCTGCCTCTCTCTGTGTGTCTCTCATGAATAAATAAATTAAATATTTTTAAAAAATCACATCAAAATAAATCTTCACCAGCCTCTGGTAATAGTTGATATTTCAAACTCCAGTTGTGGAAGGTTTGATTTTGAAGAAATCATTCCTGGAAACCCTTGCTAAAATGAGTAAATGAGTTATATGTTAAATTCATGCCAGAAACATAACTGGTGCATTTGTACAACAACAAAAAAGGTATTGTGCCAGTCTTTTTTTTTTTTTTTTTTTTTTTTGTGCCAGTCTTAAATGATTACAAGTTGTAACTTGGAGAGACCTTCTGGTCACAAAAGGGTCATTCCTTTCAAGAAACTTGAAATTCTTTAGAATGTGTTAATTCTCTTTTAAGTCACAAATGTTCTTCCTGTATCTAAGGAGTTTATTATGGATTGGGCTGAGCAGTAATAAACCTTATGGGCTCTGAATGTTTAACAACCATGCACACAGAGGGAAGGGATCCAATATTAACTGCCTTCTTAATTATGTCTGCATTTCAGGGAGGGGAAGCTTTCTGGGGAGCAGCATGTGAATGGATGGTGAAACATGCCCTTAAGGGGATTAGGAGAGCTGATGTTTTTATATAAACATAGATATTTCCTAAATATAACCACCAGTGAATATTGTTTTTTCCTTAATTCAAAGATAAAGAAGTCTTTTTAATTTATCTTTTTTTCCTCCATCTACTTTTTTGTTTGTTGGTTTGTTTCAGAAACCGGGATGCATCTTACCTTCAGTGGGATATGGTGGCATTTCTTTTCCCTGAAAGTCTTCCATATTAGATTTTTGCTGATTTACAATGGATGGTGTCCTGGAATTAAGGGAATGCAAGGAATGTTGTAAGCAATGTTGAGAATTCTGTCTTAGTAGCCTGTCTCTGCTGTAAAAAATTACCATGGACTCAGCAGTTTAAGACAACGCACATTTATTATCTCACATTTATTATCTCACAGCTCTGTAGGTAAGGCCATTGACATGAGTCTCACAAAATCAAGGTATTGGCTGGGCCGAGTTCATAATTGAAGAATTCGCTTCCAGACTCATGCAATTTGTTGGCAGCACTGGGTTCCACACTGGGCTCTGAGGCCGCCACTCCTTTGTTGGCTGTCAGGTGGGGGTGATTGTCACATCTAGAGCTCACTTTCATTGCATGGCCCCTGGTTCCTCCCATCTTCAAAGCCATCAGTGGCAGGTCGCGTCCTTTTCATGCCTCATCCAATCCCGCTTCTTTTTTCCTCAGCATCTCTCTAATCGCAGCTGGGAAAGCTTCTTGGCTTTTAAGGGCTCAGGTCATTAGTTTAGACCCACCCAGATAATCCAAAATAATCTCCCCATCCCAACATCCTTTATTGATCACATCTATAAAATCTCTTTTGATATGTAAAGTAACATATTCTCAGAATTACAGAGATTAAGATGTGGACCTCTTTGGAGGCTGTTATTCTGCCAATAATGTCTTGTACAAATTAACTCTTTCTAAAGCCCCAAAGCAGAGCCAGAACAGCAGACTGTGGAAGGCCCCACACAGAACAGTAAGATAGCCAGTGTGTACACAAGTAGACCTTGAGAAGAGGTCTTTGGTCTTGCAATGGAGAAAAATGTGGGCACTCTTACGCACACAAGTAAACATACCTTGTGTGTATGTCTATACAGAGTATTTCAGTATATTGAAAGACTGCATGGAATGACACAAAGAAACAAAATCTGGTCACCTTACACCTGGCATTTTTAGGGGTGACTGTTAATAGTTGATGGGATTAGCTCTTGTTCATAGAGAAAATGCTTTACAGGTATAAAGATTGGGCCGCATTTCCAGACAATTGCACATTCTTTTATTACCTTTTCATTAAAGAATTGGCCTAAAAATGTAGCTCTTTTTGGGGTCAGTGGAGTATAGTAAGTTCTCAAATCTAGTACTCTCTGCTACTTTTGGAGAAACTGTCAGTATTTCTGTTTTACAGAAAATACAGTCTTTGTTACAGAAAAGGCCATATCACTTTTTCCTTCAATATTGTTGTAGATGACACTGCATGTAGCAATGTAATGAATTTAGACGTCATCCCATGACTCTAAAAACCAAGAAAATATAAGACGATGCACCTGTTAAATCAGGACAGGAATTGACCTGTACAGGGAAAATTAGATTGTAGACTTCCACCCACATACCTAGCTATCTGGCTGTGTACTAGAAATAGGAAAGTATTTTTATCACCCAAATTTGCACACAGCATACATTATTTTACACAGGGCATGTTAGTAATGTGAGTCAGATATTACCTCCTTGAGTAAAAAATTTCATGTAAATGGTTACAACACCTATAGAAAATCTCTACATATTTTAGCTTGTTTAAATTCACTTTTCACCATGTAAGCTCAATAAAGTTGCATGCCAAGTCTATAGTTCTGCAAATGGTCATTTCAGAAGCCAGGCTTTGATTTTCAACTGAAGCAAGATCGGGTTAAGAGGCTGAAAGTTAGAAAACCATGCCTTTCAACAATTTCCCAGTCTTCAGAGAGCCAGTTAAAGATTTTACAGAAACAGAAATGATGTTTGTATTATGCACATTAAAAAGTGCTACGGTTGACTTTCTTTTTCCCATTTTAAGAATTTTTAACAGAGATTATTGTATTTCCATAGATAGCATGACTTTTGGTCCAGTTACAGAATTGCATACCCAGTAGGGGTGCAGTGATAAAAATACTCAGTATCTGCTTTTGGGAAATAGGACTCCTGAATTCTTCAGATGAAAAGATAATGAATCAATCCTGGCACCCATTTTATTGCATTTGAATATGTGATGCATATCTCTGAATTTAAATCTCTCAGTTTTTTGTGTGTTTCCCTCTGCCAATTATTGGAGATGTACTTATAAGACTTTCCAGATGTTGAGTGGTCAGGGTGATTATTTCGACTTATTTTCCCCATGGACACAACTATCCTTCAGTGACAGCAGACCGTTCAGGTTCTGCTGCCCTTTGTTCTTCTTTGTCTCAATATCCATGAAATTGAGTTTTGTAATTGGTGTGAGTGATGTCCTACAGATGTGCATGATGAGACCTCTTGTAGAATAGTTTGAATGGGCTACAGTGAAGAATTGTCAAAAAAAAAAAAAAAAAAAAAAGAATTGTCTTGTGGAAAGACCCTTCAGCCAGAGGTTCTCCCACCCAGACTTTGACCACAGGAAAATCCCTAGTTTAGTGCAAAACCTTGGCAAATCAGCCAGAGTACATAATTTGCCCTAACCTCAGTGGTGCACTGGCCAAAAAGAAAAGTAAGTCAGAACCAGGAATGGTGGTTGCTAGGTGAAGTAGGTGCAACCTAGCATAGGGTGGAAGCTTACAGAGAGGGAGGACTGAGAGAAAGGGTGCTTAAGAGTTTGGCAACTGGGAGGATGGTGATGCTTTTTCCTGAACTACATCATCTTGGAGGGGGAAAAAGATGCTAAATGCAACTGGATATGATGGAATTGAAGGGCCCATGCAAATTCACATGCAGCTTTCCAATAAGTTTGTTGGCTCTATGAGTCTGAAGCATAGCAGAGAAATCCACACGAATGGATTCCCTACTAATGTGAGAAAGGGGGTTGGGGAGACTATAAACCAAGGTTTGGCATGTTTTTTTTTTTTCTTTAAAGGGCCACGTAGTAAATATTTTAAGCTTTGTGGGCCATACAGTCTCCATTGCATCTACTTAACTCTGCCATCCTGGCTTGAAAACAGCCAAAAGCAGTATGTCTACAAATGGGTGGTGTTAGTATTCCAGCAAAAGTTTATTTACAAAAAATAAGTGGTGGGCCAGATTTGACTTTTGGGCTATAGTTTGCCAAACTGCACTATAAATCATGCATTGAATACTGGTCTCTGAGGAATATAAGTACTTGTGACAGTGCTTCTGAAGCTTGGTGTAAAAAATCCCCTGGGATCTTATTTCAAATGCAGAGATTGCTAGGGTCCATACCAGTTTCAGGTATAGTAGATCACATTGTGAAATATGGATTTAGGTGATGGACAGAGAAAATGCATGTAAGGAAAAAAAGGAGAGGAGGCTTCCTGGAGGCTAGGTTGAAGGGGCTATACAAAACACCCCTAAGAAATCAAGTGTAATTATTAGCATGACACATTACCCACCACCCATCACAACAACAAGTTTTGCATTAGTGGTAGGAGCAAAAATCTGCTAATGGTGGGTTGAGAAACACAAGGGAAACCAAGTGACTGTAAACAGCTACTTAATGTAGGGTAGCAAAGCTGGCTTTTAATGGAACAAAGGAGGTCCCATGGAAATTTTTAAGATAGAACAGACAGCATCATGTATTTTTTTATTAATTTTTAAAATGCCAATATAATGAATGTACAGTGTTATATATATATATATTTAAAGATTTGTTTATTTATTCATGAGAGACAGATTGAGAGGAGAGGCAGAGACATAGGCAGAGGGAGAAGCAGGCTCCTCGCAGGGAGCCCGACGTGGGACTCGATCCCGGATCCGGGGATCACGACCTGAGCCAAAGGCAGGTGCCCAACCGCTGAGCCACCCAGGCGTCCCTGTACAGTGTTATATTAGTTTCAAGTGTATAATGTAGTGATTCAGCAAGTCTGTACATTGATCAGTGCTCATCATGATAAGTGTGCTCTTCATCCCCATCACCTATTTCACCCACCACCTCCCTTCTGGTAACCATCAGTGTATTCTCAAGAGTCTGGTTTTCTGTCTCTTTTAAAATTTGTTTTGTTTTTTAAGTTCCACATATGAGTGAAATCATATGGTATTTATCTTTCTATAATTGACTTATTTCACTTACCATTATACCCTCTCAATCCATCTATGTTGTTGCAAATGGCAAGATTTCACTCTTTTTTATGGCTGATTAATATTCCACTATCTATATCTATACACCATATCTTCTTTATCCATTCATCAGTCAATGGACTCTTGGGTTGTTTCCATATTTTAGCTATCGTAAATAATACTGCTATAAACATAGGGGTGCTTGTAGCTGTTTGAATTAGTGTTTTCATATTCTTTGGGTAAACACCCTCTAGTGGAATTACTGGATCGTATGATAACTTTTTTTTTTTTAAAGATTCTTATTTATTTATTCATGAGAGACACACGCAGAGAGAGAGAGGCAGAGACACAGGCAGAGGGAGAAGCAGGCTCCATGCGGGGAGCCCGATGTGGGACTTGATCCCAGAACTCCAGGATCACACCCTGAGCTGAAGGCAGATGCTTAACCGCTGAGCCACCCAGGTCTCCCAGTAATTTTGTTTATAACGTTTTGAGGAACCTCCATACTCTTTTCTGCAGTGGCTGCACCAGTTTGCATTCCCACCAACAGTGCCTTTTTCTCTACATTCTCTCCAACACTTGTTTTTTGTATTTTTGATTTTAGACATTCTGACAGGTGTAAGGTGATACTTCATTGTGGTTTGGTCTTGCATATCTCTGCTGATGAGTGCTGTTGAACATCTTTTTGTGTGTCTGTTGTCCATCTCTATATCTTCTTTGGAGAGATGTCTGTTCATGTCTTCTGCCTATCTTTAAATTGGATTGTTTTTGTTCATTTTTTTTTTTGGATTTTTTGGTGTTGAGTTGTGTAAGTTCTTTATATATTTTGGATGCTAACCCTATATCCAATATGTCATTTGCCAATATCTTCTCCCATTCAGTAGGTTGTCTTTCAGTTTTGTTGTTTCCTTCACTGTGCAGAAGCTTTTTATTTTGATGCAGTCCAAATAGTTTATTCTTGCTTTTGTTTCCCTTGCCTCAGGAGACATATCTAGAAAAATGTTGTTACGGTTGATGTCAGAGAAATTACTGCCTGTGGTCTCTTCTAGGATTTTTATGGTTTCGGGTCTCATATTTAGATCTTTAATACATTTTGAGTTTATTTTTGTGTGTGGTGTAAGAAAGTGGTCCAGTTTTATTCTTTTGCCTATAACTGTCCAGTTTTCCCAGCATGATATATTGAAGAGACTATATTTTTCCCATTGCATACTCTTGCCTCTTTTGTCATAGATTAATTGACCATATAATCATTGATTTATTTCTGGGCTCTCTGTTCTGTTCCATTTGTTTATGTGTCTGTTTTTGTGCCAGTAGCATACTGTTTTTATCACTACAACTATGTAGTATAACTTGAAGCCTGGAATTGTGATATCTCTGATTTTGTTTTTCTTTTTCAAGATTATTTTGCCTATTCAGGGCCTTCTGTGGTTCCATACAAATTTTAGGATTGTTTGTTCTGTGAAAAATCCTGTTGGTATTTTTTTTTTAAGATTTTATTTATTTATTCATGAGAGACACACAGACAGAGGCAGAGGACATAGCAGAGGGAGAAACAGGCCCCCTGCAGGGAGCCCGAAGTGGGACTTGATCCCAGGACCCCGGGATCACGACCCAAGCCAAAGGCACATGCTTAACCACTGAGCCACCCAGGTACCCTCCTGATGGTATTTTGATTGGTATTCCATTAAATGTGTAGATTGCTTTGAGCAGTATGGACATTTTAACAGTATTTTTTTCCCATTCCATGAGCATGGAATATTTTTCCATTTGCTTATGTCATCTTCAGTTTCTTTCATCAGCGTCTTAAATTTTAGAATACAGGTCTTTCACCTTGTTGGTTAGGTTTATTCTTAGATATTTTTTATTATTTTTGACACAGTTGTAAATGGAATTATTTTCTTAATTTCACTTTCTGCTACTTCATTATTAGTGAATAGAAATGCAACAGATTTCTGTAGATTGATTTTGTATCCTGTGACTTTACTGAATTCCTTTATCAGTTCTACTAGTTTTTTGATGGAGTCTCTAGGGTTTTCTATATATAGTATCATGCCATCTGCAAGTAGTGAAAGTTTTACTTCTTCCTTACCAATTTGGATGCCTTTTATTTCTTTTTGCTGTCTTATTACTATGGCTAGGATTTCCAATACTATATTGAATTAAAGTGGTGAGAGTGGACATCCTTGTCGTATGATGTTAGCTGTGGGTTTTTCACAATTGGCCTTTATTATGTTGAAATATGTTCCCTCTAAACCTATTTGGTTGAGAGTTTTTGTTTGTTTGTTTGTCTTGTTTTTTAAAGATTTTATTTATTATTCATGGGAGACACAGAGACACAGGTAGAGGGAGAAGCAGGCTCCATGCGGGGAGCCCAATATGGGACTCTATCCTGGATCCCAGGATCAGGCCCTGGGCTGAAGGCGGTGCTAAACTGCTGAGCCACCGGGGCTGCCCTGGTTGAGAGTTTTTATAATGAATGGATGTTGTGGGAAGCCTGGGTGGCTCAGCAGTTGAACATCTGCCTTTGGCGCTCAGGGTGTGATCCCAGTGCAGGGATCTCCCTCTGCTTGTCTCTTTCCCTCTCTTTTTCTGAGTCTCTCATGAATAAATGAATAAAATCTTTTTAAAAAATGAATGGATGTTGTTTTGTCAAATGCTTTTTTCTGCATTTATTAAAATGATCATATGATTTTTATCTATTCTCTTGTTGATGTGATATGTCATGTTGATTGCTCTGTGAATAATGAACCATCCTTGCATCCCAGGAAAATCCTACTTGATCATGGAGAATGGATTTGATAAGTTTTTTTTTTAATTTATTTTTTATTGATGTACAATTTACTAACATACAGAATAACCCCCAGTGCCCGTCACCCATTCACTCCCACCCCCCGCCCTCCTCCCCTTCTACCACCCCTAGTTCGTTTCCCAGAGTTAGCAGTCTTTACGTTCTGTCTCCCTTTCTGATATTTCCCACACATTTCTTCTCCCTTCCCTTATATTCCCTTTCACTATTATTTATATTCCCCAAATGAATGAGAACATATAATGTTTGTCCTTCTCCGACTGACTTACTTCACTCAGCATAATACCCTCCAGTTCCATCCACGCTGAAGCAAATGGTGGGTATTTGTCATTTCAAATAGCTGAGTAATATTCCATTGTATACATAAACCACATCTTCTTTATCCACTCATCTTTCGATGGACACCGAGGCTCCTTCCACAGTTTGGCTATTGTGGCCATTGCTGCTAGAAACATCGGGGTGCAGGTGTCCTGGCGTTTCATTGCATCTGTATCTTTGGGGTAAATCCCCAACAGTGCAATTGCTGGGTCGTAGGGCAGGTCTATTTTTAACTCTTTGAGGAACCTCCACACAGTTTTCCAGAGTGGCTGCACCATTCACATTCCCACCAACAGTGTAAGAGGGTTCCCTTTTCTCCGCATCCTCTCCAACATTTGTGGTTTCCTGCCTTGTTAATTTTCCCCATTCTCACTGGTGTGAGGTGGTATCTCATTGTAGTTTTGATTTGTATTTCCCTGATGGCAAGTGATGCAGAGCATTTTCTCATATGCATGTTGGCCATGTCTATGTCTTCCTCTGTGAGATTTCTGTTCATGTCTTTTGCCCATTTCATGATTGGATTGTTTGTTTCTTTGGTGTTGAGTTTAATAACCTACAGAATGGGAGAAGATATTTGCAAATGACATATCAGATAAAGGGCTAGTTTCCAAGATCTATAAAGAACTTATTAAACTCAACACCAAAGAAACAAACAATCCAATCATGAAATGGATTTGATAAGTTATTGTTGGATTTGATTTGCTAACACTTTGTTGGGATTTTTGCACCTGTGTTCATCAGAGATATTGACTTGTCAGTCCCTTTTTTTAAATAGTGTCTTTATCTGGCTTTGGTGTCAGGATAACAATAGCCTCATAGAATAAATTTGGAAGCTTTCTTTTCTTTACTATTTTTCTCAAACTAGTCCAAAAAATAAGATCCAAAAAATCCTATTTTGGGAGTTAGTTTGAGAAAAATAGGTGTTAACTCTTTTTTAAAATGCTTGGTAGGGATCCCTGGGTGGCGCAGTGGTTTGGCGCCTGCCTTTGGCCCAGGGCACGATCCTGGAGACCCAGGATCGAATCCCACATCGGGCTCCTGGTGCATGGAGCCTGCTTCTCCCTCTGCCTGTGTCTCTGCCTCTCTCTCTCTCTGTGACTATCATAAATAAATAAAAATTAAAAAAAAATGTTTGGTAGAATTCACCTGTGAAGCCATCTGGTCCTAGACTTGTTTATTGGGAGTTTTCTGATTATCACTGGAATTTCCTTGCTGGTAATCAGTCTGTTCGAATTTCCTGTTTATTCCTGATTCAGTTTTAGGAAGTTATATGTTTCTAGGAATTTATCCATTTCGTCTAGGTTTTTCAATTTGCTGGCATATATAATTTTTCATAATATTCTATTATAATCATTTGTATTAAAATTTTTAAAGATTTTATTTTTTTATTTGACAGAGAGGGAGAGAGTACAGGTAGGCAGAGTGGCAGGTAGAGGGAGAGGGAGAAGCAGGCTGAGCAGGTACCCTGATGCAAGGCTTGATCCCAGGACCCTGGGATCATGACCTGAGCCCAAAGACCAGCACTTAACTGACAGAGCCATCCAGGTGCCCTAATCCTATGCATTTCTGTGGTTTTGGTTATTATTTCTCCTCTTGCATTTCTGATTTTATTTATTTGAATCCTCTCTCTCTTTTTGTTGAGTCTGGGTAAAGATTTCTCAATTTTGTGGATCCTTTCAAAGAATCCCCTCTTCGTTTCATTGATATGTTCTATTGTTTTTTTAGTTTCTATTTCATCTATTTCTGCTCTGATCTTTATTATTTCTTTCCTTCTACTGTTTTTGAGGGGATGTTTTGTTCTTTTTTTTTTTTTTTCTTAAGGTGTAAGTCTGGGTTGTTTATTTGCAAGTCTTCTTGCTTTTTGAGGTAGGCCTGAAACTTCCTTGTTAAACTTCCCACTTAAAACAGAATTTGCTGCATCCCAGAGATTTAGGGCCATTATGTTTCCATTTTCAGTTGCCTGCATGTATTTTTTGATTTGCTCTCTAATCTCTTGGTTGATTCAGTCATTATTAGTAGCATGTTTAGCAGCATGTTACCTCCATGTGTTTGTGTTCTTTCTAGATTTTTTCTTGTGAAAATTGCTATTTCTTTTTGTTAGATTGACACCTTTTTGGTCATGTAGCATCTGTCTTTGTCTCTTGTTATAGTTTTTGTTTTAAAGTCTATTTTGTACTGTGTAAGTATACAACTTTGGCTTTCTTTTCAATTGATCATTGCTTAAGTTTGAACTCATTCTAAAAACACTAAATTGGGATGCCTAGGTGGCTCAGGGGTTGAACGTCCGCCTTCGGCCCAGGGTGTGGTCCTGGAGTCCCAGGATTGAGTCCCACATCGGGCTCCCTGCATGGAGCCTGCTTCTCCCTCTGCCTGTGTCTCTGCCTCTCTCTCTCTCTCTTTCTGTGTTTCTCATGAATAAGTAAATAAAATATTTTTTTTTAAATTTTTTAAAAATAAAAAAATAACACTAAATTTTTACTTCTACCCGCCCCCCCCCAGGTTTTAGGTATATGATGTCATCCTTTTATTTTGTGAATCTCCAAACTTATTTTTATAGATATACTTAATTTTAGTGTTTTTATGCTTCCAACTTTTCTTACTCCTGCTTATATTCTTTCTTTGCTTTCCACTCAAAGAATCCCCCTTCAGCATTTCTTATAAGGCTGGTATAGTGTGATGAATTCCTGTAACTTGTATTTATTTACAAAACTCTTTATTTCTCCTATTCTGAATGAAAGTCTTGCTAGATAGAGTAGTCTTGTTTGCAGATTTTTTTTCTTTTAGTATTTTGAATCTATCATGCCACTCTGGCTTGCAAAGTTTCAGCTAAAAAAATCAGTTGATAACTTTATAGGATTTTCCTTCTATATAAATGTTTTCTTTCCTCTTGTTGCTTTAAAAATTCTTTGTCACTACTTTGTTGTCACTACTCTGTTGTTTTAATTACTTGTATCTTGGTGTGGACCTCCTTGGGCTGATTTTGTTGGGGAGTCTCTGTGTGTACTGGATCTGGATTTCTGTCTCCTTCTTCAGATTCAGGAAGTTTTGTGCTATCATTTCTTCAAATAATTTTTCTTCTTTTTCTCTCTCTTCTCCTGGGATTCCTTTAATGTTATTATGTTTGATGGTATCATTGAATTCCCTTAATCTATTTTCATTTTTTAATTCTTTTTTCTTTTTTCTGTTCACCTTGGTTGCTTTCTGTTACTCTGTCCTCCAGGTTGCTGAGCTGTTCTTCTGCTTCCTCTAGTCTAGTTTTTATTCCCTTTAGTGTATTATTAATTTGACTTGTTGAGTTCTCCTCTGATTGGTTCTTTCTTATGTTTTCTATCTCATTGTTGAGGGTTTCACTAAGATCCCCCACTCTTCTTCTTTAAAGTAATGACCATTACTTTAAATTCTCTATCAGGCTTATTACTCATCTCCATTTTGTTTAGATCTCTGGCTGTAATTTTGTCCTGTCCTTTCATTTGGGACAAATGTCTCTGTCTCTTCATTTTGCCTAACTCTCTGTCTGCTTGTATGTGTTAGGAAAGTCAGCTCTATATCCTGCTGTTGATAGTAGTGTCCTTATGCAGAAGAGATACTGTAGTGCCCTGCAGTGCAATGTCCCCTATCCACCAGAACCTGGTGCTTCAGGGGTATCTTTATATATGTTGCATGCCACCTACTATTGTGGTTGAGCTGTGTTTGTCTTTGGCCCAGTCGTCTACAATATCTCTCTTTGCCTGTTGGGGGCAAGGTTTGGTTCCTGTGTTGTTAGTAGGCCTGTCTGAGGCCACCTTGGGGTTGAGTTGAGTCAGACCAGGCATTCATCTGAGATGTAGTAGCACCAAACTGCATGGTGCTTTCTCTGTGTTGTCTCTTGAGAAGCTCTTTGGTAAACAGGACCTGCATCTAGAACAGCTTCCTGCCCCAACCCACTGCTGGGGCCTCAGTCAAACTGGCATGTGTGGTTATCTTCCATTCTCCTTGGGGCAGCAGTCACTTTGGAGTTATTCTGGCACCTGTCAGGACTGCTTCTATAATGTCAGGCTTATGGTGCTACTTTGGATGGACTCTTACCAAGAGAGACACCATCATATTTAAATGGTGATGACAAGATGCCAGTGGAGAGGGGATGTGGATAATACAGCAGGGATAGGGAGGAGCTAATGATCAGAGCTAGGATGCTAAAGAGGTAGCTATTGAGGACTAAGGTTCATGGCAGTAAACATATTTATAAAAAGACAATGAAAGCAAAGTGTCCTGTTGTAGGTAGATTTTGAGGCAAGATGAAAAAGTGATTCTAACTATATCTTCTATTATTTTCATAAGCAGTGTTAAGTCATCTGCTTATGAAAGGGTGAGTGGGGAGGTCCCATGGCTGGTATGCTTGAGGGGAATGAAGTTCCTTGTCGAAGGTGGGAGAAAGAAGCAGGTAGAAAAGTGGAAAGGGTTGCAGGCAGGGCTCTGCATCCAGACGTGAGTCCAAATCCTCAGATGAACCTTCTATTATTCTCTCCCAGGTGGTTTTCACTTTCATTCATTCATGAAAATGAATGTCTATGGTGGGCCCATTGTGTGCTGGGCTATGAGCTGAGGATATAAGATCAATAGAACACCATCCTTGCTCTCAGGGCGATGTTAAAAAAAAAGAAGAAGATCATTGTGATGCCTTGTAGGAAGAGAGAAACCAGAGCCCCACCCAGAGAGGCATACACACACAGGGGAGTTTGAGACATTCTTTTACACTTTGCATGCACACCCTCCACACCCAGCTGGGGGGAGCCTTGCTGCCATTCTCCACATCTTCCCTACTCTCTCCTTCTTTAGGTATTAAAAATTGCATCCATTTCAAGATGCCTAACACAAACCTTCATGTGTCTTTCCTCTCATTAAGCACCTGGTGCATTGCTTTTCAATGAAGCATTCTTTATCACAAGGGAGATGAGGCAGAGAATGCTCAGGAGAGCTGGATTCCAAGGCAAGCAAAAACCAACAAAGGAAATCATCTAAGTCAACTGCTTATACGTCATCATTTCTGCCTGACATTTTCTTATCAAAAATAAATGATCCTAAATCTATTATGATGACAAAAACTGGAACAAGCATCAGAAAAACTAGAGGCAAAATCTATCCTGAAAATAATCACTTAATTCTCATATCCTCCCATCAAAGAACATTCAACACTTCTACTCAAAACAGAATGTCAAATCAATTAAGTGAATTGATCACCCCTTTCCAGTACTGTTTCATGAATAATGGAGCTGTATCTTAAATCAAAAGATCGTTTTCTATTCCAGGCTCACAGGGTAAAACCATTATACATAATGGATCAAATTAATTGAATTATTACCTGTAAAGTTACCAGTAATGGCTTGCACAGAGTTAGCTATAATCATTGTCAGTGGGATTAATTGTACTAATTCTATGTTCATTTTCCAAAGAAGCTATACAACATTGCTTCTTGGGATATTCAGCAAATGCATAGAGAATTAGAACCATATTTGGCAGATTGCTCCAAACTCTGTCCTGATTAGATATTCAAAAATTCACATATAGCAGCAGAAGTTTATGTCTTTTACAAGTTGAAGTGTCCAAAGTCATATTCTTACAAATCTTATACATACATTAGCCCCATCTCGAGGTTTTATTTCTTGTTATGATTGAATATCAGTCGAGATGAGGAATTTTTAAACTGAGTGAATTCCCATCAATTTGCAAAATATTCTGCAACCTATTAAGCCAGATGGAAGAATCACAGAGTCTCCTTGACCAAAAAAAGGTGAGAAAGGAAGAAGGGTAGGTTTATTTTAGAAATGGATACGTCTTTCTGAAGTTTAAGTAGATGGAACAAGAGAAGAGTGAAAAAGCTTCCTTAATCTGAAATCTTAATAACTGATATATGGCTGCAAGACCTTTACATTCTTAATACATTGCTTTAACAAAATTTGTAAAACCCAATTTCCTTGTTTATTTCGTATGCAACAAGTATTATCAGGCACCAGTTGCATGCTTAGTACTAGTGTAGGAATAGAGGGTAGAGAGACAAAGTTCCTCCCTCATTATAGTGTGTGTCTTGGGACAAGATGGAACATGTATAGGGGAGAGTGGTTTGGGCATTAGAGAGCCATACATGGGGCTCTGTGGGCTGTGTCATATCATGGCCACCAGTAATTTCTCTTCTGGCTGCCAGTATGCTCTTTGTGGACTGTGAGCTACCAGCCAGCCCCAGCTGACTATTCTAAATTGATCTCACTCAATGTTCGTTTGTTTTTGTTGCAAACACTTGACTGTATATCTTTATTTCTAAAACGCTTCTTTATTTTATTTCCCTTGCAAATTACCAGTTTTACTGTTGGTGTATTAACTTTATCTGCCCAGCTCACTTTCTTCTAAGAATAGGATCCCATCTTCTTTTCAGAATTTCTCCCCAGTGCCCCAGTGGAAAGCACTGTAATACACAAGGTCTGAACCATCTCACTATAGGTGGTGTGTGGCCCAGATCTGGCATTAATGGAGCCCATCATTCTGGCCACAGCCAGTAGTTTAGGGATGGCAGTATAATCCCAACCAAGCCTATCAGCAGTCTCTGCTTTCCATCCAAAAAAGTAAGAAAATTGCAGGTGTCTGAGTTCAGAGTGCTGGAAATCCTTGATACATTTCTCCCAGCTGCTAGTGAGAAGTCTGCATAACCTAGGACAGAACATTCAATATGTCCTAGAGAGAACAGCCATGTTACACTCTAAATACTCTGTATTCTGCACCCTTACCAGTTATTTTTGTCCTAAAAGTCTGCCTTACTTTTATAACACTTAGCAGTATCTGAAATTGTATTAGTTTTCTCCTTCCTTATTGACCTTTTTCTCCCTCTGAAATGCAAGCGCTATATGACATCAGGGATCTTTTGTTTTCTTTCTTTGTCCACCTACCCTTGACACCTAAAACTATGTGTGTTTCTTTACAATAATTCAGGATATTCTAAGGAAGGAAAGAAGCCAGTTCCATGATGTTTCTATACTTGATTATTGTAATATTAAAAGTAGATTTACTTTAATTTATGGTAGGTTAAGTCTATCTCATTCATTGCTGCTGGCAATGTACAATGATACAATCACTTTGGACAACAGCCAGTTTCTAATAAAATTAATACATTTCCATGGGACCCAGAAATTCCACTTGTGTGTATGTAGTGAAAATAAAAGAGTGCTCATGTCTGCAAAAAGTTTTATGAAAGATGTTCATAATGGCTTCATTAATAATAGCCTCAAATTAAAAAAGACCCAAATGTCCATCAATAATAGAATTGATAAACACTTTTTGGAATATTCATGCAGTGGAATACCACTTGGCCATAAGAACAAACTACAGAGAAGCATAACAACATAGGTGAATCTCTAAGTTATTATGTGGAGCTCAGGAACCCAGACACAAAAATTGCATACTGTAGGATTACATTTACAGGGAGTTCGGGAGTAGGCAGATAGATGTCAGAATGGCAACTCCTGGGGGTGGAGGGCAGGGTGGGCCAGTAGCTGGGAGGGGCAGGAAGAAACTTGCTAAGTCATGAAACTCTAGTAAATTCAGACTTGCATTTTACTGTATGAAAACTATTCATTAATATATAAAACACAGTAGGGAAGAAATGAAGATCTGTTATGTGTATTCTATCTCCCCACGTGCAAAAATCAGCTCTAGGCTAGTCTGTTTAACTGAGCTCAGCAGAGAGAAACCTCAATCATAGTGGCTTCTTTTTGAAGCCTCCCTGTCCTCTGTCATGGGCAAAGCTTGAGACTATGATGTTAGAATCAACTCATGGGGCCTTCTTAGAGCTCTTGAGCCATTATCCTTTCTAAAACCTGAAAATCTTTTCTGGAAAGTAGTGAATCTTTAGATACCATGTGCCAGGTGATTTAAACACATAAGCTCCAATTCTCAGAACATCCCTGAATGTTGGAATGATTAGTTCCACTTTCTCCATATGAAATTTCTAAGGAAATACTTGCCCTGGGTGATCCAGCAAAGGGGAAGAATGCCATATTCTAGTGGAGGAGGCTTTACCCCCAATTTCAGAGAAAGCACATCCATTTTAATTCAGAGTCCACAAAAAAAAAAAAAAAAAAAAATGACATACCTAGTCCATAGAATGGTTTGTAGGAATGATACATCCAGTATCCCTGAGACATGGAGGAACCAGAAGAACGGGAATTTACTTTATAATTTCATCTAGAGGAGACATGCTCTAGACTGTGGATTTTCCTTTGTCCAATTTTGGTAGTCAAATATATATGTATAAACTAGTCAAAGTAAAGGAGACATCAAAGGTGAATGCATTAACTGTTCAACGATCATTATTCCTATATGGATGAGTCCTCTTTCAGGGACACTTGGGTGGCTTAGTGGTTGAGCATCTGCCTTCAGCTCAGGGTGTGATCCCGGGGTCCTGGGATCGAGTCCCACATTGGGCTCTCCATGGGGAGTCTGCTTTTCCCTCTACCTATACCTCTGCCTCTCTCTCTGTGTCTCTCATAAATAAATAAATCTTTTTTTTTAAAAAAAGAATCTTCTTTCATTATGATGGGTTATAGTAACTCTTTTTTTTTTCTTTTTTTAGAGAGGGGAAGAGAGAGATCAAGGAGCAGCAGAGGGAGAGGGAGAGAGAGAATCTCAAGCAGGTTCTATTCTGTGTACAGCATGGAGCCCGATGCAGGACTTGGTCTCACAACCCTGAGATCATGACCTGAGCCAAACCTGAGTCAGATACTTAAGTGACTGAGCCACTCAGGCACCCCAACATTCTTTTTTTAATTATTATGATTGAGGTAAAGTATGTATCAATGCAATTGATTCTTGAACAATATGGGTTTGAACTGCATGAGTCCAGTTACACACAGATTTTTTTCAATAAATATGGTACAGTTCTGTAACTATTTTCTCTTCCTTTTAATTTTCTCAATATTTTTAGCTTACTTTATTATAAGAATGCAATACATAACAAATATACAAAGTATGTATTAATCAAACTTTATATCGTTAAGGCTTCTGGTCAACAGTAGGCTATTGGTAGGTAAGTTTTTGGGGAGCCAAAAGTTATACTTGGATTTTTGACTCTGCAGAGCATTGGTGCCTCTAACCCCTACATCGTTCAAGGTCAACCATATACCAATTTAACCATTTTGAAGTGCACAATTTGTGACATTAATTATATTCACCCTGTTGTTCAGCTGTCATCACTGTTTCTAAAATTTTTGCATCAACCCACATAGAAACTGTGTACCATTAAGCAATAATTTGCCATTTCCCAGCCCTAATAACCTTTAATCTAGTTCCTGTCTCTGTGGAGAGGAACAGCTATTTTTAATGTGATTTATGGGAGTTAACTAATTTCTTAGAAATAAAGGTTCGCTTTAAAACCCTTGGTTTGAGATGCTAAAATTAGGGTCTTATTGCTTCCCTCTCTGTCACCATAGACATTTTGACAAATAACTGAATTACTATGTCATAAAACACTAACATTTCCAGGAGAGAAAATAACATCTTTTCTCATCTTAAAGGGTTGTTATTTCCCTGGTAGAGAGACACTGTTGTGTCATGTATGTATGTGAGTGAGTGAGTTGAGTGTGTGTGTGTTTATGTGCGTGCATTATAGGTATACACAGTAGAAGGAATTATCTTTGGTTTAGAGATCTAGCAGATTTTTTGGTATATAAAAATACCAGAAAAACGATTTCTTTGCCAAATTCTAACGTTACAAGTAATTGTGGACAAGACGACACCCACCTAGTCATTGGCACTAAGCTATAAATAAGCAGTATTCTTCATTCTACAGCAAGCATACAGCGAGAAGTCCTCATTATCCTCATTTCGCACAGTGAGAGGGACAGGCATCACCCTGTTATCTTCAGCTACTCTTAACAAACGGGCTGGCATCTCACAGAGAAGCAGAAATAAGATTTTTTAAAACTCTCACTTCTTGGAAGTCCATAATCCATTTCCAGTATTTAAAGATGCAACAATTTAACTCTTTTTACCTGAGACAGAGTCCTGATGTTTAGAACCAAAGCTAAAGGCAATAATCTCATGACAAAGGAGAGTAGCCTCATTAAAGCAAATCTCTCTGCTTCAAGATTTCATTCTTTAGACAGTTTGTGTTGCATATTAATGATGCCATTTTGGATTTCCTGTTTTGCTCATGTATCTGACTACATATTTTCGTGGCAGATTGACAATGGTATGATTTGGGTGTGCTGACTTGCCCCAGGGAGCAAGGAGATTAATTTATAAAAAGACACTAACATAGGGTTGATTTCTCCTTGTTGTCAGAAATGCTCTCCGTGTAGTTTCTTTTTCTCATTGTTATCTCTGTCGTTTTCATCTTTTTATCAACATACCCTTATCACAAACGTTCTTTTGTGTAAAGTAGGCAAGCTGTCAACATTTCCTCATCTATTGGTTTGAATACGAAAAGGTCTTTCTAATATTCCAAGATTATTTCAAACTCTTGTACCTTTGGCTAATTTAAACTTAGTATTATTGCAACTGAATGTGACTAGTTATTGCATCAAATCTCAATAATCATGTTAAATGTAAGATTCATTCATCTCTCCCAACCTCTGTCCTTTCTAGTCATGCCTCAGGGGGTCACCTCAAGTGGGGAACTTATTTGCTGCGTTTAGTATTTAACAAAGCAGTTGAATGCGCATTGAATTCAGGCCTCTAGAGAGGAGTTTATTCATCCTTTGCCAAACAATAGCCTTCCCTTTTAAGGACAAAGAGCATTACTAAATATTTCTTGGCCTTCCCACAGTGTGTGCAGGGTTACTCTCTGTGGAAATAAGATGTGAGTATAAGGACATATATAATCTCCAAATGGGAAACTTTGAATTACAGAAGTGTGTTAAGATGGACAATATATATATATGTAGTTTTTGCAGGCCTTAAAAATATCTAGTCAGTATTCCTTATGTTTTCAGAATATGGATTGGTTTCTAGAAATGCTGTATCCCTTGAAATTTTCATGAAGGCAGCTGTACCGTAAAGGGAGGTATTCTGGGGGAGAGGAGAGAATTAGTTCCCATGGGCAGTTGATGTTGCCTGGTACTGTTCTCCCATAACGAAACATTGTTTGGAGGGCCAACTAGTAAGTGAGGCAAGGATGTCTCTTATTAGCACTAGCAGCTGTAATCGACCTGATTTGGGAAGAATAACATCACCTGTAACGAAAATCATACTGGTTCATTCGGAAAGGAAGATTGAAAATGAGCCAGTAGAGTATCGTCAAATAGGGTTTGCAGAGAAATGAAAATATGACCCTTTAGTGAAGGAAAGAGCTTTCCAAAGGTCCCTTTCTTTGACAACATCAGAATTCAGGACTTAGTGACAGTAAAGCAGGAGAGCTAGGTTCTGGTCTCACGGAGACGAAGAATGAAATCTCGCGGACAAAGGAGAGTGAGTAAAGCAATAGAAGTTTATTATGCAAAGTTACAGAAAAAGTTCTCAGGAGTGAGAGGGGTCCTGACAGGGTTGCCCACGTTGGCCTCTGCTGACAGTCTTTTATTTAAAACCGACCAGGGTGGCCTTATCATTTTTGTGATGTCCTGGTTTGAGTAAGGACTGGTGATACCATCTTTCATGACTTTCTGTTGGGTCTGGTTATTCTTTGTTGGTCACAGGTGACTGTCATAAAAAATATATCTTCCCCATCCATACCTAAGGCAGGATGGTCTGGTTTGTTCCCTTACCTCTGGGTTTCCTTACACCTCAGCATTTTGGGAATTTTCTTTATGAACCTGATTCCATGGCCTCCTACCTATCTCTCCCCTACTTAGCCCTACCTGTCTCTTACTCAACAGCATGGGAGCCTGGTGGATGGATGTCTCCTTTAAGCTCTTCCTATGGAATACTATCATATTAAGGCATGATGGGAATTAGGAAATAGAAGCCAGGGGGAGTATGCCAACTTCAAGGGACCACCAGAGGTCAGAATCTAGTCTCAGCCACACATGCTAGTGAAGGACTTGTCAAGTGCTATTAGAGACTCCATTGAATTGTATGTAGTAGAAGAAAGAACAAAGTGAGTAGCACTTCACAAGACCAGAAGACATCTACAGCTCCATTGCTGTCCGCTATGAACCCTGTTCACATGGCCATTGTCATCCACATCCACCCAAACAAGGATGGGTAGATGGTGGAAATTTTCTCATTTCTGAGCAGAGGTACATAAAATAAAGAATGGGAATTGCTGCTGATTATCACTTCTCCTTTTTTACTCATCATACCAACATAAGTAACCTTTTCTCCATGTGCTAATGCCTGGTATGAAATGTACCCAATCAATTTTAACCGTATTTGTGCTTCAAATAAAGGTTGAGTTGAGATAGGCTATCTGTAATCATCCAACTACTCTGGAAGCCATTGGGCAAACAAGATATAAATAAATGTTTGTTAAGTGATTCAGTATGCATTTACTGACCACTAAATCATTGGACTAGAAGTTCTTTAAAAGCGAGACATATCTACTGTTTGATATTGTATCTCTAGTACCTTGCATTAGGGCACCATAATATGTTCATTATGGGAGTATTGGTTGAGTATAAATAACATGTTCTTGTGTATCTGATAGAAAAATAAGTAAATGAATGCTATTCTCAAGGAACCCTCAGTGTGTGTGTGGGCGGGAAGAGGGGTAGGTAACCAGCCTCATATAGTTAATAACATATCTGTACTATAAAAGATTATGGTTTATAAATGGCAAACAACAGAAATAGGAGGAAGGCTTAATTCAACATTGGGGAGTCGAGACTGTACATGATTAGGCATGAATTTGAAGGGTGAATAGAAGTTCATCGATGAGAGGAGAGAGAGAAGGCAGATTTCCAGGGAGAGCAACTACATGGAAACCTGAGTGCGAATGGTTTGCTCAGGGAACCGTGATATGTCTATCATAGCTTGAGCCCAGGATTTGCAAATTGTAGCAGTTCCATATTGAATAAAATTGCAGAATATGATCAGAATTTTAATTTTCCTAGGGCTTCATCCTTTTTATTCTGTAAGATTCCATTATATCATATGTGGGGAGAGCCCTGATTTAGGGAGCCAACTATGGCTGTAATACAGATGAGTCATAACCAGTATCTGTAGTAGAGTATGGGAATTATTTGGGGGATGAAACAATTGTACCAAAAAATATTTTGGAAATAGAATTAACCAGACCATGTAATCTATGATTGATGAAGTGAAGTAGAGGGAGGGGTCTAAGTTGACAGGAGTTTCTTTTTCACTCTAGGATATTTTTGCCCTTCATTTACCTGTATATCTATACCATCCCTGGAAATGCAGGTTAATTATGGTGAAAAGACTAGGGGATTGTAGTAACTAACAGCCAGTGGTTGATACACCCAGTCAGAGTTTGTTGAGAAAATACTACTTACAGTTATGCCAAAGTCTTAGCCCAATGAAATATGTCCCATGAGTGAGTAGAAGATTTTTAATGAGTCAAGAAGGATCTTCTAGAAAACCGGGCAAAGAAATAGTTGAAGTTTTGATTAGAGAACTAATTTCAGAAGTCCTAGATAATTTTAACAGCCAGGCCATCTTTTCACCTAGAAGATTGATCAGTATATTGTCGTAACAGTATACAACGTATAATTTATCTAACTCTGGAAAGAAAGGAGATCTAGTTGTCCTGAAGAGTGTAGGATGAGGTATGGTTCTTGCTAACAAGGCTAGGAAATGGACAATAGGACAGACCCAATTTGTGGAACATGTCCAGCAGAAGAAAGATGGCATATTAAAAGTTACAAATACCTTAGTAACACAAAGGCCATGCTCACAAGACACAAGGAAACTGTAAGAAATGAAACATAAAACATAAGACGGTAAAATCTAGAAAACAGTTGACTTATGATTGGAATGTAGAGGTATTTCTCATGGAGTAGGAGGATGTAGGTTGTGTCCTAAGGAGACACATCAGATTTCTTTCTTTCTTTCTTTCTTTCTTTCTTTCTTTCTTTCTTTCTTTCTTTCTTTCTTTCTTTCTTTCTTTCTTTCTTTCTTTCTTCTTTCTTCTTTCTTTCTTTCTTTCCTTTCTTTCTTCTTTCTTTCTTTCTTTCTTTCTTTCTTTCTTTCTTCTTTCTTCTCTTTCTTCTTTTTTTCACATCAGATTTCTTGAAAAAGGGAGACATAGCACAGACACACACACGTGCCTATGTGTGTATATACATATGTGTATATATAATTTGTAAATGCATATTCTACAATTACACTTTTTTGGAATTTTACATTCCATTAAAGAAGAGCATGTCATCTTTTTTGTTTATTCATATAAGACCTATTTCATTATATTTCTTTTTCCTTTAAATGCTTGAGAAAACTGAGATAAATTTGTATGGTTTAATTAGCACTATACATGAGTATATGGTCTTGTGTTTTTTTTTTGTTTTGTTTTGTTTTTTGTTTTTTTTTTTGTCATTTTAATGACCAGTTTCACTCTGATAGTCTTCTTGGGTTACAAGGATACAAGCCTCAAGGACTATTTCACGTGTAGTGAAATATTTGGCCAGAGAGTATTAAAAATTTTGAAATTGATTTTTAAATTCTAATGTCATATATCATTTAGCTACAGAAAAGCATTATCATTATTAGCTACCTTATTCTAATGAAAAGCAAACCTACCAAAATATTTTGGTGAAGTAAAATTGCAATGATACCAGTTTTATGTTGAGCAGTTAAAAGATTATTGTGTTAATCAAGTGCAGTAAATTGTGATTTTTATAGCTGTTTAGCTAATATGTTTAAAGAGATCTGGGATACTTCATAGGACAGCTTTTCAGAAGAAATATTAAATTTAGAAAAATTTGAAAATGTCACATAAATTGAGGGGGAGGGGCACCTGGGTGCCTCAGGGGTTGAGTGTCTGCCTTCAGCTCAAAGTGTGATCCTGGGGTCCTGGGATCAAGTCCCACATCGGGCTCCCTGCAGGGAGCCTGCTTCTCTCCCTCTGCCTCTCTGTGTCTCTCATGAATAAATAAATCTTTAAAAAAAATAAATTGAGGGGTAAAATCATACAACCCCATAGACAAATAAATTGACTTAAAAATTCCAATTTATAAGGTGCAACTTTAAATTTTAGAAAATCAAGAGCAAAGATATTACCTAATAAAAACATGATGCAGTTCTCATCTGTCTCTTGTGAAACCTGGTCTAAAACAAGACTCTTACTCTGGGGTGGAAAAGGGTCTATAGGGGAATTTTGAGGCCTTAAATTATATGCAAATTTTGTGTCCTTGTGTTAGAAAAATGTCCAAGCCTGAATGGATGTTTAAATATTTATTCAGTATATGTTTTCTTTCTGCCTCTGTCTCCCCATCACCTCACACTGACTTCAAAATATACTGGAATTCAGTTGTTGTTGAATTAGCGGATGGAATGGCTAAAACTGGGAATTAAAGAAATAGAGTCCAAGTTTATAAGAAATAGGATTATGTCATTTGTTAAAGAAGATATTTAGCAACAGGGGAGGTGATTTAGGGACTGGAAAATTTGCAGAGCACCAGATAAGAATGGAAGCAATAGGGTGTTTTAAATAATGCATGTATGTAAGTTTATGACTTGATGGATTTTCATGACTGTGAACTTGCACATGCAGCCACCACTCAGATGAGCTAGCAGAACATGGTCATCTACACAGACCCTTCCTCATGCTCACTCCATGTCACTGACCCCCTCCCTTCACAAAGGTAACATCAAAATTGACTTCTGACACTAGAAGTGACTTTTCTTTGTTTCTCATTTTGCATTCAAAGAGAGCAGCATACAATATGATCTCTTTGTGTTTCTCTTCTTTCCTTTGAAGCTAAGTTTGTGAGATTTCTTCTGTGTCACGGCTTATGACAACACTTCCTTGATTCCATTACTGTACTATAGCCTGTTGTCTTAATCATGCCACCATTTATCCATTCCACTGCTGTTGGGCATTTGTGTTATTTCTCTGCTTTTCTCTTATACAAATGATGCTTCTCTGAAAATTCTTTCTTTGTTGATTTCTTTTTTTGTTGAAGTGAAAATTCATATAGCATAAAATTAACCATTTTAAAGTGTACAATCCGGTGGCATTTTGTACATTCACAACAGTGTGCAACCATCACCACCCTGTAGTTCTAAAACATTTTCATCATCCCAAATGTTCAACATATCCTTCTGCATCTTTTTGCTAGCAGTATGCATTCATTTCTGTATATTTCTGTTCAGTGTACATGGAAGTATAATTGTTGGTCATAGCTATGTATGACAATAATAAAATTCCCATATAGCTTAGATATTTTATGGAATAATACTCTCTGGGTTTAAAAATAAAATTGTTCATGGGGCACCTGGGTGGTTAAGTGTCTGCCTTTGGCTCAGCTCATGATCCGGGGTCCTGGGCTTAAGGCCTGCATTGGGCTTCCTGCTGAGCGGGCAGTCTGCTTCTCTCTCTCCCTCCACCTCTCCCCACCGCTCATTCTCTCTTTCTCTCTCAGATAAATAAATAAAATAGTCTTAAAAAATAGTATTGTTCATTATAGACCACTTGGAAATCTTATAAAGTTTTTATAAATTAAAAACTAAAAATCTTCTGTAATGCTCATATCCAGAGAGAGCCACTAATACTGTTTTGGGGTGTCCTAGTTAGTTTTTTTTTTTTTGTGCATGTTTCACTTACAGTTTTTAAACCATTTCCTTGTACTTCACAGTGAATTTTGCTGTATAGCTATTCCTTTGGAAAATATTTTTGATGATTGAATAGTTATACCATTATACATATATAATATGGTTTGTTATTTTTGGACTTGCTGGTCAATTTTATACTTTCTCTGTTTGAAATATCAATGATGTGAATCAGTGTGCACCTGTGTTTGTGGGTGTATATCTCTAATTGTTTTCTTAGAATGATTTCATAGAGATGGAATCTCCAGGATGAAGAGTATCACCAAACTTACAGTGCTGTTTGGTATTTATTTCCACATTGCCCACTAGAAGGATGTATCGGTTTGTGTGTCATATTAACAGTAGATGGAACCTGGGAAACACCATTTCCCCATCTGGACTATGCTGGTGGATTAATAAAAATTCTGTGGCAATTTGGCTAACATAGGTCATACTGGGAATTATGTGTCTCCTAAAATACACCAGCCAGATTGTTGATGCAGAAATGCATCACTTTCCAGTAGTAGAGATGAGAACAGGAAGTTTAAAATATATTAGAACAGTTCAGAAGAAATATCGTGCTGAACTGTTTGTCAGTGGAAATGTTTGTTAGCCTAGGGGTGAATGGAACATTGTAGAATTGTCTCCTATGCCCCCATTCTCATCTAAAACATTTACTAGCATTTTACTATCGATGCCAATATTCATGCTGTGCCCATAGCTCATTAGCTATTATTTAAAATATAACTGCCTCAAAGAGTGTACAGTTTAGTAGGGCGATCTAACTTTAAGCCCATAAAAGGGTTATAGAATATTGCAGAAAATAAAAAAGAGTTCAGGATCACAATAGTAGCATTTTCATGAGGTCTTCTATCATAATAATCACATGAGTTCCCAGGGCCAATGACTATCATGACAAAGGAGGACAAATGGGATCGACAAGGAAGGAAGGGAAGGGGAAGGGGAGTATACAATGTCACGATTTGGTGCATGATGCATAAATTGTGAAAGCATTACCCCCTCCCTAGATAATACATCAAACACCTCACATATATTCCCACCTTCCTCCCTTCCTTTTTTTTTTTTTTTTTTTTTTTGTGAGGACAGTTGTTTTACTTTCTTAGCAAACTTCAATTATACAACTATAGTCACCATGTTATGTATTAGCTTCTCACATCTTATTCATTTCATACCTGAAAGTTTGTACTCTTTACCAACATCTCCTTTTTTCCATCCCTCAACTCCTGGCAACTACTTTTCTACTCTGTTTCAATGAGTCAGCTTCCCCCCCCCCCCCCTTTTTAGAATCCACATATAGGTGAGATCATGCAGTATTTGGCTTTCTCTGTCTGCTTCTCCAAAAGGCAGGAGTGCCTTCTTTTTTAAGTTGCATAAACCAAGAACTTTGGAGAAATGCAATTAAACCTTTGTTCCCTTGGATCTAAGGATTGACTTAAAAAAAAAAAAAAGTTTGTTTATTTATTTGAGAGAGGGACAGAGCTCCTGCAAGCAGGAGCTGAAGGGCAGAGGAAGAAGCAGATTCCCTCCCTATTCAGCAGGTAGCCTGACATGGTACTTGAGGTACTCGATCCCATGCCCCTGAGATCGTGACCTGAGGTGAAGGCAGATGCTCCAGGATTGACTTCTTTTAAGATCTAAATTCTGGCAGTTGATGACGGGTTAGGAAGAGAAGGAACACATTGACGTTAACAAGTTAAGAGCACATTAGTTTATAAGATTGCTCTTCTCTTGTGGGCCAGATCTCAGGTAATGGTGAGAAGGAAAAAGATGGGATGCAGAGGGAAGTAAACTTTTGAGGCATAGTGTGGCTAGGTGATTGTGAGGTAGACACAATGGACAACAATAAAATGAGCCATCGGGGAAGCTAACGTTCAAGGGTCAGGAAGAACAGTAATGATGCAGAGACAAAAATATACCTTTTACTGATGTAATGATTTTGCCTGTGCTTACCATGGTCATCACCATGATTGCCCCTGAAATGTGTAAAAGTTCCCCTGTGAAGAGAACAGAAGGGAGGTAGTACTATGCCAAATATTTATAGGTCTTTGCAAATTTGCGTGTGTGCACCTGTTAGGGAAATTATGGTAGAGTATAAAATACATTTGCATGTGCACAGCAACTAGGTAAATTATGAAATGCATCAGAGAACAGGTACAATAGAGTTCAAAATGCTACTTCTCGGGCCCCTGGGAGGTTCAGTGGTTGAGCGTCTGTCTGCCTTTGGCTCAGGTCATGATCCCGGGGTCCCTCTGCCTATGACTCTCTTTCTGTTATGAATAAGTAAATAAAATCTTTAAAAAATTTTTTTTAAAATGCTACTTGTCACCCTCCCCTCTTCCCTGCTAAAAGCTTTACTGGTCATCTTTAGGGTAGCAACTATTTATTCAGAAAATTAATAAAGGAGAGAAAAATGTCACATTTATCCTGACTTCCCTGGCTGGATTGTACTTTATAATAACCAGGTAGTCAGTGGTAGAAAGTTATTCTTTGCAGAGAGTCACATGAATAAATGAAGGAAGAATAGTAGAATTAGAATGTCTTGCTTTGCCACCTCTAATGATACCATACATCAAGACAATTATCATCATTGGCTACTGAAACTGTCAGGTGAGAGATCGACAGAGTGCTTTCACGTGGCTTCATCAGTGACCCCTCCAGAGTGGCAGGTCAATCTTATCAATATTCCATGTGCCTCCTGCTGGGATGCAACAAGGAGTACCTAGCACCCCCAAGGAAATATTCTTGCCAAAGAAATTAACCGTGTATCTAATCAAGTTTCTAGAGCTATTCAGCCTTTCTATACAGATACATGCAATAAGGGAGCATGTTAAAAATTACTGCGAGAATATCAACCTTAGGGCAGCTCCGTGGCTCAGCAGTTTAGCACCACCTTCAGCCCAGGGTGTGATCCTGGAGACCCAGGATCGAGTCTCGAGTCGGGCTCCCTGCATGGAGCCTGCTTCTCCCTCCACCTGTGTCTCTGACTCTCTCTCTCTCTCTGTGTCTCTCATAAATAAATAAATAAAATCTTAAAACAAAACAAAACACAAGTTAAGGCATGAAATATTTTTTTTAAAAAAAGAATATCAACCTTCAACACCTAGAATGTGGGACACTTTGTAGGAAAAATGACTCCGATTCTTAAAGAAATAAATGACACAGGAAAGAAAAAGACTGAGGGAGCTCTCACAGATGGAAAGAAATGCAGGGTCAATCATAGGAATCCTGACTCAAAGTAGCTGCAAAAATCTCATCTTCTTGCAGAAAGTCAAGAAAAAAAAATGATCATGACATATTAAATAATACCATGAAATAGCCATTAATTTTGTTTGGTGTGATACTTGTAGTTTAAAGTCCTTTAAACTACAATTTTTTAAAAAGATTTTATTTGTTCACGAGAGACACAGAAAGAGAGGCAGAGACACAGGCAGAGGAAGGAGAAGCAGGCTCCATGCAAGGAGCCTGACATGGGACTTGATCCTGGGAATCCGGGATCAGGCCCTGAGTTCTAGACAGATACTCAACCACTGAGCCACCCAGTCCCATGTAAAGTCCTTAATTATTAGAGATATATGCTGAAGAAGTTCCAGGCAAATGATGATGCCTTGACTAACTGTTCCACTTTGCCTGGGACTGAGTGGATTTCTGAGATATAGGGTTTTTGCACTAACATCGGGACAGTCCAGAGCAAGTAGGGACAGTGGGGCACTTGATGCCTGAGAGTCCTTTTAAAATGTTTCACCAAAAGGGCGCCTGAGTGGCTCAGTCAGTTGGCCATCTACCTTTGGCTCGGGTTGTGATTGGGGGTCTTGGGATCAAGCCCCACATTGGGCTCCCTGCCTCTTTGGGGAACCTGGTTCTCCCTCTCCCTCTGCCACTCCTCCTGCTTGTGCTCTCTCAAATAAATGAATAAAATCCTAAAAAATAATAATAATAAAATAAAATGTTTTCACCAAAGGAAAAATATGTGGGGAGGGTCTGGGAAAATGTTCATGATAGAACTGCAGTGAATACCTAGCAGTTTATCATCATCCTAGGCTGTCTATTTTAGGTTATGTTTGAGAATTTCTGTTATGCTAAAAGTAATAAAAATAATAATGACCTTCACTTTTAGTAGTGTTTTGGAATTTGAAGGCTGTGTTTTCTCTATTTTCTCATTATCTGGGGAATCAGATGGTCAAAATGAGAAGGAATCTGGGGAATTTGTAGGTATGGTGAAGGCCACTCAAAGTTTGTGTTATGGTGAGAACTTTTGGCAGAGAAGTGTAAAACTGGGGTGATTTTCTCCTAGCTAAATCCTATGTATTCAAACCCACTGAAGACACCATGGAAAGGCCTCTTTTACCAGTTAGACAACAGCAAGCTGAAGAAAGAATTTATTTTCAGAGAACATTATTTGTATCTGAGACTTGGCGTGGGCACTTACTGGAAATACAGGGCCAATATGCTGATACAGCATCTTTCGTGAAGGAGTGCTATCAACAGCAAATTAATTCTGTGGTGCTGGATCTGAAGCAGGCAGCAAACGGATATTTCTGAGCAACAGAATTGTATCTTTTGAGTTCAAATGGCAATTGAATGGCACAAGGGGAATTTTGAAAGGAAAGAGACCCTTGCCAGAGAACCTGATGTTTGATAAGTGTTTAGATTATACATCCTGAAAGAGGCAGCCCAATGCCAGGTTCCCAATGTCATGTTAAAGAGGTACCATACAACAGTGGCAGGAGATTACCATCAGCCCCAAGTATCCTGTTTCTCATTGGATATAAGTTGACACTCTATTACTTACTTAAATAAAGAGAATGTGAGAAGAGCAAAAGGAAACAAAGCAACAATGCCTAAAAATGACAGAAGCAAGTTAAGGAAGTCTGGAGGAGACCCCTCGGCCTGCTCCCCAGGCGGCCCCGCAAAGGAGGCCCGACCATGACCATGCCCTGTGTTCGCAGACCCACATCATCCAGAGGCCTTGTGCACCCAAGCAGGCTTGTGAAAGGGCTCAGTTGCAGGAGCACACTCCAGGTCACCCATCGCTGCCTACCAGTCTTCTTGGAATTCTGTCCTTCCAGCTTGCATCTGAAAATCTACACACTGACCCAGGCCCCACATCCATTTCAGGTGCAGGAAACCACAAAACATCACATCAGAACAGGGCAGCAGAGCAGAGTAGTGACTTGAGCTTTGTATCTGAGCTGCCAGTGGTACCCCGGGAGAGGAAGTGCTGGGATTCCGGATCACTTAGGGGAATAGCCAGCTTTGCTGTATTTTGCTGACCAGAGACTCTTTCAAAGTCCATTGAATGGGATGAAATATAACCCTTTATTCATGATGGCATGCAGGTGAGAGCAGCCGGGTTTTTGCTTTTGGGAGCTCTCCGTTTAATACAAAGTATCATTTGTTCAAAAAGCTCCGAAAGCAGGTTCTGCCTTCTGAAGGTCAGTTTGCAGAGTTGGGGGATTTAAGTATTCACCGCCCATCACCAGGGCGGTCTGGGACGTGCACAATTCCCAGACAAGTGCCAGCAACTGTGGAGAAGCTTGCAGGGAGGAAACACCAACCAACCTATCATTCATCACCACCACCATCATCATCATCATCATCATCATCATGACTAGAAGAAATCAATGCCTGGAGGCTCCATGCCAGAACTACAAATAAATAGGGACCTCAAAATGGAAGGAATCCAGGACCAGCTCTGTCCAAGCAAATGACAGAGCATAGTGAAAGGATGTGAGTTTGGAGCTGGAGTAGGATGGAGAACCGGAAAGAGGACAGTGGGTGGCAGTGGGCTATGGTACCCTTCCTCTCAGGCCAGCTGACTTCCTGGAGGGCCTCGCTGGGCTCCCAGAGCAAGCATGATTGCAGAGGAGGAGACTTCCATCCTTGGCACCCTTCTTCAAGACTCCTCTGCTCAGCTGGACTCTGCATTCCTTTAAGAAGGAGAACATTGGGGCGCCTGGGTGGCTCAGTTGGTTAAGCGTCTGCCTTTGGCTCATATCATGATCCCAGGACCCTGGGATCGAACCCCCACATCAGGCTCCCTGCTCAGCGGAGAATCTGCTTTACCCCTCCCCTCTGCCTGCTGCTCTGCCTACTTGTGCCATCTCTCTCTGTGTCAAATAAATAAAATAAAAAACTTAAAAACAATAAAAGGAAGAGGTGGGTCAGTAAATACTTCTTAAAAAAAAAAAGAATGTATACCCAAAAGCAGCATGCAGGATTAGGTAATATCTATGGGAATTGTGAAAACACACTATTTACTGAAATCCCAAGATTCACCCTTTATTTGCTCTGTGACCCAAGTCACGAAACTTCCTCGTAAACATATGAGGATAATACAGTAAAATTTACAAGTTCTTTTGTAGACTAAATGAGATAGTAAAGCACAGACCTCTATGTGCTAAAATATCCTTTTATTATTAGTTTTTTAAAAAAATTATTTATTCACGAGACAGAGAGAGAGAGAAAGAGAGAGGCAGAGACACAGGCAAAGGGAGAAGCAGGCCCCACGCAGGGAGCCCAACATGGGACTCCATCCCAGGTCTCCAGGATCACGCCCCAGGCTGAAGGTGGCACCAAACTGCTGAGCCATCCAGGCTGCCCATCCTTTTATTAGTTAATATAGATAATATATAAAATAACATAGACAATATATAAAATAATATATAAAATCTAGTCTTAAAGGAAGAGATCATGAATATAGAACTGTCTTCCCAAAAAAGGTGTGACTTGCTAATATTTGATAAGGCAGCAAAGTATAGAAAGAAGAGTCTCCAAAGCTAAAAAAAACAAAACAAAAAACAAACCCTAATTTCCTTAGGGCCAGCCTCTCTGTGGAAGGATTCATACACAATATACTTATTTTAAGGAGGATCCCAACTAACCAGCAGTAGTAGCTAGAGTCATCATTGATTGTTGTCATTGTTTTAATGAGCCTCCTCTGTGTGATATGTAGTCCGTGAGTGAATTTCACTAGCTCTTTTCATTCTTGAGAACTAGGTAGCTGAAATTATATGTTTTTAGACAGAAACAGTCTAGGCACTGAGATTTTTTGGAAAGAACAGCTCGTGAGGTCTGACTGGCTTCACAGATACAAAACTTTTCAGTCAACTCTGACATCCACAGAGTGTATACAATTTTTTTTTTTTTTTGGTATCAGTTATGGAATATGTGGTCCTTTCATAAATGCATGGGTAGTTTTCATGGAATATATAAATGCTGCAAATAATCATCTGCATGTTGGTTTATTGGGCTCAGGTAAAATTGCACAGTTTTTTTATTTAAAGGGAAAAGACAAGCCATAATGTGCTAATATTATATGCTGGTTTGGCAATTTTACTATTTATTTATTTTTCTTCATTTTCCCTTTGACTCTCTGTCAATAGAAACTTAGGCAATCTACCTATACGGTACTGCCTTAATAAATAAGAAAAAAATTAAGAATTGTGCACTACTTTTGAAGTGAACTATATAGGAAAATTAGTTACATACCTAAAGTATAGACAGAATTCCTGATTTAAACATCTGTACCTATTGTCAATACTGATTTTAAAGTCCCCCAGTCCACGCTGGTTACTATAGAAACACCCAATTTTCCTTCTGCTTGGGGATATCTGGGAATTAAAGGATGAAGATAGTGCCATCTTGTGTTGCATTTCTTAAACATTATTCAGCTGCCCTAGAGGAAAATGGAAATAAATCTTCAAATTTCCAGCCCTTGGGTTTCACTAAGTAAGGAAAGCTCTTAGATAAATGCCTTCCTCTGTTCTTCAAAGGAAGAAGATTATAAATATATTTTAAATTCATTTAATGAATATTTAAATTAAAAATCCAAGAAGCATCTGTGTGATCATTTCTCTTTATACAGAAGAATTACTTTTCAAGTCTGGCAACGCAGGATTTTTTCACCTTTATCTCACTGCATCAAAATATTACTTAGTTACTCCAGTAACTTGGGAATTCTTATTTAAAAGCTGTCAATGCTATGACTAGTATATATGGATTTGAAAAGTTGATGTTTAAAATGCTTTGGGGGCTGCTAGAGTAGAAAAGGCAGGAGGACCTGGCACAGGAAGGGATCTATCTCTGCCCATCTGTCTGGAGCTCCATATGGTGTTAGGGAATTGGGTCAGCCTTGTACACGGGTGATCTTCAGACATTTTTTCTTGAATATTCCCAAGAGAATCTTGCCAACGTGTACAACTTACAGCACACTTCAGTTACATGTTAAATTTTACATCATTTTAACTAAGATGGAAGGGATTAAATTTCTAGCATGCTGTGGAAATAAGCGTCTGAGCAAAAAACTGGAATGCATCATGCATCACTCTTTTAAACGTGTGTGATGTAATCTATTACTACAGAAATTGGATACCTATTATAATTAATTTTAAAACCCTGAAAAAGATCTTCTTTAATGGGGTAATTTTTAAGATTTTATTTATTTATTTGAGAGAGAGAGCACATGAGCAGGAGGAAGGGCAGAGGGAGAGGACAGGGACATGATCCCAGGACCCCAAGGTCATGACCTGAGCTGAAACAGATGCTTAACTGACTAAGCCACCCAGATGCCTCTAATGGGGAAATTTTACATCATTTGTTTCCCTCTTTGAATTTTAGGTTTTTTTTTTTCACTCTCCTCAGAGAACTTTATCTTAAAGTAATATTTGATGCTTGAAAATCTCTTACTGATAACTTATTTTACTTTCTGCTGTAGCCTGTGTCCCCTCAGAATCCCTATGTTGAGATATTGTTAACCCCCAATGTGATGGTATTTTGGAGATGGGTTTTGGGAAGTGCTTAGGTTATGAGGATGAAGCCCTCATCAGTGCCCTTTAAGCTGCCTTGTCCTGCTACCGTGTGAGGACACAGCTACAAACCAGGAAGAGGTCCCTTACCTGACCATGCTGGCAACCTGATCTGGGACTTGCAGCTCCAGAACTGTGAGAAATAAATTTCCAATGTTTATAAGCTATCCAGCCTATGGTATGTTGTTATAGCAGCCTGAACCAATTTAAGACAATTATCTGAAACAAAACTGTAAATTATTTTAAATATTACTTTAAAAAAATGTCTTGGAACCGTAAGATTCTAAGAGTTTTTTTTTTTTTTTTTAAGATTCTATTTATTTATGAGAGATACAGAGAGAGAGGCAGAGACATAGGCAGAGGGAGAAGCAGGCTCCCTGCTGGGAGCCCATTATGGGACTCAATCCAAAGACCCTGGGATCACAAACTGAGATGAGCCAAAGGCAGATGCTCAACCACAGAGCCACCCAGGCATCCTTAAGAGTTTTAAAAATTTCCTCTAACTTGTGTTATTATTACACTTATTATTGTTACATAATTAAAGCAACATAAATGGACATTGTTTAATTAAGACATAATTAAATGTAACTAAAATGCAAATATCAATAGTTGTTAAAATAAAATTTATTTAAATGAATCCCTTAATAAATGGAGTTTTTCCCCACGTGATTTAAATTTATTTGTATATCCGTATATAAAGGTTTCTCAGCTTTCATACTATCAACCTCTGGGGCCAGGTAATTCATTGCAGGGCATAGGGAGCTGCTCTAGGCATTGGGGTTTTTTAGCAGCATCTCTAGCCTCTTCCACTAGATGTCAGTAGTACATACCCATTTGTGACATCCGAAATTGCCACTAGAGATTGCCAGATCTCCCCTGGGGAGTATGCCCCCTACCAAGAACCCCTGCTGACTATTCAATTATGTCATCCTTCAATTTTGTGAAAACAAACAGTTGGAAACATTGATTTTCAAAAGGATTCATTACCCATGACTATAATCATTCATTTTCTCAAATTCTCATCATTAAACCAAAAGTAGTTATAACAAGACTTATAAAATGGTCATTAATTTTACCTGCTTTTTTCCTTAGAGGTCTTTTAACCTCAATAAATACAGAATTGAGAACAGTCTGTATTGTTGAATTATAAAAAAAAACCTTTCCCAATGCTTTATTTTTTTTTAAATAAAAATGTGCCTTACATATGTTCTTGTCAAAACCTTGGATCATGTATAAGGCTTTCTGAGTAAATGGAAATTTCCACCATGTAATGTAATTAGCAAATCAGCCCTCTTTTCAAAGTAATCAACCATACTGACTTCCTTTCTGTCAAAACACTCAAATGAAATAGTTCAATTCAAATAAATGAGTTAATATGTGTTTCAAAGAACATCATAAGACCTACTAAGGAATAAATTACTGTAGACATTTGTAAGACTGATTACCAAAAGCAGTAAAGAGCTAATATAATGAATTTATCCATTTTTATTATAGGTTATATAAACAAGAATAAATCTATATCCTGTTACTCATTATTTAATTTGCAGTAATGCAATATGATGTGTTGTATAAAATTGCCAGTTCTTATTAAGCAAAGGATATGATAAATGACATAATATTCTTTTGGTAAATATATGTGCTGGTGTTAGGCTTTTAGGAATAATTAATTAAGAACAATCTATAAAAATTCAGACATAACTCCATTAATTCCGTTAGACGTCATGGTCTTATTTTCCTCTTTATTTAATGAGAGATGAAGGGCCCAAAACTAAGAATCACTACAGCCACCTGTATGCTTTATGTCTTATTAATGAAAAGTAGTATATTTATAAGATGATATTAACATTAGCATTTTATAAGATGAAATATGATAGGATTGACTGTAATTAAAGTAAATACAATATCCCTTGTTTTGGTAAAGTAGGTTTCTACTTGTATTGGATAACACGTCAAATCTCAAAGAAATTCCATAGAATTCTTTTTATTATTGGACAGGTATTATTAATTAAAAGTAATGTGAAAATTATGTACACCCAGATACCTGCCAGTTGCATTTAATAAAATCAGGATCACTTTAAAAAAAATTTTGTTATTTCAGAGAGAGAGAGAACAAGTAGGGGGAGCGTCAGAGGATGAGGGAGAAGGAGGCAACCCACTGAGCGGGGGTGGCTTGATCCTAGGACTCTGGGATCATTACTGGAGGAGAAGGTAGATGCTTAACTGAGCCACCCAGGCACCCCTATAATCAGGATTAGTAATCTGTATTGATTTAGCTGCTTGAAGATGTTCTTCTTTCCAATTCATGGCACCATTGGACTGTGTGTTTGAAAGTCTCTGAAAAGAATTGTTTACATTGTGATACATGGGAAAAATAACTTCTCATTAAACATTTTAAAATAATTTTCTCTTTGCTTTGTTACCAGACTTTCTGGAAAGGCCAGAAAGTGAGGTTGTTAAGGAAAACTGACATCAGTGTCACACTACTCACCTACAACATATCTCCTTTGGAACATTAGGCAGGGCCAAGATTCCTCATTTCTAGCCTTGCTTCTGTCCCCAAATGGGGGCAGAGTATGATCAGAGCCCAGATTTTAATGTTTCGCTTTCCAATCAACATTTTACATTCACTTCCAACTTCCAAAATTTGTTGAAATGTATACTACTGTCTCTTCCCCATTCTGTTTGTCATTATGGGTGAATACATTGATGTAAAGGCCTTCGTTGTGAGCTTTCAACATGCGAGACATGTGTGTGGTTAATCCATCATGGACAAGCAGACCTCTTCATCTTTCCAACCCTCAAAATTTAGATCTGATTTAACAAGCTGGTTGATTTCATTATTAAGTCCTCTTCACTGCATTTACAATGGAGAATTTGACTTTTACAGTATCACCAACCAAAGCTTTTAAGTTTCTTGCCTATTCTATTAGAGTAGCTTGACAGCATGTAGTAATTCTTGAAATTGCTTTAAGTTCCTCCAAGTAAAGTCTTATCACTTGTGTAAGGAGCTACCAGCAAACTCTTCTTTTGCCTATTAGGTCAGGGGTTGGCAAAGGAGCTGAAGGTCAAATCCAGCTAGCCTCCTGTTTTTATAGTTTTACTGTGACACAGTCACACCCATTCCTCTCTGTGCTGTCTGTCTGTGGCTGTTTTGGAGCTACAAAGGCAGCATTAGGTAGATGTGGAGACTGTATGACAACAAGGCTGAAAAGATTTACTATCTGCCTCTTCACAAAAAATATTTGCTGGTTACTGCCTGATAATTCTACATGGTGCTGCTTGTTTGCTGGCTTAGTCTGTGCCAACCTGGATAAATTCTATGTAGGAGACTTCAGATGCTACCATTCCGGCTTTGGAAGATCTTTCTGACTCTCATATATTTACCATGCTGTATTCTAGCTATGCACATTAACATGTGTCTGGCATATGCAAGTGAGTCTTTCGTTTTGCAGCTGATCAAAGATTTGCTTTGATCAAGGGGATTTTCCACCCAAGTCCTCCTTGAGTTAACAACAAATAGTACTATTGACTTGTATCCTATTAGTATTTTGTTATTTATAAGAAATATTTATTCATTGTCTTCTGATGCTTGCTCTTTTATTTTTTTTAAAAGATTTTACTTATTTATTCATGAGAGACACAGAGAGAGACAGAGAGACAGAGAGAGAGAGGCAGAGGGAGAAGCAGGCTTCATGCAGGGAGCCTGATGTGGGACTCGATCCCGGGTCTCCAGGATCAGGCCCTGGGCTGAAGGCAGTGCTAAACCGCTGAGCCACCCGGGCTACCCATAATGCTTGCTCTTTTAAGGACATGTACAATTTGTACTTATCACTAACCTTGCCAGATTCAACAAATAAAAATATAGGATGCCTACTTGAAGTTGAATTTCAGATAAACACCAGATAATTTTTTGGTAAAAGTATGTTTCATGAAAACATAATTCAAATTTAATGGCGTGTCTTATGTTTTACCTGACAACCACATTTGTGATTTAAACTTATAGCATAATGTTCACTATACTTCAGTAATCATGTTTTTTAAAAAATACCCCCTAATTATCCCAAATATAAAAAGTAAGAATAAATAAGTGTATAGTATGTACGTTTTCTAGGGTGGTAGAGCTCTGGGCACATACCTCAAAGACAAGAAGTTGACTTGAACTAAAATACTGAAAACCCCATTTTCACAAATGCGTGCTGTTGTGTCAATTGATGCCAAACATGGAAGAAACAGGTTTACACAGATAGTAAGTAGTTGAGTCCTTATTGGGCGGGATTTAGGCTATAACCCAGATTGGTTAAATATTCCCCACGCTAAGGCAAACCAAGGAAGGAGCCCATACCCTGGAGTCAGGAAATTAATCTAGAATCTAGCATGGGGTAGGTGCTCCGTGAATAATTGTTGAATGGTGTCTGAATAGTAAACACTCATGGAAGCAAAATCAAGGTGTAGGAGTGTGCCGAAATTGGCACAATGTATAAAGAACTACTGGGTCTCAGCCATGATGATTGCATGCACATTTCTGCCAGCACCACTTGGGTTCCTATCTCGCTAAGTTTTTTTTATCCCCTTCCTAAATCTATTCAACACAGTTTCTTCTCAGGTAACTCTCCAAGACTTTGGGTTTCAACTAGATGTTAGCAAAAGGTTTTTAAATATATATCTTTAATTTTTTATTCATTAATGGTAGCATTGATAATGCCTCACTCACAAGAATCATATATTCTATAAATTGTACTTTGAAATATCTTGCATGGGGCTCTACTTAGCAACCCTGCTTGATGTTTACTTCTAAGACTATTCATTTGGTAAATATCTAATTAAACTTGTTGTAAGTACAAAGGAAATAAGGGTTAGTTGGTCACCGGTGTTTACATTAGATTCCTTGAAAGCAAACTTTGATGTTTAAGTGGCGGAGTGAGGTTATAACAGAAGGTTCCTAATGATATTGAGATGATTCACAAGCTCATCACTGACTTTTCTCTCCTCTTCCACTTTTCTCAGCCCTTCAGCTACCTACCCTTCCAGCATGGGGGACTTATTTATCTTTCATAAGCTGCATGAGACACCTTTATCTTTATACTGAATCTAGGCCTTTCACAAATTATAGGTTTTGGTTATATATATTATCCTTAGAGTCAAAATAAATGATTATGGATATTTCTAATGACAGTTATTCATGGAATCAGCTCAATAATGGAGGGCTGTGTTGGTTTCATTGAGGCTCTGTTTTGTTTATATTGGAATAATTTTGTGACATAATAATATATCAAATAGGATGCTCTAGAGGGTGATTTTAGGGAACTAAGGCCAAAAGCTGTCCCAAGGGCTTACATGCAGTTTTAATAATATTCAGCCAAACACATAATCAGATGTTTCTCATATATTTTCAAAAGTCCCATATGGTTTGAAATGCCTGCCAGATTTCTCTGTTTTGATAAACAGAATGACATTTATTTAAACAGTTCTGAAAAATATCTTCGTTGTCTATACTCAGGAGACTTAATGAAGTCTCTGTTTGAGGCAATGAAATGCCACATTGCCTGGACCTATCCTATTGATAATTCTGATTTTATACCTCATATGTCATTCTAGGGAGCCCCAAAGGGTACTACTCTTTACCAATTTAAGGGTTTTAAGCCAAGAATGGTTGATAGCAAGTGTCTGTGACCTCAGTGAATTGGCATTGATTTTTTTTTAAGTGATTTGTTATTTGTTGCCCATGAAATGTGGTACACTCTAAAGAGGTTGTTAGTTTAACCACGTGACATATAATATATTTATCATAAACTCCAATTAATAGAAGTCCAAACAGAATGACGGGAATGAATTGACTAGGAAAATTACTGAACTCTTGAGGCATTGTTAGGTTATGTTGATATATTTCTTACATCGGCTCTATGGGTCACTGCACCTAGTTATTTAGATAGCAAGGAACTTTAATGGAAGTGAAAGTCCCTGTCCTTGAAAATTCGGCTGTTTTTGTTTTGTTTTGCATTTTCTCTGTCAACCTTCCCCATCTTTGAGGTTTGCTTTGACAGCTCTGAAGTTTGGGTTATACATAGTAATATACACAAAGTAAGGAAATAATTAGGTTGTGTGATACGTTTTCATCCTGAAAACTACAGCTTTAAAATATTACTATAGTTTTCCCCAGTCCTTGCCTGCTGACTGCCGGTTAACTAGACCTTGGGAGCAGAGGGGTAGGGAAGTGCCCATGCTAGCACCTACAGCTCTGCTTCTTCTATTGTCCCACATTAGGATGAAGTACAGCTGAACAAAGGGTATTTCCCCATGCTATCAATAAAGTATGGAAAAGGCTTTTGATTTCAAACAAAGCACTGAATACTTAGAATTGTGGGCTGTTGCCAACTACTGAAGGAAGTCTACACTTCAATTACTCTCATAGAAACGTGGGCAAGAAATATCATGGTATCAGAATGTCCAGGACTTGGAAAATGTGGATTTATCCGCCTAAGGCCAAGAACAATCCAGAGAATAAGCTCTGGTTGGCACCTCACAGAATGTATTTCCATGTTGAGTTATTGTGCCAGGAGTTTCCAAGATTTTGAAAGTGTACCCTTTGTTCTTTGTGGCTTCACTTTTGTGAAATTGGATGCTTGCAAGCTTCATTTCAGCATTTGGCTTCCGTATTTTCATCTATACCACTTTGAATGATAATGTTTAAATCATGTTAGTGAGTCTTTAATGAGAAGCTTCATAATAATAAAAGTATTTATTTTACCTTATACCAATACTTATACCAATCAAGTTGCTACCTTTTTTATTAACTCTTAAAGATTATTCTGGTGGCACCTGAGTGGCTCAGTGGTTGTGCATCTCCCTTTGGCTCAGGTCATGATCTCGGGGTCCTGGAATGGAGTCCTACATCAGGCTCCCTGCGGGGAACCTGCTTCTCCCTCTGCCTAAGTCTCTGCCCCTCTCTCTGTGTCCCTCATGAATAAATAAATAAATAATCTTAAAAAAAGATTATGCTGGAACTTTCCTTTTCAATATTCAAAATATCTTTTCAAAAGTATCATGGTATGTTTTGATACAAAGAGTGTGCATTAGGTAGTTTTTGGTAATTACTAAAATTAAGACTTATCTCAAGATTATTTCTGCATTCATACAATAAAGCAAATTTCAAAAATAGACCTAACTGTATTTTCAAATAACTACTGGCAAGTCCATCTGCTAACAGAGATCGAAATTTTCTATTTTAAAACCACAGAATAAAATACCATTTTTAATTTGAGATTGTCTAGGGCATTAAAAGGAGAGGAGGAGAGTGTGTTGATTTTGGTCGCATTAGAGGAGCTGCAAATATTGGAGCTAAAAATTTGTAATAGAAAGATTTGATATCTTAAAAAAAGAAAGATTTGATATCTGACTCAAGTACTCTGCTGTTGGGGATCCCTGGGTGGCTCAGTGGTTTAGTGCCTGCCTTTGGCCTGGGGCGTGATCCTGGAGTCCCGGGATTGAGTTCCACATCGGGCTCCCTGCATGGAGCCTGCTTCTCCCTCTGCCTGTGTGTCTGCCCCCCCCCCCAATCTCTCTCTCTCTGTGTCTCTCATTAATAATAATAATAATAATAATAATAAGTACTCTGCTGTTAACAGATCAGAGACCTGAGTCTAGGATTGGGGATAGGGGGAGTTTTCTGATTTCCCCTGGAATGAAGAGACAGAAAGGGCTTTCAGGTGATGCCTATTAATCAGCCCACTCCAGTCTGACAGGTGCACTGTTGTTGCTTGCATGGCCTTCGTTTGTTTCAGTTCCCTGGCCACTGAAAAGCTGTGATACTGCTTGGGAGAAATTCATAAGTTAGCTTACACTTAAAGTAAGAATGTTAGTTGGTCTAGATTTTGCAGAGTTGGAAAAAATTAATTTTGACTAATTTCATAAGAAGGGAAGACCAGATCTGTAAAAAAAAAAAAAAAAAAAGGAGCCTTTATTATGCAAATGCAACTCTCAGAAACAAATGAAAAAATAACAATATGAAATAATGTTAAAGAAAAAGGTAGGAAGTAATTCAGATAATCTCCATATTTGAACACATTATTTTCTTAAAAAGATTTATTTATTAATTTTGAAGAGAGAGAGAGAGCGCAGGGGGACGGGCAGAGGGAGAGGGAGAGAGATACAAGCTGAAGCAGACTCTGCAGTGAGCACAGAGCCCAATGCAGGTCTCCATCTCATGACTCTGAGATCAGGACCTCAGCAGAAACCAAGAGCTGGACACTGAAATGACTGTGCCACCCAGGTGCCCCATGAACACATTATTTTTTATACTAAAACATCTGACTACATTGCTGAACTCAAAATACCTGAATATGTTGCATAGAAAAAGGTTTTGCAAATCTTATGAAAATGAATAGCCAAATAGAATTTTCTGCTCACATTTTTTACTTATCTTCATAATAAATTTTTGTTTTGTAATGTGAGTAACAGATTCATTGTTCACATTGTCCAAGATACTTGACTTTTTTTTTTTTTTAAAGATTTTATTCATTTATTCTTGAGAGTCGCAGAGAGAGAGGTAGAGACATAGGCATAGGGAGAAGCAGGATCCCTGTGGGAAGCCCGATGCTGGACTCAATCCCAGGACCCTGGGATCATGACCTGAGCCAAAGGCCACTGAGGCACCCAGGCATCCCAAAGGTACTTGACTTTTAAGAAATCTTCCCAACACTGATGGGGTAGTGCATGGTCTTCACTATTCTCTAGCAAAGACTGGTCTTACTTTATGCCTGGAAACACTGAACTATAACCCCAACAGGTATGCATGAAAGACATAATGAGTTAACACTCCTTGTATTTTCCAATAAACTTTTCCAAACTAGAATATACATACATATATATTTATAAGCAGAATTGAATTTTAAAGCAAGCACAGAGGAGAAATATATAAAAGTACTGGATATATTATTACCTTTTAAAATAGCCTTACTTGGGATCCCTGGGTGGCGCAGCGGTTTGGCACCTGCCTTTGGCCCAGGGCATGATCCTGGAGACCCGGGATCGAATCCCACATCGGGCTCCTGGTGCATGGAGCCTGCTTCTCCCTCTGCCTATGTCTCTGCCTCTCTGTCTCTCTGTGACTATCATAAATAAAAGAAATTTAAAAAAAAATAAAAAAATAAAATAGCCTTACTTGAAAAGACCATCATTCTATGGCAAATGGACCCACTTGATCCTATAGTAACTATGAGTTGGGTGTATCCCATTACCATCAGCAAGCCAGCTTTAAGGCAACAAGACAGAAGACCCAGGTCACCTCTGGAGTTCTTGTGGCCAACTTAAGTGGAAACAACCAGCAGGAAATCACTAGACTTTTCTGAAGAAGAAATGGCAAAGGTCTTCCAGTTGGTACCTTTCAGTCCTTTTTGCTTGGAAACAGCTATAGATCATATATCTTTTGTAGGAAAATGAATCTAGAGTGTACTTTGAAAGAGAGCTGGGCAATTAACAAGTGGCAACATCAACCCCTAGAATTTATCTAGTTTTTTATTGAGCAACATTTAATAGAAATTGTGTAAGTATACCGTATAAAACAGAGGCAAGCAGAGGACTGGATGTTTCTAGTCCATGCAAACCCATCGTTCCCTAGTAAAACCCCTGAAAAACACCTGCCCAACTACCTGCTGGTTTATTACAGTCCCTGCATCATCGCAGCATATCCAAATGGTTATGATTACTGATAAATATTGTTCGTATTAAGATCTGAAGATAAGCCTGACTTTCTTTACTTAATTAAATATGGTAATAAGCATGTTACATAAATTAATGGACTTTTTTGCATGTAAACTTTTCTTGTAATAGCCCCTTGAAGAGTAAGAACTTGAAAAGAATGATAATTCAGTGTCTTTGCAGCTAAAAGGATTTTAATGGTATTTCTTGACATTTTTTTGGCTTGCAAGTGGGCCACGTCACTGAATGCAATGTGCACAGGGACATTTACTTGTCATAGCATCTTTGACAAGTGAAATTCCCCCATTAGACTATAAATAAAAACAGCTGTGCAATCTCAGGCAAGTTGCATAAACTGAAGATGTATTGAATTTAAAAATGAAACAGTTATTGTGGAATTAAACTCCTTCAGCTTTTAAATACCATTATAGACAATTTAATAATGCATTTTAGACTAACAGTGGCTTTTCACAAAAAAAAGTAAAATAAAATAATAAAACAAATAGAGCCCAGCGGCTTCCAATTTCACCTTAGAAAATTGTTTTTGTTGTGAATCCTTCCCAATTATTGTTATGAAACAAAATGCAAAACCAAAAAATATACATAGAAATTCCATTGATAAGATTATTAAATTACATATTTGATTAGAGCTGTTTTAAATTTAGATCATAAATCAAGTGAGATTGAGAATACATCAACTGAAAAGCTAAGTTTGAAAATGTTAAACAGTCTCTCATCATTTAAATAGAAGCCATTTGTTATTCAGAGCTCTCTACTGATGCCGTAAATATTTTATAAATGATAACATACCAGCTTACTCTCTTGAGAGCTGAGCAAAACTCTCTTAAAAATCTGGGTGAAGTAAGTGTCATTCATTCAAGTACAACGTAGAACTAGAGAGAAGTCATTAGAACAGTTTTAAAAAATTGTATGTGGTAGAGGAAGGAGAAATCCTCCAATCTGGTAAACGGGTCCTGCAAACTAATATATAGTTTTCTAATAAAGACCAGAAGGATATAGTCCATGACATCATAAATTCATGGGACTTTTAAGATTAAATTAGTCTGGCCAGGCTTCTCCATGTAGCAGAAACTCCAAGACACTTCATTATCTTGCCTAAGGTTGCAGAGCTAGTTAGCAGCAGACTCTGCTATACCTGATTGGTTTTACTGTAATATCAGAATATATACATTTTAATGTGAAAGTTTCCCAAAATTTTTATTGATCTACCTACAAATGATATAGTTGGATTCCTGAAGATATCTCAAATTTCTTTTGTTGTTTGGTTTTTACTCTAGTTGTGTTTCCTTTGTCTAATTGACCCTTTACACTGAGTAGTCCCTGGTACTGTGGGAATGCTAAGTAGGAATGGGTACTTGTGCATGTTTCTGATAGAGGAGAAGTTACAGGAACTCTGGAGCATATCCACAGAGAAGAATGCTTTCTCATTTTGCCCCCAAAGTGCAGCTTCTGGTGCAATCCATAAAAATAGTCGAACATTGCTTTCAGAGATTTTCTGAGGCAGCTGATGGTCATTGTTTTCTCTCTTACTGACGTTGAAGATCATGAAAGTAGATCTCAGTCTCCTGCGTATTTCACACAACACCCATCCCTGTGCAAATGTCCCTTTGACCCTATCTAGTTGAGCCTCATGTGTACATCCCTCAGCTGTGAGAAAATTGGCCAAGAGGAGGCAAAATTCATCCTTCACCTAGACGAATGGTTGGGTTGTGCTGATAAATTATCCCTGCATTATAAATGTCTGTAGGTTTCTATATGCAAAGGTAAAATTAAATCCAGCCACAAAACTACATACATACTTTGAGCCAAAAAAATATATAAATGAAGCAGAGATTTTCCTTTTGTTTTCATATAAAGACGAAATTGTTTAGGTAATTCTGGTGATGGCACAAAATTGACACTTTGAAGCTCTTGGGCATTTGACCTGGAGAATACACATAAGGGAAGAATTAAAGAGTACTAATGCATCACTTCTCTTTTTAATTGTCTTGTCAAGCATTCTAGAAACATTTATCAGCTTCATCTTTATGATCAAGATTGATTTTCACCAAAGCCTTCAGGTAGATGAAGTAGATATAATTGTTCTTTTTTTTTTCATTCATGTTTACTGAGGGCTGCAGCAGGCAATGAGGACATTCAGAGAGGAGTCTTGTCCCTAGTTACTGAAGTCCGTTAAAACCAGGAACATGGTATTTGACATCTCTTAAACCGTAAAAAGGTGACAAATACTCCTTTTGATCATTCTTTTGGTGTCCTACAAGCTCATGGATTCAGCCTCTGCTAGTTATCTAAACAAACCACTTGGTTCTGGACACAAGTATCATCAGACATAATCTAATGGCATAGGCCAGATGGATTAAGAGGGAGGATCATTAACAGTGTTCTAAGATCAGTGTGATTCAAGCTCATATGAAGCTCAGGAGATGAGATGTCACGAGAAATATATTCTTTAAAAAGAACATCTGTTGGGAAAGGCAAGAGAGACCACTCTTAAAAGGAGATGAATTTAAAATATATTTTCTCTGCATATAGAAACCATTTGTGGGACCATTACCTATCTATAGAAATGGGAAAATGTTTAAAACTAATTTTTAAAAATTGTATTTAATAGTAATATGGAAAACTGAGAGTAGGGTGAGGAGCAGATTTGTTTTTAGAGTTGTTTTTTTCTTCTTCCTAAAATGAGAGGGACTGTCACTGCCAATCTGAAAGCTAATGCTGGAAATAATTCAGAGTTATCCAGGGACACCTTTGTTCTTGCTAGGAGTTGACATTTACAGATTTGCAGAAGGTCATCTTGTCCCTTAGGCCAGAAGACAGCATAACATTAATTTCCCTACTTAATTAAATCAACTCCAAAGGAACAAGTGATCCAGGACTGTTGCCTAAAAATTATTACCCAGTTTGGAAGAGTAATGGAGTAAACAAGAGAACATTATTTGTTAATGTCAGTGAAATAATAAGATTGTGATTTTTGTTCCCAGAAGACATCATTACCTAATAACACTCAGTGCTGCGTTTCCAGCATCAAGGTAGGAAGCTTATGCTAAGGTCAGTAGACTAGGTTAAAAACATTTAATTGTTATATGCTGCCTGATGTAGTTGCAACTTTCTTTATCATCAGTGTTTTTGGAAACCTTCTTTATATGTGAAATGAGGTTCAGATTAAAAAAAAATACAAACCTCTCTGCTATATGGAATTACTCTTTTGGTTGGTCAAGGGTTTTGGGCCATACTATGGTTTTAAAAGTTCATTCTCATCATCAACTTGACCAGATGTTTTTTCCCATTCACTTAAACTGTATTTTAAAAGCTTCTGATTAATTCAGAATTAAGTAGTGATTGTCTATCACTTCTAAACATACGACTTACTTGGTCCTTCAGAAATGAAAGGTTTTGGGTTTTTGATTGTTTACTTGTTTGGGGGGAGTATGTTTATGTGTGTGTGTGTGAGAGAGAGACAGACAGACAGAGACAGAGAGAGGGAGACAGCACACGTTATCTGTGGCAAGATGTGTGAGATATTGTCTACCAGGGAAGTTCATTAAGGAATCAGCACCCGGCGTTTTAACTGGGGAGTTGATTACTTAGGCACTCCCTGCCTAGCATGTACCAAAATTTCAGACTCTCAGAAGGAGAGCAGGTGTTCACCATAAAACACATTCTTGGTACCAACAATTTAGCATGGTGAGCCATTCTTACTAGAGAATAGTGACACTATTCCTGAACTCCCAAGTTCCCAGATGCCAACCAAGGAGAGCTCTAGGAGAGCTATCTCATGTCAACTATGTTAATAATACTTCTCTGCAGAACCATCATGTCCCTTATGTCTGACTCCTGCTTATACATACCTCCATATCTGTCCCCTTTCATGGACTCTTAGGCTTCATCCATAGGCACCACTTCCATTCTCTAAGAGTACTGTATTCTTTCCTACCTGTTCACTGCCTCATACTCCTTCTTCTAGATGTGATGTTGTGGAGATGGCTTATACCTTGGTAAGCCAATCCAAAATAAAATACCACGCAGCCACACAAACATGAGTGAGTCAACACAAGGCCAGTGTTCTTGAACATTGATGTTTGGAACATTGATGTTTTTGGGCATAAATGTCATGTGTTGTTTTTGAAACAGGTATGCTCTCATACAGGTTTTACTATCACTCCATTTCCTAGATGATGCCATTAGGATTTCCTTCTGAAGCTTGTTTCATTTTCTTCTCATCATTCTTCTAAAAGGATGAACTAAATTGTGGTTATATAATAACCAATTATTGCTAGAAAATATACATTTTATATATTTCTTTTGATTAAGGAGATTTACACTTCCTAAATTGCTACCATCTTTAGGGTTTTTTTCCCCTTATAATGTGAAATTCAAACATTAGATTGTTTTTGTTATAGTAACTCATCTCTTCATGGAATACTCATCATTTATCCTCAGTGATAAATCTCAAAGCATAACAGAGTGACAAGTGTTGGTAATGATGTGAAGAATTTAGAACCCTCAAACACAGCCAGTAGGGATGTAAGATGGAGCAGCTGCCTTGGAAAACACTTTGGCAGTTGCTCAAAAAGTTAAACACAGAGTTACCATGTGACTCAGCAGTTCCCCTCCTAGATATATACCCAAGAGAATTAAAAACATTTGTTCACAAAGAAACTTGAATGTGAATGTTTGAAGCAGCATATTCCTCCTAGACAAAAAGTGGAAACAACCCAAATGTCTATGAACTGATGAACAGAGGAACGGAATGTGGCCTATTTATACAAGGATATATTATTCACCCATAAAAAGGAATCAAATATGGTTTCATGCTTCAATACCAATGAACTTTGAAAACATTATGCTAAGTTTAAAAAGCCAGCCATAAAGCTTGCATGTTATATGACTCTACTTACATTAAATATCCAGAATTGGCAAATCTGTGGAGACAGAAGGTAGATTTGTGGTTGTCAGGGGCTGGGAGGAGGAGATGGAGAGTGCTAATTGGTACAGGGTTTCTCTTTCGAGTGATGACGGTATTCTGGAATTAGAGTAGTGAGGGTTGCACAGTCTTGTGAATGGAGTAAAATCACTGAACTGAACGCTTTAACATGGAAGATTTTATTGTGTATCAATTATGTCTCAAAAAAATGGGAAAAAAATCAAATCATGAATTTCCATTTGGAGATAAAGTAGAAACTGTCTTAAGTCTCTCTGTGAAGTCCTTTAAAGAACTTTACGAACAGAGGGCCTAATGAAAATTTTACAGAGAAATGAGAACTGGAAATCAGTGTCAACCCCACTTAATTCCAACAGTCATGTGATTGTTTGAAGAATCGTTTGATACAGCAATTAGTATTTCAATTGTCAGAGGCCCCAGTCATGGCTAACAATGCATGGTAATGTATAGTTAGTGATCTTGATAAAGTAAATAGCTTTCTTCATGTGAGTCTTCAATATGCTTTGAAATATCACAGATTTTTTTCACAGATGCATGAAATAGCAGGAGGCAAAGACATATTGAGGGCATTTGGAAATTCTCACTTTCTCCTATCACTCCACCAATAAAAGTAAAAAATGTGAATGATGATGTATGGGTAAAGCTCATGTCTTTCTCTGTCCTTACACTCAATTGAAATGCTGTTACATTTTTCACTCTTGTTAGCTTTGGTAGCTTGTGATCGAGCCAAAAACAATTGCTCAGACAGAGGAATTACTTTAAGCAATGCCATAGTTAAAATTGCATTTCCAGTTACTGCTTTTTCAAGTTTGATGATATTGTTAGACCGTGAGGCTATTTCCTCAGTGTTTATTATGCTACTTGAAGAAATATAATCATCCTTCCATATTTTTCCATGCTTGTGCCATTATTATTTTTTTCTTTACTTTATTTACAGTTCATGCTTAAGATTCTTTCTCTTTTGTGCTGTGCTATTTGATAAAGTGAGATAGCAACAGACTACTTCAGCAATAACAGGGGAGCAGTTGGAATACTTTGAATGCATAACCAGAGTACTGGTAGAATAAATTAAATGTCCAGAAATGATGACAGTTTTTAAATGATCCTTTTATTGGGGGTTTCTATTTTTATTAACATGTTACAAAATTAGACATGCCCATTACAGGAAAGTAAGAAGAAATATTTATTCATCTACTTAAGGAAAATTACTAAATATCTACCATCTGGCAGACTCAGGGAATAGGAGGTTGAATAAGGCACACAAAAGAACTCTTAATTATGGAGGCGTCTGCTACATGCCAGAGGGGGCCCTCCATCTGGTCAGTGGGTGCGCCCTGGTTCCCCGAAGCAGATGAACAGGGACTTCCCCTTACTTTCTTTCTATAGCTCAAAGATCCCACAGTTTTACTTGACCCAAGAGTGAAACTGTGCATAGGTACCAGGAGCACAAATTGTAAAAACTTATTGTATGGTCCATGTTTATTAATTATAATCCCATAAAACTGTAAATCAATGACCAAAAAACCAGGAAATATGAATTACTTGGGAATTTGGGAATACTTCAAAAGAAATCTGAATCAAAGCATAAATCAACATATTAAGGATGGGATTAGATCATAGTTCCACCTCCCACAAAATCCTTTACAGTAAAAGACAAGGTAAAAAATTATTCTAAAATGGTAAGAAATTCTAGAAGACAAACATCAAAGACAAGATACATGTACAATCTGGAGAGCCACTGCACACAGCTTTGGATTGCTTCACATAAATAACAAGAACAAAACTTTCATTTCTTGCTCTGTGTCCATTACGGAGTTACTAGCATCGTTCTGGGGAGAGGATGGGGAGAGCAGGACACCATTTGTCCACCATTCATGATAGAGGAAGGTGTGGGTACTTAACTCATTGGAATATTCCATAGGATCAGCATTTAATGGCCATAGACCTAGCATTTAAGGTCTGTTGTCTCGGTTGATTCTTCTAACGGCCTGCAAATGAAATATTATTAGTATCTGAGATGTGAAAACAGATGGATAGAGAGCTAAGTATTTTGCCTGAGAATGAAGAGCGAGTAATTGGTAAAGATGGATGGTTGAAGGGCACCTGGGAGGCTCAATTGGTTAAGCATCTGCCTTCAGCTCAGGTCATGATCTAAGGGTCCTGGGATGGAGCCCTGCTTGGGGCTCCCTGCTCAGCAGAGAGTCTGCTTCTCCCTCCCCCTGTTCTTGTGCTCTCACTCACTCACTATCTCTCTTTCTCCCTCTCAAACAAATAAATAAAATCTTTAAAAAAAAAGATGGACATGATTGATATTTAATCATCATGACCGATCTATCTTTGTGTGTACTACACTTTCTTTCATCTATGTATGGCAAACACCTACTAATTCATGTAAGACCTAGGTCAAAGATTTTATATGTCACCTTTTCGTTTGGTTCTCAAACAGACTTGTTTTCCTGTCTGTCATGGTTCCATCCCTCTCACACCACATATGGTGGCTATTTACTTACCAGTTACCCTCAGAGGAGACATTCTGTTCATATTCATGGTTTTATTCCTGGAACCTGGCATACTCCCAGGCATACAGGAGGTGCTCAATAAACATTTGCTAAACAAATGGTGGTCAATTAGAGGAATAAATGTTGAATAAACATGAATTCTTCATTCTCTGTTTTTCTGCAAATACTAGAATTAAGTTTACCTCGTTAAAACATTGCCTTGAAATTTATTCAAACTCCCCATTTTTCTATGAATTAACCAGAAACCCTTTGATTTTAGATTTTCTCTAATTAACGAGTGATGTCTCTTGTGAGTTATATCATTTCAAAATCAGTGCAGAGAGTTGGTGTCTGCTTGCGGTGTGAAGCTCATCCTGCTTCCTGTATAGTCCTTACACATTTGCATCAGTGTCCACTGTGCAAAGTAAGTGAAATCACCTTCTCTTGCCTCCAAGTATGCCTGATTCAACAGGTCACTTGGTGATTATCTTCTACCTGGGATCAAGATAAAACATGTGCCAGAGAAAGATGTCTCCTAGAGACTCTCGAGACGGGCTAGTTATACATAAACAAATAAATTACCAGAGCAAATGCCCCGACCTTTTAGAAAGAGATTTGTTAAATGGGTTGAGAGTGAAGAAAATCGATTCTTGTTGAACTGATGAATGTCCCTTCTAGATAGTTTACGTTGCCATTAAAGCATGAAGTTGCCATTTTTCTTTATCTGTCAGCTACTTATTTCCTGCATGAACTCTTCAGGCTTTCTAAATCATATCTGTTGGTCACTTGCCAAATGCTTGGCTGTTGGGTACATATGGAATAAATTATCCAATGAAAAACATCTTGAAAATGTCCAGCTATTTTATCAAGTGCACCTGTACATCTTAAAATGACTATAAAGAAACGTCTACCTAGCACATTGGACACAAGATACAAAGATCTCACATAGGACAATAGTAACTAAAGTTTGGAATGATAACTCAACTTAAGAAACTTCAGTAGTTGGAGAGGGGTAAGTCCTCAGACCGAGTCTTGAAATTCTAATAGATGGCAGGCAGTATACATATGCACATTGGCGTTATTCTTCATTTTAGGATAGAAGGAAGGGGAGTCATAGAGGGGATGGCATACCCAGCAGGAGAAGGAACATTTCCCTAGCCATGAGGAAGGCTTGCCGATCTGAGTTTTACAAACCTGTGTTAAGTGTTTTCCTGTAGAATCCTTGTCAAGGCTGCCTGTTTGGTGAAAGCTGTGTCCTCAGGCCCAACATAATGGCAGGATATTAAACATTTATTGAATAAATGTATTTCATTGCTAGTTCGTACCTTTGCACCTCCATTTAGGATCATTATTTCCTGCACACCTCTCTCATCAATACCCCTGTAGGGATTATCTGCATATTTTAAGAGGAAAGCCTTCTTTCCCGGGGTATACTCTTGGAACCTCCCTTGCAGCCGCCATGGGGAAAATCTCTCCATCTTGTCTTTGCTCTCTAACTTGCATGTTGGAAACCTTTATGACACTCTTGGTACACTGCCTTGGTATGCTTGACAGCCTGTGCTTCTTCCATTTTGTGTGTCTGTTTGGATTCCTAGGGTCTATCACCCAGTTTTGTTCAATAAATACCAATGGATGAGCGGGTGAACGAGCGAATGAAGATAAGATATCCTTTATTGCCTTTTCTCATTGAAGTACATCCTTGTTCTATGTCTCTGCCAAAGAAGTGCAAGTTCACTGTTTAGCAAAACTAAACAAGGTCTTACCACGTGGTAAATGTGATCCAGCAGTTGTGCTCCTTGCTATTTACCTAAATGAACTGTTAAATTGTATTCTCACAAAAGCATGTATGCAAATGCTTAAGCAGCTTTATTCATAATTGGCAAAGCTTGGAAAGAACCAAGCTATCCTGCGATGGGTGAATGGATAAACTGTGGTACATCCAGACCGTGGTTGCCAGGGGTTAGGTTATAGGGAGGAGGGGGATGAATCAATAGAGCAGTTAGGAGTTTTAGGGCAGTGAAGCCACTCTATATGATACTATAATGGTGGATACTTCATTATAATTTTGCCAAAACCCATAGAACATACACACGGTAACACATGTACCACTCTGGTGGGGGGTGTTAATAGAAAGGCTGGGCATGTGTTGAGGGAGGCATATGGAGTCTCTGTGTACTTTCCACTCAATTTTGCTACTAACCTGAAACAATTCTAAAAAATAAGGTCTACTGAAACAAAAATGTGGAGAACCCAATTAAATGTAAATTTCAGATAAACAACAAACACGTTTTTAGTGTAAATATGTCCCATGCAGTATGCGTGGTGTGCATGTGCATACAGAAGCACCTTAGCTACTGCTACCTTTCATTTATCTCATTTGAGAACTTGGGGCCCCTGGCTGGCTCAGTCTGAAGAGCATATGACTCTTGATCTCGGGGTTGTGAGTTCAAGCCCCATGTTGGGTATAGACGTTACTTAAAAATAATTAAATTAAATCTTTAAAAAATGAGAGAGAACTTCCATACCATGAAGTTCACCTATGGTGAAGTATGCAGTTTACTGAGTTTTAGTGTCCTCACAGAGGCATTCAGCCATCACCCTCTGTAATTCCAGGGTTATTTTGGTACACGCATGAGCAATCACTCCACATTTCTTCCTGCCAGCCCCTGGCAACCACTGTTCTGCTCTCCTTACCTGTGGATTTGGGGCTGGTTGCTATTTGAGGACCCCTGGGAACTTTGGGAGTCTCTGCTTCCATGTCCCCTCATGCACACACAAGCAGGTCATTCCCAAGGGCAAAGGGAGGCTCTCTATTCTGGAGTTTCTGCAGAACTCATTTTTGGAATTGAAATAACTCTGAAGGCCCTGGCTTTGAATCTCACATTGATATCGTGGCACTGTCTCTTCAAATAATCCATGAATTTTCACTGTGTAAAACATGCACTGCTCAGTCTGGGACTTTAAGGAAATCGATGAATCACGATACTGACCCATCACATTTTATTTCTAGCCTCGTTGGTGTATACAGTAAATCATAGTTTATATTCTTTTCTGAATATTGTGTAGTTACAGACTAGAAAAAGGTATACTTTTTCTCCTTCCTTCCTTCCTTCCTTCCTTCCTTCCTTCCTTCCTTCCTTCCTTCCTTCTTCTGGCCCTCTGGCCCTCTGTCCTTCCCTTCCTTCCTTCTCTGTCTCTTTCTATTGGATCTTGTAATTCTGAAAAGAGGAACCAGGAAATTAAAAGAGTTTGCATTGAAACGCCTTGACGTAGCGTGATTCAAGAAAATGTCCTTGGGCACAATCCTGATGAAGACCCAGGTGGGTCCCCCTCACTCTGTCATGAAGGCCCGGCAGCTCCGACACCTGTGTGCCTATTCTTTCTTTTGGCAGAGCATGAAAAGCTTGGCTGCAATCAATCACTGCATAGCCTGAGACATTGAGGATCAGATAAGTTTTATGATAGAAGCATATTTAGGCAGTGATGAAGAAATGTGCTTTTTATTCTAAATGTATCACATCTGGATTATACTTTGCCAAAGTACAGTAATGTTATAATTAAGAATGAATTTGAGTTCTTACAGAATTCAAAACTAACAAGAACCATGATTAAAAACAGATGAGAGTGACAGTTCACTAAAAAAGCTAGCACTTTTATTTATTTTAAAACTATCGTTAAGAAAAAGGCTGTGGCCACAGTCAAATACTCTGCAGTTAGAATCAAATGCTTTTCCTTAACGCTGTTCCTGCCTCTGGTCTGTTCAGAGGGCTTTAGGAGCATCTTACGTTGGGCAGCCTGGGTGGCTCAGCGGTTTAGCACCATCTTTGGCCTGTGGTGTGATCCTGGAGACCTGGGATCAAGTTCCATGTTGGGCTCCCTGCATGGAGCCTGCTTCTCCCTTCTCTGCCTCTCTCTCTGTGTGTCTCTCATGAATAAATAAATAAATAAAATCTTAAAAAAAAAGAGTATCTTGCATTGAGGAGATGTTCCTATCTGTAGATGAGTAAGCTATGCACTCGTTGGAGGTGTCTGGCTGGCTTGCTCAGTGGAGCATGTGACTCTTGATCTTGGGGTTGTGGGCTTGAGCCCCATGTTTACTGTAGAGATTACTTAAAAAATATTTCTAAAAATGCCCTCTGTGATGAAATACAGTGTATTAGTGGCCTGCAAAAAACTTCAGGAACTCCCTTTTTTCTTTAAAGAACTGTTTGTGAATTTTATATGCTTGAGGACAGTTAGAGTAACCTCATCAACTTGGAGCAATGTAAGGATGCAATAACATCAAATGTTTGACCAGATAACTTCCTCGCGGAAGCTGTGTAACAGTCCTGGGGCTGCACATGGGAGTATCTGACCTACAGACGTGGTGGGGGAGTGTCTAAACCACTGTAAGACAGCAAAGTACTTGTGGCCACATCACTACGAGGAAGTGCTATGTGCAGTTGTGACAAATCATGCTGGCCTGTGCCACAGAGTGTTGATGCCCCAGTATGGGGCGCTGGAGTCCATTAACAGAGGCAGATGCTGCTGTGCAGAGTAAACCAAGCCATATGGTCGCTCACTCACTAAGCAGCAGCATGGTGGCCTCTGCCAGTTTGGCTTGCCACCCTTCCACAGATTGGCCAGTGAGGAGACAGGAGCCCAAATGGATTCAGACAGGAACAGGCAGCAAAAGGAAGGTCAGCATGGTAGCAGCTGTCCACAACTCTAGTCTCATTGGACAACACAAAACCAAGAGGGCCAGGTGACAGATGTCATGAGCTGTGGGTGGCTGCACATGGGGAGACAAAGGAGAGATGACCATAAAGTGGGACTGGGAAATGCCTGACAGCAGCTCGCCACCCAGCCTTATCTCCCCTGGCTCCAGAAGGAATCATAGGATATTCCATCAAGCCATGGGTCAGGGAGTGGTCAAGCTTTGCCTGTGTGGCCCATGAGGAGACATGCAAAGTGCCAGGACACCACAGTGGAGGAGGCTTTTCCCTACAGATAATTGATCGGTGTCAGAGGAGGGGATGTATGCCTCCACGGTCCATGCTGCACTGTGTGGGTCCTCCTTAATCTATCAGAAGCATTTGAATTAGTAATTCTACGAGATCTTCTGAAGCCAGCATTGGCTAAGGGGGTGTTAAGTTTGCACGGAGATCTGTGCTAGTGAAAGCTGGGGCCAGAACTCATGGAATCTTGGTTATCTCTCTTGGCTGTTCATTCAGGTCTGCTGATGGTAACACCCTGGACAATAGGGTAGAATAGTTCCTTCGTCTTCCATCCCCTCCCTCTCCTGTTCTGTCATCCTGTATCCATTTCTGTGTTTGTCCATTAAACACCAGCACCCTGAAGCATGCCTGGAACCTCAGGGGAATGACCTTCCCCATAGGTGCCTGAGTCCTGAGTACTTCTCTTTTCCTTATAAACATCCATCAGCCGTTGTTGGCTGTTGCAGGATGCCCAAGACTGAGTAGAAGGCAGTGATGGAAGATGTGGTTTCTAGAGGTTTGGTCGGCCAGGTGCCTGCCCTGAGATCCCACCACAAGCTCCCTCCACTTGGGATTCACATGTGGCTATGCAGCTTCAGCTTTTCTGTGTTACCAACCAGGTGGATTTTTCTTCATTCATAGACTTGTGGGTTGCCAGAATTCTTGTGCTGTCATATTGTAATGTGGAAAGTGCAGTGTGCATAATTTTTAATATTTTCAGTTCATTCATTTCATCATTAAATGAGCATTTATCAGGTAACTATTACATTCCAGGCATTGAGCTGGATGATGAGGACACAGAGATAAATTTAATGTGTCTCTTTATATAATTAAAATCTCATGATAAATTACTTTGCCATATGTGGCTGTGATTCTCCTGTACATCTGATTATAGCTCTTGTCTACAGTGGGTGATTTATAGTGCATCTCTCATATGCTAATGAAGAAAACCTATAAAACTAGAGCTTATCGGCTAAACCTATTGAGCTGCTAAGTTACTTGGTTTTATTATGTGGTTAGTCATGAGCATATCATTGTTCACTGCCTTGCTTCACTCTCTGACCTGACTTCCAAGTCATCTGCTAAAAAAGCAGAAGAAATAGAATTGTGTATTTCCAGATCTACTAGGAAAACAGAAACTACTACTCTCAGCATTTAAACCAGTGGGAATTTAATTCAGGAAGGTGGTAGAAGGGAATAGAAGTACTAAACAGCTAATATGGGATGGTAAAGCAAAGCAGAGAATGACCTCTACGAGCCACTATCACTCCTAGTGGAAGGAATGAAGGAGGCAGTGATCTCCAGTTGCAGGGCCTTCCTGTAAAATGATCCAGGGGCACTTATGAGTACCTCCCATTGGCCAAACCCAGCTGAAAGCCTGAGCATAGGAGAACCTGGGACCAGCTTTCGGGAATCAGCCCTAGGAGTGGTGAGGTAAGATGGTGCCATAGACTAGACTGAATGTGTCCCCCCAGAATCCATACATTGAAACCTGACTTCCAATGTGACGGTATTTGGAGCTGGAGTCTTTGGGAGGTGATCAGGTCATGGGTGTGGAGCCCTCAGGAATGGGATTAGTGCCTTATGAGAGAGACCCCAAAGAGTTCCCTCACCCCTTTTGCCATTTGAGGACCCAGAGAGAAGACAGCCATCAGGGAACCAGAAAGTGGTCCTCACCAGACACCAAATCTTCTGATGCCTTGATTTTAGACTTCCAGCTGCCAGAACTGTGAGAAATAAATGTTTATTATTTAAGCCCGACCCAGTCGATGGTAAGTCTGTCATAGCAGCCAGAACAGACTAAGATAGGTGGGTACAAGCAATGGAACAAATGGACCAAGATTTCTGCCCTTGTGGAGCTTATGTTTTAGGGAGACTTAATAAACAGTAGGCACTATATATTGTTATAGTTATGTTTTACATTATTATTATACTCTACATAATGATAAATGTATGCTGCAATTTTTTAATCTTTAAAAGGGTGGTGAGTCCCATGGGAGAAAAAAGTACAGCAGAGGAAAGGGATCAAGAGTATCAGCATGGGGGTAGTTCCCAGCTTTAGACATGGGGGCAAGGTAGGCTTAGCTGAGGAGTTGCACCTGAGCCAAGAATAAACAGGTGATACACTGGTTTTGTAAAATGCTCCCACCAGTGGGTTTTAGGTGGAAGAAACGCAAGAACAAAGATCCTAAGGGTAAGCAAGCTGGGAATGTTCCAGATTCTTTTTTTTTTAAGTTTATTCATTCATTCATTCATTCATTCATTCATTCATTTATTCATGAGAGACACAGAGGGAGAGGCAGAGACACAGACAGAGGGAGAAGCAGGCTTCCTGTGGAGAGCCCGATGTGGGACTCAATCCCAGGACTTCGGGATCATGCCCTGAGCAGAAGGCAGACACTCAACTACTGAGCTACCCAGGTGCTCCCCAGATTCATTTAAAAAAAAAAAAAAAGTCTGAAAAGGTAAAGCAAGATCAGGTCAGAAAGGGGAGGAGCACCAGGTAACACGCCATGGAGAGAAGTATGGGCAGTTGTAAAGTAGAATCATAACCTCAATTTGGTCCAAAGGATGTAAATCCCATAAATATAACAGCAGGGTATATGAATTACACAGTCATTTCATCTGTAAACATGAAAATTTGTCTAATAGTCTGTTAATACTTCCTGAGTTCTTGTTCTGTGTCAACAGTGGCACGTGGTTACACAAAACCCTGCTTTCATGGAGCTTACATTCTCATTGAAGAGATACAGAACAAACAAGTAAATAAAACAGATGTACCAATAAATAATACAACCTCAGGCAGAGATAAGTGTTAGGAAGAAAAATGAAGCAGGATTTAGGACTGATGGGTGTTGAGAGTATATATATTACTAGAAATGGAGAAGTCAGAAGAACCCGATAAGAACATTTTTCTCTGCTTACACAATCCATTTTATAACTTTCTTTTGGTTGTGCTGATGATAGGGAAATGACAACCTACTCATATACCATGTTTTATATATTGAGACTTTTGAGGAAATGTGCCATTTCTCGTTGCATGACATTCAAAATGCAATACTCATGAAGATTAAGGGTGCCTCTGTTGTGGTTTGCAGAATTATTTTCCCTGGGGCAAAGACTGAGACGGTGACATTTAAGCAGAGAAATGGAGGGGAAGGGAAGAAGCCGTATAAAAATGTCTTTGGTGTGGGCAAGAGCATTGCTAATCCACTGACGGAGGAACAGGCTTGAACTCAGCAAGAAGAGCATTGGGGCTGGAATGGACAGGACAAGGAGAAGGCAGGATCAAAGAGGATGAAACAGATCAGGAATAGCTGTGCGGGCCACGGAAGAGAGACTGGATTTAATCTGCAGTGATGGAAAGCCGTGGAAGGGTGGGTGTGGAGGGGAGGGGAGCGCCATCATCTCCTTTGCTCGCTCTGCTGACATTGACCAATAGTGTGAAGGTCAAGTGCGAAGAAGAAGGACCCTCTAGACAGTGACTGAAGTAGTAAACAGGAAAGAGCAGTGTCAGAGATCTGTGCAAAACAATATGGTTAAAAACTAGGGCCATGGTACACAGATAAGAGGCAGACCAAGTGGTTTGGGGACATTAAGAATGCTATTTGTCCTTTTAGTTGTTGTTGTTGTTGGTTTTTTTTAAAGGATTTTATCTATTTTGAGAGAGTGTGAGAGAACACAAGTAAAGGAGCAGCAGAGGGAGAGGGAGAAGCAGAACCCCCATTGAGCAGGGAACCAGATGCAGGCTTGATCCCAGCACCCTGAGATCACGACTGAGCCACCTAGTCCTTTTAGTTTTCTTGATTGTTTCCCTCAAGTGCGGAAGCTTTTTATTGTGAAATATTTCCAATAGTTTATTTTGCCTCAGGAGACATATCTACAAAAATGTTGCTCTGGTTGATGTCAGAGGAATTACTACCTGTGCTCTCTAATAGGATTTTTATGGTTTCAAGTCTCACATTTAGGTCTTTAATCCTTTTTGAGTTTATTTTTGTGTGCGGTGTATGAAAGTGATCCAGGTGAATTCTTTTGCATGTAGCTGTCCAGTTTTCCCAACATCATTTGTTGAAGAGACTGTCTTTTTCCCAGTGGATATTCATGCCTCCTTTGTTGAAGGTTAATTGACCATATAGTTGTGGATTTATTTCTGGGTTTTCTATTCTGTTCCATTGATCTAGTGTCTGCTTTTGTACCAGTACCATACTGTTTTGATTATTATGGCTTTGTAATATAACTTGAAGTCTAGAACTGTGATACCTCCAGTTTTGTTTTTCTTTTTCAAGATTGCTTTGTTATTTGGGGTCTTTTGTGGTTCCATACAAATTTTCGGTTTGTTTGTTCTAGTTCTATGAAAATTGTTATTGGTATTTTGTTATAGTTACATTAAATCTGTAGATTAATTAGGGTAGTATAGACATTTTAGCAATATTTTTTCTTCTGATTCATGAACATGGAATGTCTTTCCTTTTTTTTTTCATCATCTTGAATTTCTTTTATCAGTGTTTTATAGTTTTCAGACTACAGGTCTTTCACCTCTTTGATTTAGTTTATTCCTACTTTATTGTTTTTCTTGTGGTTGGAAATGGGATTGTTTTTTAAATTTTACTTTCTACGCTTTGTTATTAGTGTATAGGAATGCTACAGATTTCTGTACTTTGATTTTGTATCCTGTGACGTTACTGATTTCATTTATCACTTCTAGTAGTTTTTTAATGGGATCTTTATAGTTTTCTACATATAATATGTAAAAGGCAGCCTACTGAATGGGAGAAGATATTTGCAAATGACATATCTGGCAAAGGGTTAGTATCCAAAATATATTAAGAACTTATACAACTCAACACCAAAACCTCCCACTAATAATCCAATTAAAAATGGACAGAAAACATGAACAGACATTTCTCCAAAGAAGACCTATAGATGGCCAACAGACACATGAAAAGATGCTTATCATTATTCATTATCAGGGAAATGCAAATCAAAATTACTATGAGATATTACCTCACACCTGTCAGAATGGCTAGAATCAACAACACAAGAAACAAGTATTGTTGAGCTTGTGGAGAATAAGGAACCCTGTGGGAATGCAAACTGGTACAGGCACTGTGGGAAAACAGGATGGAGTTTCCTCAAAAAGTTAAAAATATAACTACCCTATCATCCAGCAATCACACTACTAGGTATGTATCCAAAGAATACAAGAACACTAATTCGAAGGGATATATGTGGGGGCACCTGGGTGGCTCAGTCAGGTAAGTGACTGATTTTGGCTCAGGGTTCTGGGATCAAGCTCTGCATTGGGCTCCTTGCTCAGCAGGGAGTCGGCTTCTCCCTTTCTCTCTGTCCTTCCCTCTGCTCATGGGTGTTCTCTCAAATAAACTCTTAAAAAACAAACAAAAAAACACAAAAGGACACATGCACCCCTATGTTTATTACAGCATCATTTACAATAGCCAAGGTATGGAAGCAGACCAATTATCCATCAATTGATGAATGGATAAAGAAGATATGATAGATAGATATCATATATACATATGATAGATAGATAGATAGATATAAAAATGGAATAATATTCAGCCATAAAAAAGAATGAAATTTTGCCATTTGCAATGATGTAGATGGCGATAGAGTATGATGCTAAGGGAAATAAGTCTGAGACTGACAGATACCATATGATTTTACTCATATGTGGAGTTTAAGAAACAAAACAAATGAACAAAGGAAAGAGAGAGAGAGATATAAACCAAGAAGCTGGCTCTTAACTATAAGAGAACACACTGATAGTTACTAGAGGGGATGTTGGGGTGGGGGGAGAATGGGTGAAATAGGTGATGGGAATTAACAGTACACTTATAACAAGCACTGAGTAATGTATGGAATTGTTGAATCACTGTATTGTACACCTGAAAGTAACAGGACACTGTATGTTAACTCTACTGGAATTAAAAATAAAACTAAAAAAATTGTAAAACAAACAAACAGGCAGAACCAGAAGAAGAAGAAAGAAGAATGTCATTTGCCCAACAGTTGGTCTGTGTTTTATACCAAGGGTTGGCAAAAGGCCCAGGTAGTGAATATATTAAGCTTGGTGGATCATAAGGTTTCTGTTACAACTACTCAAGCGTGTCCTGTAGTGTGAAAGCAGCCGTGGATAATATGCAAATGTATGGTAGTGGCTGTGTTCCAATAAAACTTTATTTACAGAAACAGGGAACAGGCAGGATATTTGGCGCTCAGGTTATAATTTGCTGACCCCTGTTTTAGACTCCTTGGTCACCTGTAAAATTTTGTGACCTCTGCGCCACAGATAAAATTGTGGCCATATGTGCTGGCCATCTGCCTGTCCAGGGGTCCATGTTTCTAGACATTTTAAGCTGGTCAGCAACCTCTCCTCTTGACTTCTGACTTGTAGTCACTTAATCTTCTAACTAATGTGATCCTTTTGAGTAGTTCACTGGGTTAATACCATTTTTCTTAGTGTTTGCTTTTTACTTACAAATCTTTTACTTCTGTGTAAGATTTTAATGGTAGCCTTTCAACTTCACGTCATTACAAAGAATGCCATGGGTGAATTTATTCTCCCTTTTCTTTTGTTTCATCTTACCACTAAATCCTTTTGTTCACTTTTGGTGTCTGGAAGGATGGTTTAATGCAAAATGCACGGGACTTTGGAGTAGTGGGAGTTGGATTTGGATAACAATTCTGCACTTACCCACTGTGTGCATTGGGCAAATTGCTGAATTTCTCTGAGCCTTCATTTCTTTATCTGCATGGCTCAGAAAAAGATACTTCTTTTGCAGTCTAATTAATATTAAACGATAATCCTAAAGTACCAGGCAATAAAACAACGTAAGACTTCTTTCTTAACAAAAATGAAGTCAAATGAGAGGGTGCTAAACCCCATGGAAAATGCTAAGATTTGTGAAACCTCCAGTTAATACTTTCCTACTATATATTTTCATAAAGTTTCAGTGGCTTTTTAATTTAACTGTATTTGAACATTATGCAAATAAGGCAAATAAAGTGCTAGTAAATATTTAGAAAAGATAATAAACTACTTGATTATTCTTTGGGAATACAACATACAGAGCAGGAAAACCACATCTTCTAAATTTTTCTTTAAATGTCATACTGGGGCCTCTGGGTGGTGCTATCAGTTCAGCGTCTAAGTTCTTGTTTCAGCTCAGGTTGTGATCTCAGGATCATGGGATTTGGCTCCTCGCTCAACACAAAGTCTGCTTAGACCCTCTCTCCCTCTGCCTCTCCCACCTTCATGCATGTACTCAGTTTCTCTCTCAAATAAATAAAGAAATATATTTTTTAAAAATGTCATACAAATTTGGGGCACCTGGGTGGCTCAAAGAGTTGGGTGTCCAACTCTTCAATTCAGCTTCAATTCATGATCTCAGGGTCGTGGGATAAAGCTTCAAGCTGGGCATGGGGGCTGCTTGGGATTTTCTCTCTCCTTCTTCCTCTGCTCCTCCCCATCCTCCACTGCCACTTGCACACACTCTCTCTCTAAAAAAAAAAAAAAAAAAAAAAAAAAAGTTGTGCCAATTTATGGGGCTCAACAGAAAAAGTGAATAGCTCTGTAAGAACAGAGGTTTTTATTTTTTAAAAATATTTTATTTATTTATTTTAGAGAGTGAGAGAGAGAGAGCTGGGGGAGGGGTGAAGGGGAAGGGAGAAGCACAGCAGATTTTGCACTGAGCCTGGACCCTGATGTGAGTCTCTATCTCACAACCTGAGATGATGACCTGAGCCAAAACCAAGAGTTAATTAATAGCTCAACCAACTGAGCCACCCAGGTGCCCCAAATTAGTATGACATTTTTAAAAAAAAAGATTTCTTTATTTGAGAGAGAGAGAGAGAGAGAGAGTAAGCATGAGTTGGGGGGAGAGGGAGAAGCAGACTCCCTCTGGAGCAGGGAGCCTGACACAGGGCTCAATCACAGGACCCTGGGACCAAGACCTTAGACAGTGGCAGATGCTTAACCAGCTGAGCCCCCCAGGTGTCCCAGAGATTTTTAATACAGCAAAAAAGGTATAAGTCATCAAACTCAAAACATTTTAAACCATCTCCTAGTACTTCTAAAATAGATAGAAAGGCAGGTCTTGCATTTTGTAGCTATAACCATATACATTTAATCTCATAAAAAGCACCATGGATTTTATTTTATGCTTTCCTAGTGGGTCATGTTAATGTGCATAAAAGTCCTACAAACCGAGCTAATAATGATCCCTCAACATCTTTATGTCCTTAGTTTCATTACTTTATTTTGAACCAACAGTTTATTTTTCACTTAAATTTCACATTTGCTAGGCTAGTCATTTAGCACAAAAAAATAAAAATCAATACAGTCAATGTAATTGTAAAGTCTGGGATGATGGTTCTAGCATTGCCTTTAAAATATCTTCTGGAAATCTTCTAAGACTAGAAATAAATAATGGCAGCATATTCAACCAAGAGACAGAAAATCCATCTAAGTTGTAGCCAGGTTGGCAGTAGGAGTAATACTTGACCACAGAGTAGAGCTGAAGAGTGCTTGAATGCCACGTTACATAGTGCAGCCCCAGTATAAGGATTTCAAAGAGAATAAATCTCTTAAGTTGTTTTTCTAGCTTTTGCTTTATTTTACAGAGATTTTCCTTCCATTCTTCATTCTAAACAGGATTTTAGCATCCCATGACAAATGTGGGCTCTTTCCTTATATTTTCTCCTGTCTTTGTGGAAGATACCAGAGTATAGGCAAATTAAGCTGGCCACAGAATAAAAGCAGACAGCAGGTACAAGACAGCCATCTTTCCTTGAACATGGTCATGGCCATTAGTCACTCCTGGTGAGTTTTCTGAATTGTCGGTACTACGTATGTTGGTTCTGCCTACAGCAGGGGAAATTGCCAACTCCCTCAGAGTCTGGGAAGGGAAGCAAATGAGAAACAAAGAAACCTATTGAACTCTACTTCCCTTTTACCTGGCAGAAGAGAAGGCAAGTGGTTGGAGAAGCAATGCTATCTTCATTCCTAACCCCAAGGCAGACTCCTTCTGGTAACAGAGGTGAAGATGCCAGTAAATTAAGTGTGTTGGTAGGAGGCTGAGGAAGCGTTAGGTGGGAGTGAGGTTGTAGCATGGGAGCTGTCTACAGCCTTCCTGGGAGGGGGAGTGGGGGAGGCTTTTATCTTTACAAGAAGAAGTCTCATTGAGGCCATTTGAAAAGGGAGTGGAGTGAAGGTAGAGTAGGGGTGGAGATCCAGAAGTGCAAACCAGAAGAAATGGAAAACTTTCATATTGGTTAATTTTAAATTAAAAACATCACCCAGAGCATCATTAAAAAATACCATCTCTTGCTCTTTTTTGTGTGATTATAGGTATATTGCTGCTTTAACTGAAGAACATGTTTATTTGTTTGGTTTTTCTCAGAATTAAAGTATTACTGGGATATTGTAACATGAGAATTGGTTACATAGTGGTTTTCAAGGGGAGCACTTTTGTCCCTTGAAGGGAACACTTGGCAATGTCTGGAGACATTTTTGGTTTTCCCACTGGCACGCTGCTGAACATCTACAGTGCACAAGACAGTTTCCACAACAAAGGATGATCTGTCCAAAATGTCAGTGGTGTTGATGTTCAGAAATGGTGAGTTTCTCACCATATTCATCAAATTCTCATGATTTTTCTCAAAAACATAGTTAGAATTTAGGGACAAATATTGTTCTTGATTCTCAACTGTGCTGGTATCTGAATCAACTAGATGCTTTTAAAAATACTGATTCCTAAGCCACTCCAGACAATGAAGATGTGCCAGGCCCTGGGCATCTGCATTTTATATTATAGTTGTCACCAGTATTGAGCAGCACTGGTTCAAATGATATAACACAGGAAACCAAAACCACCTATAGCTGATCTATCTTATCTGCATGGAAAGTATTGGCAAATAAAATGATATAGTTCTCCCACTTAAATGAGAATGTAACAGATATCAGTACCCCATGGCTTCCTATGTGGTTGCTGACATTTTGGTAAATATTTTCTTTCACTTAGATAAGGAAAAATGTGCTTTAAAATAATATTCCTGCTCTTAGATAGTTCTGGAAGAGAGCAAAAATATTTTATTTCTTCATTTTGATATGTTGGTAGCGATGGTTAACTTCTAAGTCCATTTCTTTATAGTGAACATTTCAGTGACTTAGAGATACAACATCATCATCACTGATTTATAGAGTATTGCACGGTATTAGTGTGCTAGACTGTAAGTCTAAATGTAAGACCATTATTATTTCCCTATCTAGAAAAACTGAGACATAAAACCCTATGCATTAATGATGTAAAAATAACCTTTAGGATAGTTAGTTGTGGTTTAGGTTTAAGCATTCTGATTTTTGATTTGTTTATTAGTTTATGTACTTCCTTTTCCATTAACTAATGTAGTGAAAGTGTGCAAGTGTTGTGTGTGTGTGTTTTTTTTTTTGTTGTTGTTGTTGTTATTACGAGGTTAGAAAAAGAAGCAGAAGTTCGTATGTTAGGATTCTCCAGAGAAACAGAACCATTAGAAAATAGATAGATAGATAGATAGATAGATAGATAGATAGATAGACAGATAAAGAGACATAAGAGGAGGTTTATTATAGGAATTGACTCATGTAATGATGGAGGCTGGGAAGTGCCACAGTCTGCCATCAGGAAGCTAGAGAACTGTGAAAGCCAGTGGTGTAATTAGGTCCAAGTACAAAGACATAAGAAGTGGGGGGCAGGTAATGTAAGTCCTGGTCTGAATCTGAAAACCCAAGAACCAGGAGTGCTGATGTCTGAGAGCAGAAGACGGAAGTTTCAGCTCAAGCAGAGAGAGAGAGAGAGAAAATACCCTTCCTCTGCCTTTTTGTTCTAATTAGGCTCTCAGTGGATTGGATGATATCCACCCATATTTGTGAGAGCCATCTTTACTGGGTCTACTCACTCAAATGCTAATCTCTTCTGGAAACATTGTTATAGACACACCCAGAAATAACATTTTGCCAGCCTTCTGGGTATCCCTTTGCCTGGTCATGTTGGCACATAAAGTTAACCATCACAGTTCATTTATCATATTAATAAATCACCTTCCAGTAGCATGAAAAAGATCATTTTTTCCCTCAACTCACCCAGTAGTCTTACCTAAAAAGAGTCTTTTCTAAAACTCACCCAAGTAATTGAAAAGGTAGGTAAGTCTAACAAACATAGAGAAAACAATTCAATAATGTAAAAGTAGCCCCCAAACCTCAAATGGCTGATGGAGCTAAAGATTGAGCTTAGGTTAGGTTATATCTGGTATAGATACAGGTTAGGAACATAGCTTTCCCTAATATTACATTACTCAAAACCTGCCCCAAATCCATGGATCTGTACTAACGAAGGTTCAGGCTTGTGATGCTCTTTTAATCCTTCCGTCGTCTGTCATCTCATAACCCCTCTTGTTTACCTTCATGCTTGCTCCCCATGTGATCTCATTCAGCCCAGGGGTTTAAATATCATCTGTAGATGATGATCCTCAAATCTTCATCTGTCAGGAGAGTGAAGAGCTGACAATCAAAGTGTCCCCTATCAGTAGGCAGCCACGGGCCCATAGAAACCATATTCCTGACAGTGGATTCCACATGCTGGTTCTTTAAACCATTGAGTTCTTCTGTTTCCCAGTAAGCTGGCATCCGCTCTCCTCACTTCGTACCTTCTAGCCTTCTAGTCTTTCTGAGAGTGACCTGTTGTTTTACTAGGGATTCGAAACATTTCATTCTCAAGGTCAACAGTGGAACACTACCTTCTGTTCCTTATTATTCCCAAGAATAACATTCAATTACTAAATCCTATTCTTCTCTGACTTCACACCCAGAAAAAAGAATTGCTTTTCGACTCATTCTTTCAACAAATAATTCATTTCATATTGCTATAGAAGCCTTGGTCCCTGAATTGTTGCTCAAATGAACACGTCGTGTCTGGCACTGTTATTTTTACTTCATTATATTTTTTAATTAAATTTCAGGAACATAGAGTTGGATACATTATAATTCCTGGTTCATCACATTTTCAACATTGTTCCAAATATGGCCCATTTTACATGTTCAACTAGCTATTTAATTCGTTATTGTCAATATTGTAATGGATAGCAGCCGATCCCATTACTGGCAACAAAAGCTAGGTCTTTTATAACCAACCAGTCCTCCTGCTTTGTCTACCATGACCCTGCAATCTTTGTCAATTATTTCCTTTTCTTTAAAAAATATATTTATTGCATATATATGCTCACTAGTAAATATATTTTTTATTCCTGTTACTTTTCACCTTGTGACAAGGATATCCTGCCATAAGTACCCTGTTGGCAATTGTTTTCACTTTTTGGTCTATGACTAAGGTTGATCTTTAACACATACATCTCAGTAATTATTCTGACAACTGTATACTGTTTTATTATGCGAATACATCAGTTTATTCATCTGCTCTCCCACAGATAGACGTTTTGTTGGTTTCAAGGTCTTGCTAACATGAGCTGTCCTGTAATGAACGTGCTTGCCCATGGTTTGTACAGTACACATGCAGTAGCTTCCCTTGGGTTGTGTGAAAGTGTCATTGAGGAATCACCAGCCATGGGATTGGTCAGTTGTTTAGAAATGATGCCTGACCCTTTTCCAGAGTCATGGCATCAGCTTATGCTCTACCCGCCAATGTATTAAAGCTGCTGTGGAGCCTCCCACTCTCAAGGTTGTATCATGATCAGACTTTAAAGCCTGTACTCTGGTCTTATTTTAAGTATTCCTTTACTGACCACCAGTGATGCCTAATATTTCTTCATACATCTTTTAGAATATGTGTTTCCTCATCTGTCCATGCCTACTCAGAGCTTTTGCTTCTTTTTCTGATGATATCTGTTTGTGCTATGTTTTCCTATTGATTTGTAGGAATTAGTGCGCTAGTCTTCATTCTAACGTTTTGAGAGTTGTGTGTATTGTGAAAATATGTTCTACTCTGTAATGAGTTCTTTAAGAAGTTTCCGATGAACAGTATGTCTTAATTTTTTTCTTAATTTTAATATAACTAAATAGAACCATGTTTTGTTTTTGTTTTTTAGTTAATGCATTCTGTGTTGTATTTAAGAAATCTTTCCCTAGCCCTGGATTCATCTTTGATCTGACTCTGATTTGTTCGCTTATGTAACATAATGGTTTGAGCCCTTCCTTCCTTAATTCCCTGGGCCTCATTCAGGTTTTGCTGGGGGGCATATCAGTCTTGCCTTCTGAAACTCTTAGTTTGAAGTTGCTTCACCGCAGACTGAACTTCAGGCCTCATTCCAGCTGTCCGAATCTGGGGGCAAATACTGGGGCTGCCTTCCAGCCCTTGGCTGCCCCTTGTAGACAGCTGTTAACTGGGCTTGCTCCATTCAGTCAGACAAATTGCATGCTGGGAAGCAGAGAGCAGAGCATGGGGTGAAGAATTTCCATTTGTTTCAGGTTTTCCATAATTCCAGGTAACTCTTATGCTCTTAGTGAACTTCCATATCATACTTTCAAAAACTTTGTGTAAACAAAGGAACAAATTATTACTGCATAAAATACGTTGAACTCAGAAGCATTATACATTAAGTGCAAAACCAGACCCAAAACTTCATCCCTTTTGATTCATTTATAGAACATTCTGGAAGAGAGAAAAATAGAAGGACAAAAATCAGCTCAGAGGCTTGGGGTGAGGGCAGGAGATTGAGGCAGGCATGAGAAAACTATCTGAAAACAGAATATTCTATATCACAATTGTCTTGGTGGTTATACAACTGCTTATTTGTTAAGCCTCATCAATTATCCCTTTAAAATTTGTGAATTTTATTTTGTATCAGTTAATTGTACTTTATATTTACCCGAGAGCTGACTAAAAAAGAGTTAAATAAGAAAAACAAATGCATAATTTAATTCTTCACAATGTAGTTTTATGTAGCAAACACTGATTGAGTCTTAAAGAACATGTTTAAAATCAGGTAGAGGGTTTGACCAGGTGTCAAAAAATGACTCTGGTGTTCACATCTGCTGTGTGAGTTCTTTTGGATAATATTCTAGGCTTAAATGCTTATCTTGAATTCTCTGGAGAAGCAGATGGTGTTGCCCTGGGCATTTTAATCTGTCATCATTTGTATATCACCAATCCCATTTTTGTCTCATAAGCTGTTTTGATAAATCATTTTGGAAAGTGGATTTGGTTTTCGTGTTCAGAAACTAATGTCTACTTAGAAGTCACTTAAAAATCATTTTTACCTTTTTTTCCTTTAATGGGAATATACTCTTCTAAACTATAGGATGATTGCCTAAATGCAGTGGTTCTCAGCTGGGAGTAGTTTTGCCCCCTCCCCCAAGGGGACACATGGTTATACCTGGAGATAAAACAGATTGTTGAGGTGGGTGAGATGCTCATGGCTTCCAGTGGATGGAACCCAGCTAATCTCCCATGGCACAGGACAGTTCCCCACTGCAAATCACCCAGCCCAAAATGTCAGTAGGTTGTGAAACCCTGCTATAAAGTTTATACTAAATAGAAGAGTAATTAAAAACCAAAACAGGGGATCCCTGGGTGGCTCAGCGGTTTAGCACCTGCCTTTGGCCCAGGGCACGATCCTGGAGTCCTGGGATCGAGTCCCACATCGGGCTCCCTGCATGGAGCCTGCTTCTCCCTCCTCCTGTGTCTCTGCCTCTCTCTCTCTCTCTCTCTCTCTGTCTATCATCAATAAATAAAAAAATAAATCTTTAAAAAAAAACTTATTCATTCACTTCTTAATGCTGTATCTATCTTGCCTGGTTTGAGCACTCATTACTTATTGAAGGACTGTACCTAGTCCTTTTGAAATATCACCTGAAAATAATCTGGCCAGTTAGTTTCCACTAAGATGTCTATTTTACAAGGGGAAGATAATAGAGATGTAAAAAAGTGAAGGGATTTGCATAGGAGACACATCCCTTGGGGCACTCAGTCCGTGAAGCAGCGTGACTCTTAGTTTCAGCTCATGTTGTGATTTCAGGGTCGTTGGGATGTCAGGTTCTGTGCTCATTGTGGAGTCTGCCTGAGATTCTCTGTCCCTCTTCTTCTCCCTCTGCCCCTCCCACTTGTTCTCTCTCTCTGTCTCTCTCAAATTAATAAATCTTAAAAATAAAAAGGAGACACATCCATTTTGCTGCAACTCAGACTTCAATACTGGGTTGATTCAAATTGATATTCTTCACCCTTTCTAGTCCTTGAACAGTATTATTTCTCATAATCACTTACTATCTGAGTAGGTAATTATGATAAAGTCATAACTGGAAAATTTTTGTGGATATAAACCTCTAGGGCAAAAAGTGTTCGGTATTAAATTAACAATAAAAATGTGCACCTACGTCTTTGAAAACAGAAAAGGCCTTATTTACATGTCTTCCATTGTGCATAATGCCAGGAAATAGTAATTCATGTAGGGATACCTTACTAATGTGAAAGAGTTAGCCAGCTCTCCAGTTATCCCTCTTGTTGTGATTCACTGGCTTACTACATATCGCTGATGCAGGTACATGTCAGCCTGTATGATTGCTCTCAACTGAACATTTTTCCTAGGACATCCCTCACATTATGAATATCAAGATGTTGAAAATAGGGGTGCCTGGCTGGCTCAGTTGGTTAAGCATCTGCCTTTGGTTCAGGTCATGATCTCAGGCTCCTGGGGGAGGAGTCTGCTTCTCCCTTTGCCCTCTGCTCCCAACTCATGCTTGCTCTGGCTCTCTAATGCTCTCTCAAATAAATAAATAAAATCTTAAAAAAAGAGTTGTTGAAAATAAATTTCTCACAGGTGAATGTTAGCCAACTATCATCATCCAGAATGGTAGCTTCTGATTATTTGCAGAAGCAAAAGGGATTGAATACATGTCCCTTCTTTCCTTTAAGTTCTTTTTGAGCAGAGAAGTTGTACCGTGTCATTGACTACTTTGTCTACATGGTGCAATATCCAGAAGGGCCATAAGAAAAGTATTCCCACTAGGAATCCCATTAAGCAACGGGACAATTCCATTTACCATCTTCGATATCTGACTGTTGTCCATCTGTGTCTCAGGGAAGCACAGACTGCTGAGGGAACAGAGCAAAGTGAGCTCCTGGCCTTGGCATTCCTTCTCTGGAACTCTAAGTCAACATTTTGTGCCAAAGGGAGAGTGAGTGTGTGAAGAGGGGTGGGCATTGCGAAGTATAGAAGCACCTGGAGAGAGGAGGGAAGGGATTGATATTTGCTTTCTGACTCCCTGAAATGACCAAACTCAGTTGGAGGGCAAAATATTCTCCAGCCGGAGCGAGTTAGCCACTGCAGGAAATCCCAGGAGTAAACCAAAACTTTCTGTTTTTGTTCTGTGTTGGTCCTATGGGATGCTTCCCAACCACCCCCCTCCCGCCCCTGACCCAGTGGATTCGGAAGAGGAGTGTTAGTTCACGTGTTAGTTGCACTCATTGGTCTATTCACACTGTGTCTGGGTATCACGGTGCTTCTCTCTTGTCTTAAATGTATTTACCTTAATCTCTTGACTCTTGGTTCATCTTGTCTAAAGTGGACCGTGAGCATTGAAAGCCTCTTCTCCCCTCACCCCCAAACACTGTAGATAAAGCCTGCCAACTTTCTCTGCATTAGTTTCCCCTGGTGGTGAATTTTATTCACATAGTCTCATATTTTGGTGAATCTTAAGAAGCAAGCGATGTGTAAGCTGCAAAGGTGTTCTGAACCGAAGCTTCTTCAGATATAGCTCACACACACTCGGCCCTTGTCATTCACTGTTTTAGGGAATAGGTTGAAAACTGTTTAAAAGCATAGAAAAAATTCATTTGAAGACTACTACGCTCATTTCCGTAACTTATTTCAGTGTGATTGCATTGATGCAGGAAAGCCTGCCTGTGTTTCAGTCCACACTATTAATTGTGAACACTGCAGGATCATCCTAGTCAGATTCATGCTCTAGAGTTGACAATGTAGTCCTAAGATTAGCTTATCACAGATGAGGGACTCTGTGGCCGCATTTTATGAATATGGCCAGCATGTGGCGCTGTTTCCTGTTAAAAGCTGCCTTTGTAACTTTTCAGAGCTCTCCAAACCTATGGCATTTACAGTGGTCAATGTAAATTTCAATGCAGTTGAAACATCAAAGAAAAACCCACTTAAGTCTTTACACAGAATAGAATTTCAGTATTTCTGAAGAGCACCTGTAGATTTCTTTTCATGTTTAGGAACGAACAGAATAAAAGTACGATTGTTTATTAAAACTTTGTTTTAGAAAAGCTTTAAAAAGTGTGATTTTACAAAATTTTAAATACGAATTTCACTGAAAAATGCATTATTTATTTCATATGAAAACTAGACCAGTCATTAAGAGGGAAATCAGTTTTTTAAGTTATATTATTTTTAGACTTAGTAAAAATTGTATAATTTCGATTTCTTTTAATGTACTTATAATTCTCAAATTATATGTTGGGAGCAAACCAGTAATATTTTGGTTATGTGAAGAACTGGAAATCCACAAGTTACTTTTTATGTTTTAAATAGTTTCCTGCATTTGACTATTAAGTAGTACTTATTTTTTGGCTATATGTATGTTTTTCAGTAGCCACAGTTAGATGAGATGATGTTGGGATGAGGCTAAAATCAGTTCATTGCCTGGTTACTGGGACAAGTGGTCAGTTTTACTGGCTTTGAACATCCTTTGAAAACACTGGGTTTCTAAAACCCAGCATTCCTGGCATGGTCCAGCAGCCATTATGCTCAGGAAGACACTAAAATCAACAGAGGTCATTAAATGTGCTATAGCTAAAAATTAGGAGGGAAAAAGCATTCACAGTTGAAATAGCACAGTCACCATACAGTTGCTCCCTGAAACATGAAAATGCATATTGATACATTATGTTCTTTAGTAGTTCTTTTAATTTTAGTAATTATTGCAGTGATAAAATAAAACTTCAGTGGTGAGATCAGCTAGAATAGGTTCTTACATGCCTGCAGAACAGGTGCCAAATTTAATACTAATAGGTTGATGGTGACTTTGGGGGAAGTGAGACAAAAGAGCAGGGAGACCAGCTCCTGAAAAGAATTAGTCGGTTGAAATCATGTTTTTCGACAATCCTTTGTATATTTTGCCCAGAAAAGTTTTAGATTTCATTAAACTACTTTTCAGTGCACAAAAGTAATAGCAGTTTTCTGAAGCTTCTTAATAAAATCTTAGTAAATATCAAGGTGATTAATAAAATTGATACCTTTAAACCTGTAAATGCAGCAACTGAATTTTTATAATCTCACTGAAGAGGACAATGTGTCATATGCTTAACTTATCCCCAAATAGGATATTGACATTGCACAATGATTTAAAAAAAAAAAAAAAGCGGATGATTGCAAATGAATGTGAGTGTCCTTTTCTACAAAGTACAATATTTTCAATGGCCCTAATGCAAAAAGTTATCATTTATATTTTTAGAACTTTATTTATTTATTTATTCATGAGAGACACAGAGAGAGGCAGAGACATACACAGAAGGAGAGGCAGGCTCCCTGTGGGGAGCCCAATGCAGGGACTTGATCCCAGGACCCCAGGCCTATGCCTTGAGCTGAAGGCAGAGATATTCAACCATTGAGCCACCCAGGCATCCCAAAAAGTTATCATTTTCATTTGTAGAAGGATGACATTGGTTGTCGGGAACTAGAGCAGTAAGAAGTACCATAGAGGTTCATCCCATTCTTGCCTGAAATCCTATTACAAAAGATGGAAATCTGATATTTATCCATTCAGTTGTTAACTGCATCCCATGCTCCCCATCTCAGCATTTTTTGCCTCTTAAGGGCTCTGAATATTCCCTGGATCATGCAATTCCAAGCTAAGCAGAAAGGATAAAGGCTGGAGAAGGATAGCATAGTTAAAAAGAGTCCAGAAGGGCAGCCCTGGTGGCTCAGCTGTTTAGCGCCGCCTTCAGCCCAGGGTGTGGTCCTGGGGACCCCGGATCGAGTCCCACATCAGGCTCCCTGCATGGCATGGAGCCTGCTTCTCCCTCTGCCTGTGTCTCTGCTTCTCTCTGTCTCTCATGAATAATAATAATAATATCAAAAAAGAGTCCAGAAGAGTCTTCTTCCCAAAATTTTGAGAACTTAGTCTGCACATGTAGTTGTGAGAATGAGTCAAGGCTCTAGCAGGGGGACATTTCTTGGTTTTCTCAAATTTTCTTTTCCAGAAGTCAATTGCAGTTTCTGAGACTAAGTGCATGTTATTATGTCATCAAATGAAGGCAATTAAATTCATATGTGAGTGGGTTGTTTTCTAAATCAATTATCTGTAAAACCTGTCCCTGGTTCACAGGCAATAGGAACATTAGGTGTAGTTTAAAAGTTGAGATTCCAGCACCCTACCCCAGATACGGCTGAGCTGGAATCTCTGAACGTGGAGTCCTGAAGTGTATTTAGCAAGCTTCCCAGAGGGTTCTTACTCTCTGCTTAAAAATAAACAAACAACCCAAAAAACAAAAAGGGAAAGGAAGAAGAAACTCATATTCTAAATAAATTGCAAGGAAGAACATAGCTAACTTCGTGGAAACTGTGAACGAGGGCCTTATTTTGTGTGTTTCTTCTAGAACCTGACCAAGGTGGGCCATACAGTTTGGTCTTTGTTCACATAGATAGAAATGAGTCAGTTAAGACCCTTTTCCATTGTCCTTGCTGGATGGGTGTTTTGTCTATTTGAAGTCAAAGTGAAGTCAATATAAGGTTCATTTCTTCTCCAGACTAAATTCAGACCATGGGGTTCAAGTTGACATTGAAGAAAGGCTTGCTAGCTCTTTGTTACCAGTGCACCTGGACAATTGTCACCCACCCATTTATCTACCATTCCTTCTATACACTTAGAGTTCTCTTATCATGTGGTGGATCTTCATGACCTTTGAGAGCTTAGCCAGTCCTGTCAAAAGTTAGGGAGCTTCCATGAGCCAACTTGCAGGGTGAACTACATCATAAACTGGACACATGTAAGCAGAAAAAAACCCTTAGATTTCAGCTGTTACTCTGATGTGACCGAGATGTTTTCTTTTTAAAAGTTACTTTAAACCAAAATTAACATAAATAACATAAAAAAGGCCAGCAATTGCTAAAACAGGAAAGCAATATGACCGCAAGTATGATTTTAACATATGCATAAGGTGGCCCTATATGTTTAAATCTCAAGCTTTCTGTTCAACCGACTAGATGTTCTCTTTTGTGGTTTATTAGAAAATGCATTTATTCATGGAAATGAATATGCTGTGGAACCCATATAAGTAGCACACACACTGCTTTAAAAAAATACAGTGATCGCTTTGAACATTTAAAGGCTGTTTTTAAAAGCTCAGCATGCTTGTTCTTACGATTTCACTTTCTAGAGTATAAGTTTCATGATACGACATGCAAAGTTATAAATCAAAGATACCATAAGAAAATGTAGGCATGCGTTATATCCTTACCTTCACCAACACTAGGTATTTGCTTAACTTTAAAACTTAAATGCAATGGAAAGCTCTGATACAGCTTTTGGAAATGTTTTTAGTCATTTCCAGTGAAAGTGATAAGATTTAAAAGACAATTTCTGTATTCAGACATCACTCCTCCATTCACTGCTATGAGGCCATATCACCTTCCAGCTTGGGGTCACCATGGTTAGCTTCTTTGCTCAACTCAGTATTACCTGTTTAACATACTTTAAAAAGATTTCCGTTCACAATTCTGAGCATCTTTTAAACTATTGAGCTCATGCCTAAATTTTTTTTATGTCTTTTGCTCAAGTGCAGTATTGTGACACATAGAGCTGGCTGCATTAACTCAACCCTTGTTCAAAATTAAAAATCAAGATGGTGACAGAACATAAAATCAAATGTGGGTCCTTCTAGATGGCCTCCGTATGGTGGTACGGGTTGCACACTCCTGAAGCCAGTTCTTCCTACAGAACCGTTTGAATGAGCCCACTCTGATTTTTAAAAATTCATTGAGAAACACACTAAGCAAAGAATTCTGTTTGGCCTTGCTGACTTAATTATGTGAGGAAATATACATAGAAGATGATATGTATTGAAAAAGAACCATAGGTGTAATAGGATAACTGTAGATGGTTGTTGTCATTATAATTTAACAGGAAGACCTTAAAACCACAGAGTGGAAAATGTGTGGAAGAATGGGGATGTGGGAGGGGTTGGAAATTGGAAGGAGCCTAAGTTCTATGTGAAGAAGAATCCCACTTTGTGATGTATCTCCGGGCAGGTTGATTGCATCTAGACATTAGCTGTGCTTGGCTGTGTGCTTGTGGAGCTACTAGGTTTTGGAACACATAAGTGCCATTGGGTATGAGAATGTGGAGAGGTCAGGACACAGGAGTATCAGGTGGTCAGCACCCGAATATGAGTGTGCGTGGGTCTTTGTGGTAAAGAAATAACCCCTTGCGTCAGGCACGGCCTTCAGGATCACAGCTCTGTCTCGGGCCTCCTAGCTCCTTGCTGTCACTTCCCAGTGGAGCTCCGGGAAGCATCACCTTTGTTATGGGCGGTGTATTGCAGGTGCTGCCACAGCTCCTTCGTGGCACAGCCCCCTCTAGGGACGGGGAACATAGGTGGCAGAGAGCATGGGATAAGATTGGAAGAGATGGTGGGGCTGAATCTTGAGGCCTGGGGCAGATACAAGGGGAAAAGTTGGAGGAAGATTTCTGTTTTGAGTAACTCACCCTGGGAGACTAATGTTTACCAGAAGAACCGACACCCAGGGAAACCAGGGGTGTCTACCTAAGAAATGTCACCTGCCATGTACTCAGATCGGTTTCCAGGTAGTATTAGGGAATGAAGGGCGGAAGGAGGAAGGAAGGAAGGCGGGAGGGAGGGAGGAAGATGTCAGTCAAATGTGCTTGCCTGGCTTCTGACTCGTCTTATAACCGTTTCAGTTGTTCCTTAGCTCCTTCCACTACTTGGGAAAAAAGGCAATTAAAATATGCGAAAGTACGAGCGAAGCTTGCACCCGGGGAGGAAGCCTACGACGTGCAGGCGCTGCGGCCTTCCGTGGGTGGGCAGGTGGGACGCCCTTGGGGGCCCCGAGGCCCTCCTTTCCAAGAGGGCACCTACATGCCAGGCCCGGGCTCGCTCACACCTGAGCTTTACCTGGATGGCGGGGCGGGGGGCGGATGCGGACTGTGGGGGCGCCAGCGTGGGAGACCGGCCACCCAGAGTGGGGCGCCCCGAGGGGACCGGCGGGCGCCGCCCTGCCTTGCAGCGCGGGGGCTCGCGGCCCCTCGGACCTGCCCACGGCCCTCGGCCGGCCCCCCTGTCACTCACTTTCCTTGCAGCCAATGGCGCGGCCGCCTGTCACCCTCACCCCGCCCCCGAGGCCGGCGGGGAGGAGGTTGGCGCGGCGGGCGCGGGGCTGGAGTTGAATGATTGAACTTTCCAGCGGAGTTGCGGCGGCCGCGAGGTTCCCGGCAGTGCGGCCCCGGCGCGGAGCTGGGAGCCTCGGCCAGCGCCCGGCGCCGCGCCCCCGACCCGCAGCCATGGTGCCCGGGGCGCCCGGCGCGGCCCTGAGCCTCTGCCTCTGGCTGGCGGCCTCCGGGGGCTGCCTGGCTGCCGGCCCCGGCGCGGCGGCCGCTCGGCGGCTGGACGAGTCCCTGTCGGCCGGGAGCGTCCAGCGCGCCCGCTGCGCCTCCAGGTGCCTGAGCTTGCAGATCACGCGCATCTCCGCCTTCTTCCAGCACTTCCAGGTACGGGAACCGCCGCCCCCGGGGCCGCGGGGCCGCGCGCCCAAACTTCTCGCCCGGCTTGGCCGGCGGGTCCCGCTTTCCTGCCGCGTGCGTTTTGCAGCCGGGGCGCTCGAACCCCTCCGTTCCGGCCGCCCCCTTGCTCCCGGGAGGAAAAGGAAACCCGCAGCATCTTTCCGTAACTGCCCCCCGCAGCGGGAACGCGGGGCGCTCGCCCTCCGGGCCGAGGCGGGCCGGCTCTGCGGGTGCCGGCGCGCGGCTGTGCGCGTCTTACTTTCCCCGGACTTCCGCGCGCGGGACGCCCCGCAAGGTCCCGGGTGCCGCCAGCACGGAGAGCGAGGCCGGCGAGGCGCGCCCAGCTGCGCCCCGGGACCCGCGCCACCCGCCCAGCCCCGCAGGTGCCCGCGGCCGACACCTTTGTCTCTGCTGAGCGGCGCTTTCGCGTTCGGCGGGCCCGGAGCAAGCGGCGCACCCTCGGAGCCCCAGGCGGGTCCTGGGGCCAAGTGGTGTCTTCCAGAACGTGTGCGTTGGGGAGGGGGCTGCTGGTAGCTGTGCGCGCCCCAGCTCGGAGCCCCGGAGCCTGTAGGTCTACTCAGTGGATGGTGTGGACAGTCAGGGAACGGATGCAGGGATCGGGGCTTACAGGGCCGTGTGTGGATGGATGCTCCGACAAGCGCCCTGGGGTCAGTGACCCCCCCCCCCCCCGCCCCAGCCCGAGTTGGTCCTTGCAGCTTGCAGGTGGGAGAGCGTGTGTGTGAACCGAGGAGGTTTAGGGGGACGCACACGCGGAGCCTGTGGATTACCGGCCCGGTTGAGGGGAGCTCAGCGGCCAGGCTCCCCGCGGGTCTGGCGTGGGAACCCGCGATGCCGGGGACGCATTCACGCGGCTTGCGGATTCTGCGGAGGCGCGGCCGGTTGCCTTTCCCAGCGGGTCTCTGAAATCGTCCACGCAGACGCCTTATTTCTCTCGAGTGCCATCGTTCTCTACCTGGCCCTCTCGCCTCTATGCTTAGCGGCTCACCTGTTCCAAGACGCTAACTCACTTCTGGCCGCAGGGAAAACTGCGGAGGCTAGATGGGGACCCAGGACTCTTTGGCAGGTTCTTAAGATAAGCCCTTTGACCTTAGAACTAAACTGGACGCCCCTCCAGCCTGGGCAGGTTAAAGGGGCTTTCCCAGGGGCCCTGGGAACTGAGCTGTGAGAGGAGGCGACTGTAGCGACAGACCCTCCCTGTAGCCTTCGGGGTGTTCATCCTGGCCTTAGAGCTAATGAAACCTGGCGCCCAGGGGCACCAGGACTCAAAGTCGGGGTCTTCAGAAACTGCCCCAGCCCGCCGAGTTTGCGTGTGCCTGAGCGCGCGTTCTCAAGGAAGCAACACGTTAGTGGGCTTCGGAGAAACGGGCACCCTCTGCGGTCCTCCGGATTCCTCCGGGAAGGGGGAAAGCGAGTGCTGCCGTCCTGAACTGAAATTACGCGGACATCCTGGAGAGGGCTCCTCCCCAGCCACCAGGTTTCAAAACCGCCGCCCCTGCCCTGCCCTGCCCTGCCCTGCCCTGCCCTGCAAGTCACTCTCCTGAGAAGATGCTACACTATTGTTGAATCCACGACAAAACCCAACAGAGCAACCCATTGCTGGAGAGAAAGAGTATCTCTTCTTCCTTTCTTCTCTTCTTTCTCTCTCTTCTTTTTCTTTCTAATTGAATTGTCAGTTGCTGTAATTTATTTGTTTTACAGTTTAAGCGGCTAAAGAAGCAGTTTAGATCAAGCCAATTCCCATGAAAGGCTTTTCTTGTGGTCTCCTGGCATGATTTCTCTTCGGAAGAAAAACTGCTGACAGAGTACACATTGCCAGACAACCCTGATTACATTTTAATTAGCTGGGGTGGGATACGCTGCAAATTACTGTTAGGACTTAATAACTGCTGTTTTTGCCATCAATGGCCCAGCCATTTGTGGAGGTTTAACCCTAACCTGGTAATGCCTATCTGATTTACCTAAATTGCAGGGATTATGCTTTCTTAAGATTTGAAAAGGCAGCAACACACTCTCCTTCTAAATCCTCCAGCCTCCCTGTCCCTCCCCCTTGTTAAATAATTGGGAGATGATGGAGGAGTCAGGCTGCTGCCAGCTCCTTGCTGGGCACGTGGTATCTATTAACAGCAAAGGCCAAGGCTGGAGGAAGCCTGTGGAAGAGCCCCTTCTATCAGGGTCACCCCACCCCCTGGTGCAAATGAGCCCAAGCAGAAGGCTGTTTCTGGAGCAGGTGGCCATTTTCAACTTCTTTTACACAGTTTTAGGCATCTTTTTAAGGATGGAAGAAGGCTTATCTCCATCCTTGAGGCTAGCGAAGTGTGCAGATTCTTAGGTGTGACAGCGGCCAGGGCTCAGCTATGGAGACCCCAACCTACGCGCTCGTGGTGTAGATGGAGACTTGAAGCCGCTAGGGGCAGTGCCCTAGAGTAGCAGGTCTGCAGAGGCAGGTGGAACCTAATTGTCTCTGTCCCAATTCCACATGCTCTCTAGCCTCCCAGCCCTGCAGTGATGAGGCTGTAGGGATACAGGTAGATAGATGGTGCCCACCTGGTGCCTTTGCTTCTGCAGTGCTGGGCAGGCTTCACCTGTCCACTGTGCAGCCATCAACTGGGTCCCAAGGGACTCAATACTAATGCATGGGGATGGCAGTGGTGATGGGGGAATTCCTGAAATATTTGGCACAGCCCCTGACATGGAAAACTTCAGAATTTCATACTAAAGGGAGATAGGTGGGTGAACTGCATCAGGTTGCTACTAAATGCTGGCCTCATTCATGAAAAGAAACAGTACAAGTTAGCACCTCACAGGATATCCATTCCTGGCTCTGCGTGCAGGGCATTTGGCACATTGCCATTTCAAGTTTGCCCATATCATATACACAATGTTGTTAAAATCCCACGAACAGAGACAGTAGGGAAGGACATCTTCTGTCTGTGGAACAAAGATGAGATCTGGGCTGTGGGGTATGGAGCAGGGATGTGGGCTTTGCAGCCAGGCAGGTGTGCTCTGCATCAGCTTTGCCACTTTGTAGATGGGTAGCTGGGGCAGACCACCTTCTTGAACTTCCAGCCTCCCATGGGACAGAGGTACCTACCTGGCAAGGTGGAGATCATAGACCATGTTGGGGATAATGAAAGTGATGGTAGCAACGGAGCAAACACTGATTGGAAGATTAGTAAGTACAGCCTCTGTACTAGGTGTCCTACAAGTCCTGTTTCATTGAACCCCACAGCAGCCATATAAGGAAGGTACTATTTGTTTCCTAATTGATAAGCAAACAGAGATGCTGAGAACATAGGTTACTCACACAACTAATAGACAGTGGAGTTGGGTCCCGAATGACAGTGGCTACCGGTTTTTGGTTTTGTTCTTATTTTTGAGTTTTATTGGTTAATTGGTTTATTTACTTCAAGACTAACTACCTAATAATTCTTGGGACTCAGTGCAAAATGAAAATGTATAGTCCATTCTTTCAAATAGCAAGAAAAAAAAGAGTTAAAGGTGCTTTTCCTTCTTCTGTGGCTCTTTCCATTTGTCATGGTGCTTCAGATTTGCTATTCCGTGCTGTTCTCAGTAAAGGAAAATTTAAAAATTAAGTTTTTGGTATGGATTTTGCACTTCATCTTTATATTATTCAGTGCCGGTTTTACGTGCAAACCTCAGAGCATTTCACTTGTATGCAGAATCACCAGCATTTCACACTTTGTATTTCCTGGCTCATGCCTGGAGAGTGCCAGATGCATACATGCTTGCTCAGCCATAACACTTGCTTGGTACTCTCTTCTGCAAGCTTCTAGACCATTGCATTGTACTTTGTTTTAGATGTTGTCCTCAGAAAGTTGAGCCAGGGGTCTCTCTCTCTCTCCCCTACTGTTCAAATGACAGCCAGTGGCAACTGCCAAGTCTACTGCAGCCTCCTTACTGGATGCAAGTACATACCTGTACCAGGGATGGGCTTGCTCCCTGAAAGTCTTGGACTCTGGCTGCCCACCCACCAAACACATGGTGTTGCTTCCGGCATGAGTTGAGGGCAGCCACCACTGTATTCTGGGATGCTGTGGCTCTTGCATGCATCAACCCTCCTTGGACCTTTGTCCATGTCCCTGCAGGGTCCAGAGTGTGACAGTCATTTTGGGGCAAGAAGTAGGAAGGGAGAAGCTGGGTGAAGACTGGGGTGCCAGGGGCAAAGGAGTGGGTAGTTGAGAACTTTTCCTGAGGAAGTGAAGGAACAGTGGGAGGCAGGATCATGTGTGATCTGAGGCTCCAAACCTCCAGAACAAGCTCCAGTATTCCATCAGACTTCTCATATGAAACATGAACTCAGGATAAAAACACTGAGATTTCAATATGGTGACCCCAGAGCATTAAGCCCCAGGTACTGTCCCTTTGAGCATGGACCACATGCATTGATCATATGTCCAGGAAGCGGCCCTGGTGTGGGTTTTTGTATTTCAAAGGTGCAGAACACTTGGGAAGGCTTAAGCCCACTTGCCATGGAGGTTCTTCCTAGAGTTTTCCACAGCATCAGAGCTTATGATGTTGACCAGCGTTCACTTGGAAAGAAACTCTACACTTGTTTTTTCAACTTCCTTAGGATATTAAAGAAGAAGGAAAGGAGGGAAGACTGTGTCTGAAATAAATTCCTCTTCAGCGAATCTCATTTAACTTAAGAGTGACTCCCTCTCTTATGCTAGTTGGGATATTCCTAGAGGAGCCCACTGTTGTCTCCCTTGGTCCTGTGCATTATGGCAAGCATGGAGCTCAGTCTCAGAGCCTTAACGATAGAGTCATTTCACTAAGTATTAGAAGACTTAGAACCTGCGCTTTCCGTGCTCTAGAGAATAGGACTTGGGAACAAATAGTAGCCCATGTGCAGCAGAGGAGGGGGGAGTGTGTCTGTTTCTTTGCCAGAACTCGGCCCTGCTTGGGGAAACAGTGGACCTTCGTGTTGGAAGATAAGTAGCAGGTTGCTGGCAGCCTTGGCCCCATGGGTCTAGAATTTTATTAGTGGTAAGAGATTCTTGTTTAATGGGACATTATTCACCCTATAAAGTACCACTGATAGGCTCGCTTAGGTAGCTGATTAGAGAGATCAGAAGCTTTTCCTAGCAGTAATTGGAAGCTGTTTGTTTTGGCAGAAGGGAGAACTAAGCTGGTGATTAGCTCATTCTACTTAGAGGACCAGCTTCTCCTCCAAGAAAAAGTAAATAAACAATTAGGGCATCAAAAACCCTTAGCTGCCACGAATCAGCCCTAGGCTCACTAACATTTGGAGGAGCACTTTTGTGGTGAATATACCCAGCCCTGGTGTGTCACTTTGCCCTGCAGTGAGTTGAAGTTACACGCCAGAATGGCCAGGCATTTAGAGAGTCTCCAGAAGGAAAGCCATTCTCAGCTTTGGCCCTTCTATTTCCTGGTCTGAGTCCCTGGGTCTCTGGCTGTGTTTCTAAGAATTTCTGAACTTAACCAAAACTAAACAGGAAGCTATTCATGGCAAATTTTTGTGTTTTTTAATTTTTTTAAAAAATATTTTATTTATTTATTCATGAGAGACACAGAGAGGCAGAGGGAGAAGCAGGCTCTCTGAGGGGAGCCTAATGCAGGCCTAGATCCCAGGGCCCTGGGGATTGTGACCTGAGGCGAAGGCAGACGCTCAACCACTGAGCCACTCAGATGGCCCAGGTTTTGTGTTTTTTTAATGTAGTGTTTCTCTTGAATGTGATGTAAAAGTCGATCTTCTTGTATTGTAGAACATTTTAGAAACACATTAAAAAACACTTATTAACTTGTTCATTCCTTTGTGTACTATGTCATTAAAGACGCATATATATGCTTTTATATATGTTTATATTGTATATATTTATATATGTTTGTGCGTATTTCATACAATATCCTATATGCGTGAATGTGGTTGAGGGCCTAACTTAGACTTAAAAGTTAATGTTGGTGTGTTTCCACATAAAAAACTGAATCACAAATTAGGAGGTTATTTTTTCTTTGAAATGGGTTCACCAGATTGCATTGTATAACCTGTCCTTGTATGTTTCTGTGACTGGGTATAAAAGTAGGGTTAGGGGGCACCTAGCTGGCGCAGTGGGTAGAGCCTGTGACTCTTGATCTCAGGGTTGTGAGTTTGAGCCCCACGATGGGTGTAGAGATCAATTAAAAATGAAAAATAAAAAAACCTTTAAAGCAACTGTAGGGTTAGAGAAACTTATGAAAGGGTTAGTGGGCTCAGCTTGTATTAGTTCAGACATGGAGAGGTTCTTTTGCATCACTTGGCAATGCTTTATAGAATTCTCTCACACAATTTTGAAGGTGGGGGCTTGGGACAACAATCAGTGCAATATATTGATATTATCAAAATACATTTTACATATGAAAAACGGGAGCCGGAAGATGGCCAGTGCCCCATCGCCATGCCCTGGTGCGGAGCACTGCAGGACTTACTTTGGAAGACCTGTTGAGCTCCAGACCTTTCACGTTCCAGCGCTGGCTGCCTCGCACATTTCTGTTTCACTTATTCTGGACTCCGTGTTGTGGAAGTGTGTAGTCAATCAGCATATGGCATTTATTAAGTATGACCTAGTTTTTCCTCTTTACATTAATCAAAGATACCCCTAACTCTTTCAAGCTTCAGATCAGCAGGAGGTCGCCCGCATTACGGAGCAGACTGATAAAGCCGCTTCCTGACCTCTTAGTTAACCGTGTACCATCATCTTAGGAGAATGTGTAACTTCTTCTGGATTCTCTGAAATATTGGAACTGGGTCATAGACACCTATTCCTTCTCAGTAGATGCTTTTGGTGACCTTCTGTCCCTCACCTCCCTAACCCCCAGCTCCTGTCTCAGCTGCTAATGGCTTCCAGCTGCTCCTCGCTTAGAGCACAGCCTTCTGCCCATGGGCATCATCTTGCCAGCAAGGCAACAACCCTCCTCCCTCCTTGGGGGCGAATCTTGCCATGGTCTCTGTGCTGGCAGCTATGGGAGGCTAGCTCCCTGCTGGAATAACTCTTGGGTGCAGTTTGTGCTCCAGAGCATTGCCTGGGAGCAGGCTTCCGCGGGCCTCCAGCTGAGATCCCTTCCCTGCCTCGCTCGTTCTCCTGCTTCCTTCTCTCTCTTGGCTTCCCCCAATTTATCACATATGCAGGAAGCCCCTTTGCAGCCTCTGCTTTGAGGGCACCCGATCTCAGACACCTACCTTCAGAGATACCTGATCGAACTCTATACAATTGTTTTTAAGATTGCACAACTTGGTGCTTTTAGAAATGACTCATTCAAGCACATACAGATGGTAGATAGAAGCAGGGAAAGAGAACCAGCTTTCACAACTCTCAGCTCAGACTTTTTCCCACTACCCCTTTAAAAAAACAATCTTGAGATTTTACACAAGGTAAAAAAAAAAACCTTCTAAATGAAGAAGCACTTAGAGTCGGAACATTTTGTTATTTGCATTTAGTTTATGTCTCCTGATGATTTCGGTACAAAGATTTCAAATCTTGAGCCTGATAGGTAAGCGCATCATGCTCCCTCATTGGCCATGTGAAGTGTACGCACTGTTTAAGCAAGCTTGAAATAGTTACGTGGCTGTTGGACGATCAGTGGGGTAAGGGAACATTGTTAACCACAGTACCCCCTGCAGGTCTAGGAAGATGAAAAGCAGGACCAATTAGTGCAGCTATTTACCAACTTTGGATTTACTCAGTGAGCAACCAGGGAACCACATCCCCCTAGGACCCAGAATAGGCTCTATATCCTTAGATTTCATATGGTGAGTGGAAGCATTGGTTCCACACGGTGAGTGGAGGCATTTTTCCTGGTGGTGGAGAAGGTTGGATGAAAGTAGTAATCCTTCGGGTGCCTGGGTGGCTTAGTCGGTTAAGCATCTGCCTTTGGCTCGGGTCATGATCCCTGGTCCTGGGATTGAGCCCCATGTAGGGCTCCCTGCTTGGCCAGGAGTCTGCTTCTCTCTCTCCCTGCTCATGCTCTCTCTCTTGCTATGTCTTTCTGTTAGATAAATTAATAAAATCTTTTTAAAAAGTAGTAATTCCTTGATAGTAATTAAGTAAAGAAAGGAATATGGGAACAGTGTTGTGGCTCATTTTAATGTAAATAACAGACTATGTAGATGCTCATTTTGTTTCTCCCTTAAAAAAAAAAGTTCCATTTATTTCAGCTAATATTGAACAGGATGGGTTGCAGTAGTTTCAAAGATGAGATTGTAAGATCCCTGCTCATGAGGATCTTACTGTCTAGTAGGGGCTAAGACTTGTAAACAGACAGCTTTGGTCCACACATGACTGCAAGGATAGTTATTGGTGTAAGATCTCTGAGGAAGGAGCTTATCCCTATTGAGGAGAGTGTCCAGGTGACAGTTGAGCTGAACCTCAGATATTGGGTTATTCTAATCCAGAGCAACCAACATGAGTAAATGTGGACTTTGGTCTGTCTGTTGGGGACTCTAAGTGTCCGTAATGGACCTGATAGGGTGACAGGCCCTCAGCTAGCAGCCAGGGTTTAGAACTTGTCCCTGGGAGCTGTAACAAAGCTCACGTCCTTTGTTCTACAGATCAGGTTAAAAACATGCGCAGGCCATTACACTTAGAGGTGTGTGTACAGCTCTTCTTGCTGGTTCTTGCTGCTCTGGTTGAGCCATAGGCTACACTACTGGCAGCTCTGCTGCTCTTCATTTGATCTTTATGGAGATCTTGCCAGCACCCCTAAGAAAGAGCCCCCCAGATGAGCATAAGAAGGTGGAAGGAGGCTGCCCATTCCATCTCCTTGCCATCATGCTTATAACAGGACCCTGGTCTGAACTTGGGGTGGACCCAAAGTAAGAAACTCTCCTGAACTACTGAGCCACAGGTTAAAATGTATTTAGCATTGCATTTTATAGTGTCTTGGTGTTGACAAAGTAGTTTCACATAAAATATCTGTTTGACCTCCACAGCAACTCTGTGAGGTCAGGAGTGTTATTTTTCTTTTACAGATAAGGAAATTGAAGGTCTGGAAGTGAGGTAACCAAGGCTTTATAGCAGAACCTCAAGCACTAATTGTCATATTCCCAAATATTTATACTAAATGACCCTGCTTCTCAGGATGTTAACAGTGAGAGAAGACAGAGTGGAAATATCAACTGTAATGTAATTGAGAATCATGGAGTATTTAGGGGAAATATTGCTACATTTCTCATTGGCTCTGGAGGTACCGCTGCATCACAGAGTGGAACAGTTGTGGATAATTGGAAGATTAATGGAATGATAGAAAAAGCCTTAAAAAATACCAGCCCATCTACACCCATCTCTTGTCCATTTAACCATCCAAATATTTCTTCCAACCAATAAAAATCTGTCAAACATAGTCATCTTTCAAATATCTTAGGTTCTAGGGGACCTAGCATAAGTGAGATGTACTTCCTACCCTCATAAACTTTATTGTCTGCTAGAGAGAGAGAGAAATGTTGAAGCAAACAGTTGTAAAGAATTTTCAAGTGAAGAAAGAAACTATTATAATCGCACATTATTTAAAATCTTCCTTTATGATGGGACACCTGGGTGGCTCAGCGGTTGAGCATCTCCCTTGGGCTCAGGGCGTGATTCTGGGGTTCTGGGATTGAGTCCCGCATTGGGCTCCCTGTGGGGAGCCTGCTTCTCTCTCTGCGTATGTCTCTGCTTCTCTCTCTGTGTCTCTCATGAATAAATAAAGAAAATCTTTACGACCCAGCAATTGCACTACTGGGTATTTACCCCAAAGGTACTGATGTAGTGAAACGCCAGGACACGTGCACCCCAATGTTCATAGCATCAATGTCCTCAATAGCCAAACTGGAAGGAGCCACAATGTCCTTTGACAGATGAATGGATAAAGAAGATGTGGTCTATATACACAATGGAATATGACTCAGCCATCAGAAGAGACGAATACTCACCATTTGTTTTGACAAATGGAAACAGTGGATGGAACTGGAGGGTATTATGCTGAGTCAAGTAAGTCCATCGGAGGAGGACAATCATCATATGGTTTCACTCAAATGGGGAATAGAAGAAACAGTAAAAGGGATTATAAGGGAAAGGAGGAGACCTGAGTGGGAAAAAATTAGAGAGGGAGACAAACCATGAGAGACTCCTAACTCTGGGAAATGAACAAAGGGTTGTGGAAGGGGAGGTGGGTTGGGGGATGGGGTCACTGGGTGAGGAACACTGAGGAGGGCACTTGATGGGATGAACACTGGCTGTTATACTATATGCTGGCAAATTGAATTTAAATTTTTAAAAATGTAAAAAAAAATCTTAAAATCTTCATACATGATGGTTTAATGCACAATCATAGTTTCTTAGATGAAGAGTTGTTTTTCTTCTAGAAATGGATTTTGTTTCTGTCCACCACCACTTTCACTTGTCTAGCAAACAGCAGAGTGTTACTGTGATCCTTGCAGAAATGTTTTGGGAACGGCCAGGCTCCTTAATGTGGTGGAGGCTGGTTTGCTCTCTGAGAGTAACAGAAGTCTTGGGACTTCAGCCTTGCTCTTGCTTCTTGGCTGCCATTGCACTTCTGTATGGTGGTGGGGTACATTTGGAGTATTCGCAAGTGGTAATTGTAGCTCATATGTATGTGACAGCTACTCTCAAGAACTCAGTGTGCCTTCTGTGCTTGCTCTCTTTCCATTTGTTTTGGTTCTGGGAGTATGTTTATACTTTATGATCCTTTCCAGCATCTGTGTAAGATATAAAAATTGGACAGTGAGGAGGGCTGCACATGAAAAGAACATGGTGACAAATTGGGGTTCTTTCATACACCAAGTGCTCAAATCTATCCTGAGGGTAATCTGAGAATAGCCTATCAAGAGGGAAGGAAGAAAACTAAAAAAAGAACTAAAAAAAACAAAAACAAAAACAAAAACCTTTAAAATCACATTGTATTTACATTTTTGTTTTAAATTATAACATTTATCACTTAATAAGTTTTTTACTGTCCAAGTTATTAATATCCTGTCAACTGGAGAAAATATTATGTTACTGTGACCTCAGAAATAGATAATTTTGTTTTTCATATTGCCTTCTTTCTTTGAAAGGTAAGGTGAATAAGTTGTTAGCACTTAAATCGTATAATGTATGGTGATCCAAATCTTTATCTTTGGGAAGTGCATTTTCCTACTTGGTATGCACAGGATCTCAAAATGCATGTTTCCCGGGATCCCTGGGTGGCGCAGCGGTTTGGCGCCTGCCTTTGGCCCAGGGCGCGATCCTGGAGACCCGGGATCGAATCCCACATCGGGCTCCCGGTGCATGGAGCCTGCTTCTCCCTCTGCCTATGTCTCTGCCTCTCTCTCTCTCTCTGTGACTATCATAAATAAATAAAAATTAAAAAAAAATTAAATCAAAATGCATGTTTCCCTTAATTTACTATCTAATCATCACTGATGGTTTTAAAATTTTCATACTTAATGTCTGTTATGTCCAAAGAAGTGATCATAGTATGAGTCTAAAAATAAAATATAAAAGAGTCCCTTTAATGAAACAAGAAACATTAATTTTGCAAAGTAATTCGTCACTTTCCAAAAATGTCATTAATCACACCAGCGCGTGGGACCAGAGAAATGTTGGGACATCATTTACTTATGAACTTCAGAGATGTCTTTTTCCTTATTTTTACACCTTTTTTCAAACCACTATAATATTATAATGCATTAATAATTCATATGTTTGAAACACATGAAATTATTTTTGGTGTTCCTCACTCCCTCTAATGCAAGTGACGTGCTTATCTAAAAACAAACCAGATGGGTTACATTCTTAGTTGGGAGGTTACTTACTGACAGCTCCTCTAAAAGAAAGGCTGAAACAGTTAAGAAAGTCTAAATGCAAACAAAAATAACGCTTTGAGGTTAAAGGTGATTTTACCTATTCACTGTGTTCCTGTTGGGTTAGTGTAAGTGGTTCATGCAATGTAAGTGAATCGACTCTTGTTTAATTTTCTGGTAACACATAATTGAGAGAGACAGCCCTTTTTAGACTTAAATAAATGTCTGTGCTCCCGTGTTTAAATGCCTACACAACTGGAAGTAATGGCACTCCTTCGAAATGTATACTGTTACACTTTGTGGACGGCAAAGATTGACAAAGGGACATGCAAATGTAAACTGCCAGGAGAGATTTAAAAGAGGGTACGCACCTTATATTAATATGTTGTCCTGTGCCCAGGGCCAGTTTCCCAAGTGCTGTTCTAAGAAACCAAAAATGCCAAGGAACTTGGCATTTCAGGGCCATTAGCTTGCTTTCCAGCAGGAGCAGATCCTTGCAGGATGCAAATACCAAGACCCTCTACAATCATGAGGGAATAATAATAATAATAACGGGACGCCTGGGTGGCTCAGCGGTTGAGCATCTGCCTTCGGCTAAGGGCATGATTCCACGGTCCCAAGATCGAGTCCCACATCGGGCTCCCTGCATGGAACCTGCCTCTCCCTCTGCCTCTGTCTCTGCCTGCCTCTCTCTCTGTGTCTCTTATGAATAAATAAATAAAATCTTTAAAAATAATAATAATATGCCCCACATTTAGAGATGTGGAAATGTTTTCCGACAAACCTCCACACAGTTTCTTTTTGAGTTAACTCAGATTCCCTCCACCTATTCTTCACAGCAAAGCTGCTTATTTTTAGTTGGCATCCCTTGCTTGATGGCCGTTTCCCCCAGTGGGCAGTGTCTTACACACGATAGAGGAACAACCTCTTATGAAGAAGACCACCCCAGCCGTGTGGAGATCCGGTGGTGGCCAGGCCCCTGGGTTGAAAACCAGTCTTGCCTGACAGGCCTGCTATATAGGTGACTCAAGAAAAGGGAAAATTAGAGATTGCATCATAGCACAAACTTGGGGCTTGCTTTCTAGAGTTGAAGTCTGTTAATGATAAGAATGCCAAGTTTACACAGAAGTTACTGATTCCTTTTTTTAAAACAGAATTATTTATTTATTTGAGACACCAACCAAGCATTTGTGGTGGGGGCAGGGTAGAGGCAGAGAGAGAGAATCTCAAGCAGACTCTGCACCTGGCCTGGATCCTGATGCAGGGCTCAATCCCACTATCCCAGCTGAAACCAAGTCGGATACCTAACCAACTGTGCTACCTAGATGCTCCTCATTACTTTCTGAAAGAAGGAGAAAAACTTGGAGGTAGGTTGAAAGCAGTCATTGTTTGAAAGTGGGCATTTTGTTTCCTATTTTCTCTTCCATGTTTTGGGCTCTTGCAGCTCATTGGAACCAAGAACATTGCCCTTATAGTCTAACTTATGTACCCTACAGTTCCTTTCTTCTTTCCTGGGCCAGAGTGGGCCCTCAGCAGAGATTTGGTGGATCTCCCTCCAGCACTTCTTTGAATAGAAATGCAATCTCTCTTTCTGTTTCCCTCCCCTCTTTTTATTTTGACACTTGGCTGTACCATTTTGAAAGCAGTACAGCCAAACTCATTTGCTCATCATTCCAGAAATGGCCTACATCTGGGAAGTTATTTTCCCATTGGGCCAGAATCTGAAAGAAAGTAGGGAACATCTTTCCTGTGTTGTTGTTGTGTCCACATTTTTGTATCCGGGATTATGAGATCATGTCCTCACAGCTGCAGAGAAATTAAAAAAATTCTGGACAGAATGTATTCACTTGTTAAATATCACTCTGATCGTAGGATAACATATTTAGAGGTGAGACTATTTTACAACAGACTTCCATTTGTATTTTGATCCTTCTGTTATTCAGGAGCCGTGGACTTGTATAATATCCTTTAACACATTTTTAGTAGGGCAAGATTTGTATAGCCTAGTCCCATTATTTACTCCACAATTTCATAAAAACAAAACAAAACAGGAGACTCCTGTTTTGAACAGTTATATGAAATTAGGGCTAAAATATTATTTTAGGGGTGCCTGGCTGGCTCAGTTGGTAGAACATGCGTGACTCTTGATCTTAGGGTTGTAAATTTTAGCTTCGCGTTGGGTGTAGAGATTACTTAAAAATCTTTTTAAAAAGTTTTTATTTGCATACATGTGTCTGTATGTGTATTTCCATATGTGCCTAGTTTAAGGTTTCTCAATCCTGACGCTATTGATATTTTGGGGAGAATCATTCTTTGTTGTGGGGCTGTTTTGTGCATTTTAGAAGTTTAGTACATACCCTTTCTTGTGTTTACCCACCGGGGGCCAGTAATATCCCTCCCACCTGAGTCATGAAAAAAAAATCTATATAGGTATATCTCCAAACACTGGAATCAATACATGCCACAGGGCAAAAATCACTCCTGTTGAAAGTCACTGGTGTAATTTTAACTCTTTCTGCTTTACATTTCTCTTAATTTGTGTGTCTCTAGTTCAGTATCTGTAGCTAAATATGGGTATCTATACCTAAACACACACATACATGTATGTATACATGAATCTTTTATCACACATTCATGTGCCCTGTTTGAAGGATTAAACTCTAATGCAGAAACTAACAATTTGATTGCATTAACCATGTTCTGTTTCCCTTATAATTTGGGAGTTGGAAAGGTGTTCATTGATGTCTCCATTTGAGAATTTAGAAAAGACACTTGTTTTTATGAAATGCAATTAGAAAAAAAATGCTTTGCTTCCATTCAATGGCAGACATTCTTTTGAAAAGTAACAGTTGCATCTTTAATAACGCTGATTCTACACTGAATTTCACTCCAGAAACCAATATTGCACTGTATGTTAACTACTTACGATTAAAAAAAAAAAAAAAAAACCCGATTCTGAGAATATAACCTAGCATTTGTGGATGTGATCCTTTAAGAAAACGTGGGGCTTATTTTCCAGTCATGAGCAGACTGAAGTTGGTCATGTTGCATCTTTTCCTTCAAATACCCGCTAATTAAAAATTTTTTAATTTTGTGAGCTTGTCCTAAAGTCTGACTTTCTTGGAACTTCTTCACAAGTAAACGGCCTTTTTTTTTTTTTTTTTTTTAAGAGGTTCTGTCTCTGAACTTTCTTTCAGACCATTTCCCTGCTATTTGCTCAAATTTCCTCACTTAGAACATGGTGGCAGTGAATGGGTAGAACTGATTCACCACGCTACACTACGATGGAGTTGAACCAGAGCAGAACTTCTCATGAGGTAGCTCCCCAGAAGTCTTGGCTATTGTGGTTTAGATGAGTTAGGCACCGAATGAGAGTGCCTGGTGCTGAAAATTTGGGGCCTCAAAAATGAACATGTGTACCCTCGATCCTTGACACCTCATAGTCTGGTCTGTGAGCAAAAAAAATAAAAAAGGAAGTAATTTTAACAACCTGAGGCTGAAGACCTCAACAGACACTTCACCAGAGGAAAGTATACAGGTAGCAAACAAGCATGTGAAAAGAAGCCCCGTGTCATATGTCATTGGGAAAACACACATTAAAACCAGGATGAGATACCACTCCACGCCTGTCAGAATGACCCAGATCTGGAATTTGGACAGCAGCAAACACTGGTGAGGATGTGGAGCAACAGAAATTCTCATTTGCTGCTGGAAGGAATGCAAAATGGTGCAGCCACTTTGGAGGACAGCTTGGCCATTTATGTTAAAAAAACAACAACAACAAACAAAAACAAAAACATAAGAAACAGCAAGCCCAAAAAGGGAATCATTTGCCTTCCAGGACAGCAAACCAAGACTTAATTACAATTTCAATGTATCCCAGGACTGTGAGCTTTTAATAGAGGACCTGAAATTTCCTCATCAGCTCTAGTGAGGTAATCTACATGATAAAAACTCTCCTATTCCCTTCCCCACAAAAGGAGGATGTAATTATCCTTTCTTCTCCTTCCATAATAACTTCCTGCTCTACCCTTTTCCTATGAAAACCTTCCATTTTGTGTGATACCTCAGAGCATCTCTCTTACCAGGTGGGATGCTGCTTAGGTTCATGAATTGCTTAATAAAGCCAATTAGATCTTTACATTTACTTTGTCAAATTTAATTTTTTAGCACAACACTAAACACACTCATTTGATCCAGCAATTGAGCTCCTAGGTATTTACCCAAATGAATTGAAGATTTCTATTTATAAAAACTTGTGCATGGATGTTTATACACCTTTATTCATAATTACCAAAATTTGGAAGCAAACAGAATGCCTTCAGTAGGTAAATGGAGAAATAAACTGTGGACCATCCAGACAATGGAATATGATTCATCACTAAAAAAGTAATGAGCTACTAAGCCACAAAAAGACATGGAGGAAACTTAAATGCCTATTATTAAGTGACAAGCCAATCTGAAAAGACTTAATACACAATGATTCCAACTATGTGACATTCTTGAAAAAGCAAAATTCAGGAGACAATGAACAGATAAGTGTTTGTCAGGTTGGGGTAAGAAGAAGGAATTGGGTGAGCACAGAGGATTTAGGGCAGTGAAAGCACTTACATGATATTGTAATGGTGGATCCTCTGGTGGGGGTGTTATTAATAATGAGGGAGGCTGTGCAGGGGGCAGAGGATGTATGGGAAATCTCTGCACCTTTCTTGTAATTTTAGTATGAACCTAAAACTGCTCTAAAAAATTAAGATTTATTTTTAAATTTTTAAATTAAAAATTTAAAATTTTTAAATTTAATTTTTTAATTGCAAAAGCTTACCCTTTGAAATTTGTTTAAGAGTGCTTACTTCTGTGGATAAAGAATGAAATTCAGATGTCTTATATGCGTTCATTGGTTACAGATTTCCTATTCCCTTATGATCCATAAGAATAGATTCAGTAGAATTTTTAATTGAAATTTGAAATCCTGGATAAGTATTGTGTTAGGAGAAAAGAGCATTGAATTCTAGGTCATCTATTCTAATATGAAAACATACCTGACTTCCCAGATGCTGGGTGCTTAAAATTCTGCAGATAACACATTTTTCTTGGAATTGATTTTTTTTTTTTTTTTTTTTTTGCAAAATGCAGCGTTTTCTTGGGGTTATTGCTCTTCCTCTTGTATCACATTTAATTCATCATGTTTTCTCAAGTGGTCTCTCATTAAAGCATGCTATCTTTTGAAGTTCATATTAAAATAACCCAGAATCATGATGAATGGCTTAGAATATCATATAAGTCAGAATATAATTGACTACAAGGTGCTTTATTTTAGTTTGATTAATTATTCTGCACTCTCTAATGAATAACACATAAGTTAGCACAATGAAAAAGCATATATCACAAGTAAACAATGTGACAAAAATCTGACTTAAAGTCAATTAGAATGGGAAAAACATGTAGTTCTAGTATTTTTTTCTCTCTGCTTAGATTTTCCCCACTACAAATTAAAGTTGACTAAACTAAATCCTGAATCTTCCGGCCTATAAGTGTATATCAAGGTGGTAGATTTTGCTTTAGTATTAGAGTAAGTACTTCTGGGACTTAATGTATTCTAAAACATGTCAATAAACTCTTCTGTAGGAATGCAAATGGAAAAAAAATCATTCTCTTTTATGAGGCGTTGTATGTTTGTGCAAGTAGAAATTTTCAAATGGTTCTAGTTGTAATAGCAATAGAATGCAACTCCTGCTATCTGGAAACATCTTCTCTCTGGCTGCTGTTAATACTTGTGAGTAATTAGCTTGATAACTTAAAATTAATCCTCTCCTGGTCAACATGCCAGAAACCAGGCAGTAATGTTCCTTGTGGGAACTGCTTATTAAGAACAACAGATCACACCTGTCAAGCTTCACAGCTGTCAAGCATCTATTTTGAAAAATAGTAGGGAGACTTGAGAGTACCTTTAAACTCCTCTTTCTTTTTGTCCTATTCTCCTGAGCAATAAATAACTTCTTCCTAGAGTTGCTTCCTATGAAGATGCCCATAGATGGAGGTGAGGCCAAACAGGACTGGAGGCCAACTGGCCACATCTGTGTTGGATGTCATCACCTTGAGCAATCTGTGCAGACACAGACTTGACCTGATTTAAAATTGTACACGTGTCTGTGTACACACATATCCAAATGTCAGTTTGTTGTAGGATGCAGAATGTTGTCTTTTTCAGTAACTGGAAAGCTGTGAGACACCTAAAAGCTGGATGAAGTACTCCATTTACTTAGCAAACTTGGGGAGAAAAAGAAAGAAGCATTTGGAGTGATATTTCTTGGAATCATGGGTAGCAAACTAAGATGAATTATTTTCCCTTCCCATTGAGGTTCTGCAGCTTTAGTGAAGGTCACAATCACCCGGCAGAGCTTTCAGCACACAGCTTACTGTACCTGCCTCCAGAATTTCTGATTCTGCAGGTTTGGAGTGAGACCGTAGAATTTGCATGTCGGACAAGCTTCCAGCCAGTGTCCTCACTTTGAGAACCATGGCTATAGACTTCTCCATGCACTAGGTTTCTCTCTAGTGGCTCTCTCTGCTCAATAAGATGTGCCAGGTTCTCACATTCAGCCCTTCCATTCTTGGACTCTTGGCCCCTTCATTCTTCTCATCTGCCTTCCTTCATCCAAGGTTATATTGACTTTATTAAGGTCTAGCTTATGATCCTATGAAGAGTCAGAGGTGGCTCCCTTGGTAGAAATGTTATTGAGGACACACTCAGTTTTACTATATAAGGGAGAGGGTTGGAATAGCTGTTGGCTGCTTTCTCTTTTGAAACCTAGGTTATGGTTCTAATTTGTTGATGGGGGAAGGAGGCCATTAATGCCTCCTCTGACCATATGTGTTCAGGGATGCAGGTCTAGGATGAAGAATCCTTAAGGGGAGACTTAAAGAGGATAGTTGGTAAGTAGTCAGGGTCCAATTTTGAAAGGAAGTAAAGGACATAAAGTTGAGGGTATGGACAGTAGAAAAAACATGGTTAAGAATAGGCTTATTACCTTGGGCGAGAACCATCTCATTGTGAATGTGTGCTTGTTCCACACTTACTTAAGTGGACCTGGACTGTTTGATCCAAAACAGTCTGCATTATGCTTAACAAATGCTACCTTTTTTTTTTTTTTTAAAGATTTTTAATCTATTTATTCATGAGAGACACATACAGACAGAGAGAGAGAGAGAGAGAGAGAGAGAGGCAGAAGCAGGCTCCATGCAGGAAGCCTGACTCGGGACCCGATCCCGGGTCTCCAGGATCACGCCCTGGGATCATGCCCTGGGCCGAAGGCAGGCACCAAACCGCTGAGCCACCCAGGGATCCCCAACAAATGCTACCTTATGATGCAAACATATGCTCTAAGAATTAAGTACTTTATGTAAAGACAGACAAGGGACAAGTTGTTGTCAGCAAGATGGAGAGACAGATGGATCAGAGTGAGACACTGTGCTCTGACATATGCCTGTGGCAGGGAGTCCAAAGTTAAAGAGTAAACACTGATAGTAATTTTTGAAGCCCGTGGGAAATGTGCATGAAAATACTAAGTCAGGGATTCTCAACTGAGGTGCAGGTTGGGGTGTGGTTCAAACAACATAGCATTTGCCCCATGGCTTTAATTTATTTTTGTCACTGGTATGGTTTGAATTGTGTCCTCTTACTTCCCAAATCCGTAAGTTGATGATCTAATCTTCAGTACCTCAGAAAATGACCTTATTAGTAAAAAGAATTGCTGCAGATAGAATCAGTCAAGATGAGGTCATATCTGAGCAGGGTGAGCCCTCAATGCAATGTGACTGGGTCCTTATAAAAAGGGGAAACTTGGACACAGACGTGCATAGATGTGAGGCCATGAGTAGAGACCCATGAAGATTAGACTGGCTCCCATAAGCCAAGGAAATGTGGGAAGTTAAGAAAGGCATGGAATGGATCCCTCCCCCTCCACCGAGCCCTCAACGAGAACATGGCCATATCGACATCTTGATTAAAGATCTCTAGACTCTAGAATTATGACAGTCAATTTCTGTTGTCTAAACCACCTAGTTTGTGGTACTTTGTCGTAGCAGCCCTAGGAAACTTATAGTCACTATATTTCATTTTGAATTTTAAATAATATTAAGAATAGTGTGGCATTGTGATTTATTTATTTATGTATATTTGGTAGTTCAGGTGACCAAAATATATTTCTCATCTGTTTGGTCTTCATCCACTGGTTCCTGGCTCCAAACCCTTGAAATTTCCTGTGACAGGAGTGATAGAGGTATTTTCTGTTTTGTTAATGAAGTGACTGTTGGAAAGCCCTTAAGTAAAGTAAGGATGGGGGCCAGTTGCTAGTGGCACCATCCTGTGAATAGAGAGTTGGAACTTTCAACCCTCCCCCTACATCCAGGAAGGGGAGAGGTGCTGAAGATTGAATCAGTCACCAGTGGCCAATGGTTTAATCAATCATACCTATGTAATGAAGCCTCCGGAAAAACCCCAAAGAGGAGAGTTTAGAGAGCTTCTGAGTTTGTGAACACATGGAGGTGAAGAGCCTGGAGAGGACATGAAAGATCCATCTCCTTTCCCCATACCTTGCCCTAAGTATGTCTTCTATCTGGTTGTTCCTGAATTACAACCTTTTATTAAAAGACAGTCATCTGGTAAAATGTTTCTCTGAGTTCTGTGAGCTGCTCTAGAAAACTAATCAAACCCAAGGAAGGGGTTTTTGGAAACTTAGTCTTTAGCATGATGGTCAGAAGCACAGGTAATAATCTGGACTTGGAGGACTGAGCCCTTTACCTGTGGAATCTGATGCTAGCTCTGAGTGGACAGTGTCAGAATTGATTTAATTCTCCAACACCCAGCTGGTGTCTGAGAACTCAGTGGTGTGTGGGGGAAACCCACACTCCATCCCACACTGGCATTGGGGCAGGAACTCAAAAGAAATAGTATTCAGTGTTACTGGATTTTCATGTTCCCCAAAAGGGGGGTGATGGGTAATGAGTTTAATTTAGTGCAGCACTGCATTGAAGACCTGTACTGATTTTATAATTTATGAGGATATTGTGTCTTTGGAAAGACCTGAAACAACGAAATAATGTAGAAATTCATAAGATTGATCTTCCTCATAAGCAATTGAGAAAACCATTTTCTTTCTTATTATATCAAAACTTGAGGGTTCTTAGAATTCTGACTTCTCCATAGTTACTTACATGAGCCACCCAGGACTCTAGACCTCCCCGAGACCTTCTAAATTATTAACAGTCCCCACTTTTGTGTAAATCGTTCATTTTGATGGACTTTGCATCTTGCCAGCTAGACTACCACTTTGACTTCAGATGATCACAAATGGTCTTCATAAACATCTCCGTGACCATCTACAAAAACACTCATCACTTTAGAAAAGAAGAAATTGATTTTTTTGAAAGCTTGCTATTTATGATGTGACCTGGAATGTGAAATAGGTTCTTGTGACTCCACATTAGGCATGCTTTCTGTTAGAATATTCTTATTTGTTTGAATCAGCAAAGTGTTGCACATTTTTAGCCTTCCTGGGTTTGATCTACACAGGGAGAACGTTGGTCTCTGTTAACTCCTAAAATTCTCACAATGACCTAAAATGTTCCTCAGAATCTTGTGTTACCAATGTTGCTGATGGCTTTCACATACCATTCAAATCTACGATGATGAATGGCCCTGTGTGTCCAGAGAGTCCTGGGTGGGGTAGTTTTGGGGTTTAGTGCTATCATTGGATGCTTAGATCCTCTTTCCCAACCCATTCTGTACTTTCTTTCTCCTCATACATTGGTGAGCATTTTTCAGAAAAATTCCCCATATCACATTCACTTCCAAGATGTGGGTTGTTTACATCATCATCTTGGTCCTACCACTCTGAGTATTATGGAACTTGATAATGTCTATGTGGTCTTCCTTCTTCATACTCACACGAGGTGGATCCTGTGTTGCCCCATCCAGTTTTGACTTTTTTTTTTTTTTTTTTAGGTATTATAAATGTTTTGGAGAGAGAGATGAGAGGATTTTGTTAATTAGAGAATAGGGTATTAGCAAGCAGAAAGTCTGAACTTTAAACTCCTCACTCCTTTACTCTTCATGCATTTGAGAGGTTTTAGTAGGGGTTCAAGGATGGAAAACTCAGAACAGTGTAACATGTCACCGAGATGCTGAAACTCTTTCCCTTGGAAAGTTCCTTGTATTATAAGACAATTACATGTCATTAACGAGTTAGATTTGTCTTTTTTTTCAGCAAGAAGATGGATTAAATGACCCTCAAAGATCGTCAGTGATTTGTAATTATATGGTATCGTCTGATTTGTAATTACATGGTATACAGTTTACAAACATTTTGAGTGGGTATTTAGAAACACATTTGGAGTCCCTTTTCTTGTCCTGGTTGTGTTTAGAGAACAGGCGTGGCCATGTTTGGATTGATCTTCTACTTTGACAGAGAGGAATTGACAGCTGTGCCCACCGATGCAAATGCTTGGCGTAGAGGTGACCATTAGTCATAATGTAGAAGGTCTCAGAGAGGCCTGGAATCCTTCTACATGGTTCAGCCGTTTACCTGTGGAGAAGTCAGAGTTCTCCCTCAAAACATCTGATGTAATAATGAGTTTTCAGTTGCTATGAGTAAGGGCAGCATATGCACGCTACCAGGTAGGACAGCGTTGAAGCCTGATGTAATTCAGAGAGCTTATGTGGCTTTGAATTTTGCTAGAATTTCCCTTGATGAACTTTCCACTTTGTTCATGTTTAAAGCATCCTACAATAAAAACACAGCAGCAGCAGCAGCAACAATCAAGGAAAGAAAAGACCAGAGGCCTCCTAAACATTGCTGGTCACTAAAGGTTCAAGTACACTTGAGCGCATTGTAAATTTGCGTCCCATCATTGTCTTTCCAGAGTACTGTAGCAAAGGATGTAATTAAGAATTGTATAAAATTATGTGTTTAAATTGCTTTTCCACATTGCTCTTGCATTTTTTCCTGCTTTGATAATGATTTTAATTCTTATTCACAGGAATTTTGGAATGGTGCTGACATGTTTTTTTACTAAAAGGATTTCTGTGGTTTCTTTCAATTGTTTGGTTCACAGCCTCACAACAGAGTTGCTTTTAAATGCACAAATGAAAAATAGCCGCCAATAACAAGTTAAAACATATTGAAACAACGCTATGGTTTTCTTTGGTGAATACTTTCAAGAGAATACAATTCTCTTAGTTTAGGGAAAAGTGTATCGACCTGAAATGAAGTTGTCACACATCCTAAGCTAGCTTGGCCCACTGAGGAAGAATTTGTGGGGACTTAATGAGATCTGTTTTTGGGCAAGAATGTTCAGTAGCTCACCTGCTGTTTCCTGTTCCACCTTCATCTTCTCCACTGGAAGGGCTCACTTCTGTGCAGTGCTTCTGCCCTGCCACCGCATGGTTCATTTCTTCAACACCCTCACCTTTTTCAAGTAATATGCTTCATATCTACTTGGCTTTATTGTAACTTGGCTTCTTCCAAAAGCCTCTTAATTAGAGAAAACCCTTTCTTTCCTGATGGACATATATGGGAAGGTGATTAGTTTTCACACATTGTGTTATTCGTGGAGCATATTCTAAGCTTCTGAGATCTGAGCTCAGGCTTGATTGGGTGATGTTCCCGGATCAGCCCCTAAAGGACTAGCATGGGGCAGGAGTTGGGCTGTCATGCATTTGCAGCCACAGCCCCAAGTGGCTACCACAGTGTGATCTGGAGCGGGGGATGCCTTGGAGGTTGTTCTGACAGGGACGAGGAGGTTGGGCCTTTGTACCACAGCACTGACTGGTTACTCGATATGGGCTTCTCCCTGGAGTGTGGTGTAGGTTGGTAGCCTCTCTTCAACCAGGTACAGTTTCCAGGTGGGGAGAGGCAGAGTTTACCTATGAACTGTCAGCACTCAACACTCTCAGTAGGAAAGTGCATTTTAGCCATGGGCGCGTGGAGATACCTGGGTAGTGCCTGACAGGATTCGCTACAGACAATTTCTCTTTTGTGTAACAAGATTCTCCCTTTGGGGTCGAAACAGTCCCAGCTATTGGCACACCAGGGATGTATCATCCACCCGAACTCTTCTCCTTTACATATTTTAAACTTTATTTTCCCACTCTGACCATAAACACTTAGCATTTTCATGCTTTTATTTGCTTTCTACAACTGTTCTGTTCTACAACTGCTGTGTATCTTTCATCACTAGACTTTCATTCCGTAATCTCTCAAAGTTCAGGCACTCTGTTGTCCTGGTGTTTACCACATGTGTTACATTATAAGAAACATTTGGGGGCATCTGTGTCTAGAGATTCCAGGGTCAGATCTAGATCTACTGAGTCCTTCCTGCAGAGAACCTCATTGTCTAACTGATTCCCCAGGTGATTCTTTGAACCATCAGGTTTGGAAGCACTGTTACACTGGCTAGTCCTCTTTTAATTTCCTGTGAAGTCTTATCTAGAATCCATGATGCATCTTTGTAAGAATTTTTGTTTTTGTTAGTGGCTTTATTTATTTATTTATTTATTTATTTATTTATTTATTTATTTATTATCTCTTTGGGATTCTCTGGCTATAAATTTCTAACTCTGAATCCATCAATCCCTAAGGCTGCCTACTTGGATGTGTCATTTCAGTGGTGGGTAGTGCTAGAGAAAGTCGTACAATCTGGGGCACCTGGGTGGCTCAGTCAGTTGGACATCTGACTTTGGCTCAGGTCATGATCCCTGGGTTGTCCTGGGATAAGGCTCTGCCTCAGGCTCTGTGTTTGGTAGGGAGTCTGCTTGTTCCTCTGCCCCTCTTCCTGCTAATGTGTGCTCTCTCTCTTTCTCTCTCTCTCTCTCAAATAATTTTTTTTTTTTTAAAGAAAATCACACAATCATGGAATGGTGTTACTATGAATCCCCATAGCTCTCAACCTTAGATATATGTCTGTACCATCCACCAGTCCTGCCAGGAGAGTTCAACTTGCTTCAACTCCCACATTCCTTTAGCAACTAAACCAGATGTTCATTGCTCCCTTCCAAACCCCACCCCCTACTCATCATCTCACTTCTTTTGGAAAATTACCTCAGTTCCAATTTCATTGAGAAAAACAAATAGAGCAAGAAGCACTTTCCATCACAATTCATGTCACTAGAAGTTCTGTGCGCACATTCCATGTTAGAGGTCATCGAAACTCACATTGAGTTTATTTTTTTGTGGTCTGGGTAGACCTCCATATTGCTGCTGTAAATACCCCCCTCCTTATAACCACTCACTCTCTATAACATACTGATCAGTTTAAGAAGTCATTCACTAATCATTTCCTGAATGCAGATTAGGGAAAGCAGGGGCAGCCCAGCCCCCAAAAGAGTTACTATCAAATTGTGTTGGTATAGAGAAGAAAGGGGCTTGATAGAGAGCCAGCATAAGTCTATAGAGGAGATTTTAATGAATCTAAGAAGTCACGGGTGAAACATCCATTTTTATGCAACATTAAGAAATAAAAAAAATTATAACAAAATCATGATACAGACTCAATGATTTTTTTTAAGCTTTTATTTATTTGAGAGAGAGAGAGAGAGCAAGCATGAGTGGGGAGAGGGCTAAAGGGAGAGTGGGAAGCACACTTCCCACTGAGCAGGGAACCCGAGTGGGTCTCCATCCTAGGACCCTGAGATCATGACCCAAACCAAAGGCAGACGCTTAACCGACTGAGCCACCCAGGTGCCCCATTGATGGTCTTTGATAAAAGAAGAATCATTTGGTCTCACTAATATCCTGTTGTTTTCTAATACCTTCTATCTGGCCTGGGAGGTTTGGTGATTTCTTAATGTGTTTATTTGCATTTGGTGACTCCTTTTGTTCATATATCAGTAATCATGTGACACAGCTTCATCTACTGTGCCATATTGCTTGCTTACATCCTGTCAGGTATTGGTTATTAGTTTCAAGAAAATATGAAAGTTTAGTCTTGTGGCAGTGAGTGTTTGGCACACTTCATTCTTTGCATTTCTGTGTACACTGTAATTTTCCCCTTCAATGCCAAATCATTGTCTAATTATATTAATCACATTTTACATGGCAGTTAAACCCAACATATGTAGAAGCAACCATGTACACAACTCAGTTTAGTTTAATTGATGACAGCATTCATAGCTATGACCAAGGTCACGTGTGTGAAATGTTGACCACTGTGTCATGACTGCTGCCTGGCCAGTAGTCATGGTGTCACATCCACCACAGTTGGGGAAAGATGTACCCTGACTGCAGAGACAATCAGGTTGTGGGTCTCAGTGAAGCACAGTGTCTCACAGCTTTGCCCAAGGTTGTTGAAAGGACATGTCCTATGTCCAGAAAAGTGGGTCCTGGGCATTAATCTTGTTTGTGGAACTCATTGCTCGTCTCACTTCTGCCAGTCTTTCTTTCTGTGCTTTGACTCTAATTACTGTGGATTACAGCAGGTGTAGCTGGGATACTCAAATGTTAGTGGGGACCCCATATCCCAGATTGGACAGTACTGGTGGTTGCCATGGAGACTGAGCTGAAGCTATATAACTGAACATAGCATCCAAGGTTCAGACACTGTTACCTCTGCATTCAGACACCTGCTAAAGACCACTGATATGCAGCCCACTGATCTGATGACAGCCCTCATGCCAGTGGCTTTTGTATGCTTGGGCTGCAGTGATCATAATTGGTGCAGATGTGCCTGTGCCTTTTGAGGTCAAAAACAAAATCTGCTTTTATATGAAAATATGATCTTATATTATTTTGTATTTAAAAGAGTCTTTAAATCTCATGTTTATGCTCAGAGACCCAATAAGCCATTTACCCCAGACTTTTTGGACTCTTTCTCTCTTTCTTCCCTATTCCATCCACTTCTCCCCTACTGCTCCTCATTTTCTCCTCTTCCCAGTTTTGTCTTTCTCAACATCACTCAGACACAAATTATTAAAGTCAGAAAAGCTTCAAAGTAGGTGTGGCTGACTATGATGCCTACCTTAGGGAGCAGGTGGTCTTTCCTACACAGCCCAACACCTCTGCCCTGCTGGAGTGGCCACTTTATTTCCACAAGCATGTGTTTACTTTCTAGACAAATCGATATAGTGACTGGTGAGAAGTTTCTGGAATTGGAGGAACTCACAATTAATTGACATGTGAAGTAAACATTTCAGAGTAATGAATGGGAAGCAGTGAAGGAGAGTGACATTTATAGACACATTTTTTTTAATTATTCAGGTTTCCCATCAACAATGCTTTAGATCTTCGATTTATTGCAGTCACTCTCTTCTCATGCTTCCCTTACTTTGTCAAATGAGTCATTTACTAAATTTTAGCTATTATCTTTAATGCTCCCTCTAAACTTACTGAAGGCTAGATTTATTTCAGCACAAATCATTCATTTCGTCTCGAAATCTTCTAGGGTTTTATGTAATAATGTTGAGATGATACACCTTACTAGAGTTACTTCCTGAAGATATACATTATAATACCAAATATGGCTTAGGGAATACATATCTGAAATCATAAATGTGGCAAGAGTGATTTAGTAATTAGCATGCTCTCATGGAGGAGATTCAAGTTGGTAAGCTATTGGTTGAGATGTCCTAAGAGAAGCCAAAACTTCTGATCCTATCGTGGGTCCCACCCTTCTCATAGGGACATTAAGGAGTAAAAGTTCTGGGGGCACCTGGGTGGCTCAATGGTTGAGTGTCTGCCTTTGGCACAGGTCGTGATCCCTGTCAAGTCCCACATTGGGCTCCCCACAAGGAGCCTGCTTCTCCCTCTGCCTATGTCTCTGCCTCTCTCTCTATGTGTGTGTGTGTGTCTCATGAATAAATAAATACAATCTTTAAAAAAAAAACAGTAAAAATTCTGTCTTGATCTAATGCTCTCCCACATATAGAACTCATTAGAATATTCCTTGTCAAAATTCATAGTAAAATGTTAATAAAATGTAATGTTTTCCCATATGGCATAGTCTGGCACTTGCTGTTCTATAAATTTTCTTTAGATAACTTTAATTATGTGCATCTGTAAAAAGATAATTAACATGACTATTTCTAAAATAATTTGTATTTGATCCTGGATGCAAGTTTTTGTTCCATTTTTGATATTGCTATGCTGAATCTCTTGAACTCTATAGGAAACAAAATAATGAACCTACTTCCTAAATATTCCTCTCAGAGAAGGTGAAAAATTTGTCTGGCTCAGTCTACTTATTTCATTCTTTTCAGGCCCTTATGATCTAATGATTAAAGTGTAAATTATATGACTCCCTATTCCATTCCATTATATATTGAATTAGTAATGTTTGATAAGGTTGTCAGGGAGCCAATGGTAAGCCAGAGATACAGATAGACTCTAACATGTTCTCATGAAGTAAAAAGAACATAAATACATTTATATGTGTCCATCATGGTAGAGTGTTTTGGAAGACAAGGGCAAGGAGCTTGCAAGAGTGTGTGTAATGGGATCTGTGATAGCGGGTAGTGGTCAGGGAAAGCTTCCCAGAAGCAGTGGCATTTGCAGTGACCTGAAGGATACATGGGATTGGTATGGTGGAGGCACGAGTTCTGGGTGGAAGGGACAGTACTTGGAAAGGTTCTTATTCCCAAGCAAGCCGTTGGGCATGAAGAAGTGAAACGACAGTGTGGCCAGGCGTGCATTCCAGTGCTGGGCACAGGGAAGGGCTGGGCATCTGGAGAGAGGTACACGTGTATGGCCGAATGTTCTACAGGATTCAGTTCAATGTGATGTATTTGTAGAACCCAGAGAGAATTTTTTGACAGAGTGGAGGATGAAAGGCCATTTATTTACTGAGGGTGATCCATAACATTTGAAAGAAATCCTACTTATGAACAACCGACATAAACACAAAGCTTTCTTTTTTTCAACTCCTTTGAAGTCGATTGCATTTTTTAGAGTACTTTCAGGTTCACAGCAAAGCTGAGTAGAAGGTACAGTGTTCTGTAGACTGGCTGCCCCCACAGATGCATAGCCTCCCCTATTATGGACATCCCTCACTCGTCCATTTGCTGTGTCTGTGAACCTGCAGTGACACGCCGTTATCCCCCATGTTCATAGTTGATGACAGGGTTCCCTCCTGGTGGTATACATTCTATGGGTTTTGACAAATGATAAAGATGTGTACTCGCCATTATTATATGAGAATAATTCCACTGCCTTAAAAATCCTCTGTGTTCCATCTCTTATCCTCACCCCACCTCCGCCCTGCCTGCCAGTGATCTTTCTACCATCTCCTACTTTTGCCTTTTTGGGAGTATTTTATATTTGGAATCATATAGCATGGAGCCTTTTCAGATTAGCTTCTCTCACTTAGTGGTATACATAGAAACGTCCTGAGAAATATTTTGAATGAAGTCTGTAGACGAGATGATAACTAGCAAAGATTCATTTAAAAAAACATTTCAAGCCACAGAAATGCCTTATCTCAATGTCCTATCTATCTTTTAGCTGCTGTTGAATACGTGAGAAAGTCCCAAGTATATTGACAGTAGAAAAGCACATCCTTATAATAACAAATGAAATCGAGTGTATTATTCCAAGTTCCAAATTAATAGGAAGATATTCTGGATTAAAATGAATTCCTGAATTTTAACCCATACCTTCATTTTGTTTTTTAAATTTTTTTATTAAAGTTTTGTAATCTCTACACCCAACATGGGGCTGGAATTCACCGTTCTGAGATCAAGAGTCGCAGGGTCTTCAGCTAACCCTGCCAGGCGCCCCTCTGTACCTTCATATAAAAAAACCTTACATTTAATATGAGAGCAAAATTGTCAACTGAAAGTCGCAGCTGATTATTTGTAGCTTTATAGGGTTGAATAGTAAACATTTGGTCTGTCGAGGGTTTTCTGGGATAGTTTCACTTTCCTATCCTGCAATTGGACAATAGTGTTGTGTTTACAAAACTGCATATTTATCAGTCCTTGTTCTATTTCTACACCTGGTTATGTTAAAGAAAATAGGAGGGATCTGTTCTAATTCTCTTTTCTTTTTTCAAATGGTTGTATATAGATAGCTACTTTTCATTTATCTTTATCCTTTCCTTTTGGGTTGTCTTTGAGTGAATGAAGTGTTTTCTTTGCTTGAGGCTTTTGAAGAATTATTTTTCTTTAAGGAAAAAAAATCAAAAAGCTAGAAATGGAGAGACTTTGAAAATGTCATTGAAATAATGTCCGGGTGCAGTTGATTGAACTTATATAAACTCTTTGAAAGATGGATTGATGAGCATTCATGTTTGATCTAGTTAAACCAATAAAATACAGGATGTAATCTTTATATAATTACAAAAGTCCCACTGTCTGATCCTACCTGGAGGTTACAATAATGATTGAACAGACAAACGCCTTTCTTGTCTGATGTACTTTGACTCTTTATCTTTGCTGGCTTTAAGCCAGAACAAGACTGGGTTGCAAATACTGTATTTTATTTTTGTTGTCAAGTGGCTTAACTGGTGAAGGCTATTGTAATCTAAGAACTTCCCCTGGGGTGGGATGTTGAAATGTGCTGGATGCTTGTATTTTTCCATTACTCTTCTGCTCAAAGAGCATTACAGGTAAGCAACATAGGTGGATGGTGCAGTGTGTGTGCACCTGGCTGAAACACAGTAGCTGGAGTTAATCAGGGGGTTTACCAACATCCTTGATGCCATTAGGCAGTGTTCTTAGAAGTTCTTTGTAGAGATAAATAGTATGGCAAATGCTGATTGATAAAGGGAAAAGCAAAGAACAGCTGCAAAACCTTGACATGGCTGGGGGGGATTGTTTTAAGAAAAACAGGAAACCTAAAACCCAAAAAGGAAATGCAGACAGACCTATCTATGTACCTGTGTGTGTGCATGTGTGTTTATAGAAAATTTCTGCATGGAGAAAACTTCATGAATAAATTCAAAAGGCAAACGGTCACTGGAAAATTTTTCCAATACTTATTATAGACAAATGATTATTAAATATAATTGGTACTCATAGCTGCTACAATGGATTAAGGTTAAACAATCCAGAAGAGAAATTGTAAAATGCACAGACAGTTCACTCTAAAGGAAATGAAACTGAAAATAATACCTTTGCTCACTCATCATATTGACAAACGTGGCAAGATTTTTACCATCCAAGGAGAAAAGCATCCCTCTTCTGAGCTTCACTAATAAGATTGGATGGGGTTATACATAGGAACCGGGAGATTTTAAGTACAGGATTACTCCCCCACTCCTGAAAACAATCATCATGGCAAACAAAGTAACATCAGTCATAATGGACTTTTTTCATACATCTAACTGTGCCAAACATTTTGCTAAATATTTTACGTGGATTATGTTTTTAATCCTCCCAAGCATTCTAGGACATGCTGTCTTCAGTAACAACAAAAAACTATTACCACCGTACTAATCTTTCATGCTTGTTTGCTATTGCCCCAAATATTTCTGTATAATGACAGCTTTTCATTTTATGATTAGTGGGAAATTTTGCTTAAAACAAAAATGCTGGGCAGCCTGGTGGCTCAGCGGTTTAGCTCTGCCTTTAGCCCGGGGCCTGATCCTGGGGACCTGGGATCGAGTCCCACATCAGGCTTCCTGCATGGAGCCTGCCTCTCCCTCTGCCTGTGTCTCTACCCCTCCCCCCATATCTCTCATGAATAAATACATAAAATCTTCTTTAAAAAATGCTTTGGTTGAGGAAATGCATTGACGTTAATCCCCCCACCCAAATTGTAAACAGTTTCGGAGAGGCTCTACAGCTATTGGTTTGACAGGTGTAGGAGCACTGGGTTTCAGCATTGGGCTGGTGAGTAGATGGTGTATTTGCTGGGCAGCTGAAGGGAATCTCTGCTCCATTCTTGGCATTTTGTTGTTGAGGTTTGACCATTTTACCTACAGTCAGAGGAAACAAAAGGCTTCTAAGCAAGGTGTGCCAGGTACACGACTTCTTCTAGCCTCTATTTTTTTTAACCCTCTGACATTTACTACATAACAAATTTTATTTGTAGCAATAAGTCCAAATCCACTATAATCTGCTTTCTATCTATTTACCCACCCTCATTTCCTGTTCTCTGCTCCAACCCATCAATCTGATCTACTGCTTCCTGAACCTATGAGTCTCAGGACCATCCTAAGCAATTCTTAACTCCTTCTTCTGAGATCCTAACTCTGGAGATTCCTGCAAAAAACAAAACAAAACAAAACAAACAAACAAACAAACAAAAAAAAACAAAAAACAAAACACCGTAAAGCTCATCCTTGTTTAACAGAACCTTTACTCATTGTGGTGTCACAACTATGTTTAACTGTTTGCTTCATGGCTATAGATATCTTACTTGCCTTCTATGAGTCTCAGTTCCTTAACTGTAAAATGAGTAAATGAAGTTTATGTCCTCACGTGGGATGTGTGCGTGGGCTTAATGTGACAGACACCAAAGCAAGTGCGGCAGTGTAGATGCGGCCAATACCATATAATAATATTGATTGATAATAATCATGTCAAAGGGGTATCAACTCATCAGTAATACTTTATCAGCCACTTACTATGTGGCAGGCAGCAATTGCCATATCTGCTTTGCTACCGTAGGCTGCCTCTGATGGGAGCTAGTCCATTCACTAGTGTGATGCATTTAAGCAATGAGGAAAAAGAAGCCCAGTCTCCTAGACCATACTCTAGCTGAGGAGCTGACTTAAATAAATGTATCCCAGGATGCCTGGGTGGCTTGGTGGTTGAGCATCTGCCTTCAGCTCAGGGCATGATCCTCGGGTCAGGGAATTGAGTCCTGTATCAGGCTCCAGGTGAGGACCCTGCTTCTCCCTCTGCCTATGTCTCTGTCTCTCTCTGTGTGTCTCTCATGAATAAATAAAATCTTAAAAAAAAAAATAAAGAAATGTACCCCATCCTCTCTTGCCTTCGGATCTCTGTCTTGAGCACTGCAGCAAATACAGAGGCAGTTAGGGCACCCTGTATCCTCCACGGGTCCTGCCTGTGTGTCCAGGAAAACTTGACTTGGGAGGGACTGAGATAGAAGCCGGGTGGTATCAGGGTCCCCAGCACAAGGAGCAGGACCTTCTGACCTGATGCAAGGAGGGTGAAGGTCCTTAGACCATAACCCTGGTAAATAGGTTGTGTTAGTTCGGAAACTGGCCTTGGCCCAGGCTCCATGATCCAAGTTCATTCATTTCAGCCCTGAGTCCCTTTGGAAGGACCGTCACTGCTCACTGGGGAAGGACCATGGAGCACTGAGGTTGGGGCCAGGATGTGCTCTGACAGGCGTGGTTCTTGCAAGTTCCAGCAGGAGCCCTCCCAGCATGGGGCAAGGAGGAGGGGAACCTCCCCAGCGAGATGTTGAGGTGGTCCTCATGTAGGAAGTTCTCCAGAGCTGCCCCAGATGCTGCTCTCAGCTTTTCCGTAATGTGATTCTCCTTTGCTTTTTGCGGTCATCATCCAGTTTATGTATGACCATCTCTGAGTCTGCGTGACCCCCCTGTGAACTTTTAGTTTATCACTAAACTAATCCTTTGATGATTCTCAATCTGCACATAATGCTTTCTTTCTCGCAGCATTTCTACTAACACTTCATTCCTGGTACTTAAACCATGGCCACTATTTGTCCAGTTTTGACCTATACCCAGTCTAATTATTTCCCTAAGATAAATAAACCCTGCCCCAAATCATGCTTAATCTCATCCCAGGCTGCTCATGTCCTTCACAAGCTTCAGTCCTGCTTGTGTGGCCAATGAACATTGAGATGTAGTGAGAGAGGAGAGGGTCTACTGAGGATGTGCAGAGGTCAGTAGGGGGATGGTCAGGTTGATACCAGATTTGCTGAAACTGTAGGTATGGGTTGTGATTTGGGGGATGTAAGGCTGCAATGGAGAGTTAGGGCCGTGTGATAGATTTAATAGCTAAAGCTTTTAACATGGGGCTGCGGCCTTTTAGTCCTACTGAGCCAGTAGGATGAAGCTTTCTGCTCCTATACAGTTGAGATTGGTTCATTGGGAATCTTATATTATGAAGATATGTTATTGAAAGTGGGGTGTATTGAGATAGATTATTGGAAGCAGAATACAAAAAATTGTGATATGTCCATAGAAGGAAACCAGACAAAAAAGAAGTATTGATATTGAAAATCAAGTGTTGATTTTCAATGCAATATAGGCAGAGCAAAACACTATACCATTTAACAAAATGTGAAACATGATGCCATGTAGAAGAATCCAGACACAAAAGACCACATATTATACAATTCCATTTACATGGAATTTCCAGAATCAGTCAATCTACAGAGAAGGAAAGTAGATCATGGTTGCCAGGGGCTTGAGGGAGGGAGTGGCAGAGTGGCTGCTAATGAAGACAAGTTTCTTTCTGGGTTGTTGAAGATGTGCAGAAATTAGATAGTGGTGATGTTTGCACAGCCTCGTGAATATACTCCTTAGTATTTAGAATATACTTCTTAGTACAAACCATTGGTGTGTATACTTTATTTTTTTAATTTTTTAAAAAAATTTATTTATTTATTCATGAGAGACCCGGGGGGAGGGAGGGAGAGAGAGAGAGAGAGAGAGGGAGAAGCAGGCTCCATGCAGGGAGCCTGATGTGGGACTCAATCCTGGGTCTCCAGGATGACGCCCTAGGCTGAAGGCGGCGCTAAACCACTGAGCCACCGCGGCTGCCCGGTGTGTACACTTTAAATGAATGCACTTCATGTATATGGATTATATCTCAGTGAATTTGTTATAAAAATATTTTTTAAAGATGTATTGGTTTAATTTTCTCTGAACAGATAACACTCATTCTATGGATAGAATATGATGTTCTCAAAATGCAAAGTTGAGAGTTTCAGACAGAGGAGACGGGTTATTTATTTATATATTTTAAAAATTTTATTTATTTATTCATGAGGGACACTGAGAGAGGCAGGGACACAGGCAGAGGGAGAAGCAGACTCCCTGTGTGCCCACAGTCCGATGAAGGACTCGATCCCAGGACTCCGGGATCATGACCTGAGCTGAAGGCAGACATTCAACCACTGAGCTGCCCAGGCATCTCAACACATTACTTTATATCATACTGAACTGTGCACTTCAAAGAACTGGAGGCCATGGCATCTAAATTGTGGGTTGATGGCTTTTACTATATCTACCAACCACCCCAGCCTAGCACACTATGATGTAATATATCCCAGCCAAAGGAGAAGTCGTGACCAAGATGTTAGTCATGTGGAATGAGAGGTTTCCAAGCAGAAGTGCTAATGTTAGACACAATAAACCATAGTTGTGATGTTTGTTCCATACTGAGAGAATATCAGGCCATGCTAAATGATGTATGTGTATTATTTCCTTATGCCACTGACCTCATGCATGAGATATTGTTCTGTTTTACAAGATGGATAAAGTGTAAGGTATAAGGATAGTTAAGTCCCTTGTCCACAGTTACACATCCAGTAGTAACAGGGAAAGAGAGCCTTCTCAGATCTGACCTGCAAGCTCAAACCCTTATTCCTGTGAACTGGTCGAGATGAAAAGTCTCTGACTTGTAAATTTATCAAAACTGCTTACTACAGGAGAAATGTCTAGTGTTCATTTTCCTGCTGTATTTCATAGCTCAGCACACTGGGAGAGGACACTTTTCCTTTTAGACAGCTTGAAATCTTTATTATTTTATATGTCTTTGTGTCTGTCATGAAGTCAAGGGCAAAATTGGACATACATTAGAAACACATTTTCTATTTTGGGAAGAGAACATCAGGATTGCAAAATTGGTCTTTTGTTAATGATGATATTGAAAAATGACATTCACAGTACGTGTTATCAGTTAGAAAATTATTTAATGAACCAATATTTCTTTTTTTCTTTTTGCAGAACAATGGTTCCCTGGTTTGGTGCCAGAATCACAAGCAATGTTCTAAGGTATGTTCCCTACAACTGTGTCAGTATTTTTAAAAACTTAATTTTGGAATAATTATAGAGTCACAGGAAGTTTCAAAGACTGCAGAGGAATTACATGTGTTCTTCATCCAGTTTCCACCGACAGTTACACTTTACATGTTTGTAATACAATGTCAAAAGCAGAAAATTGACATTAGTACAATGTATGTACATCATTCTAGGACATTTCATCACATGTAGATTCAATTAGTGTAGCCACCACCGTAATCAAGATACATATATCAGTTTTTCTCTATCCCATCTTATTTCTGTCTCTGTAATTTTTTTTAATATATTTTTTTAATTTTTTATTTATTTGTGATAGTCACAGAGAGAGAGAGAGAGAGAATGAGGCAGAGACACAGGCAGAGGGAGAAGCAGGCTCCATGCACCGGGAGCCCGATGTGGGATTCGATCCCGGGTCTCCAGGATCGCGCCCTGGGCCAAAGGCAGGCGCCAAACCGCTGCGCCACCCAGGGATCCCTGTAATTTTTTTAATCCAAAAACATTTTAGGAGAAAACACATTCTGGTTACTTTCAGGCCCACCCCCTGATTTCCACGGAGAGGAGAGGGCTGGAGGTTGAATCAATCACCAACGGCCAATGATTTAATCAATTATGCCCAGTTAATGAAACCTCCATTTAAAACAAAACAGAAAAGGAGGTGGTTCAGAGAGCTTCCAGGGTGTTAAACACATGCAGAGGTAGATTCGGGGACAGATGGTGTCCCTGGAAACTCCTCGCCATGTCCCCCTGCCTGGTCCTGAGCATCTCTTCCCATACCTGTTCCTGAGCTAACATCATTTTATAATAAACCTGTCTAAACTGATTTAGTAAGTAAACTGTTGCTCATGTGTTCTGGTGAGCCACCCTAGTGAATGAATGGAAGCTAACGAGGGGGTCGATTGGATCCACCCATCTACAGCAGGTCCTGTAGAAACATGGGTTGTTGCAGAAGCATGGGTTGTTGCAGAAGCATGGGCAACAACCGGGACTTGTGATTGGCCTTGAAATGGGGAGGGGGGCATGGGAGCGGGGTGGGGACAAGCTTGTAGGCCCAGCCCTTTAGCCATGGGATCTGACAGTGTTGCAAGGTACATGGTGTCAAAATGGACTTAATTTGTAGGACACTCAGCTAATGTTGCAGAACTGGTGAATATTTGCAGAAAATGCGCCCAGTCATCCACATGCAAATTGGAATTGCTTGTAGAACTTCCAGAATTACTGGTTAAATAATTTGACTCTTTAAATTATAAGGTCTGTTTCCCATTTTTAGGTGGTACTTGCTGTGTACACACACTCAAAAGGTGTCTTTATATTCATTGATACATTTGATAGCATACATTTTACCTCAACCCTAAAGCATTGCAATTTTTTAAAAAAGGGTATGTATATCCTTTTATATATATATATCCTTATATTTATATATATATATCCATATATATGTATATATATATTTGTAACATGTAATATATAAATGAATAAAGTTTACCATTGGCTAAAAATATTGGCAACTTTGGGATCATAATAATATTTCATGAGATTTATTTCATCAACATTGCTGTTAGACCTAAAATTGAAACAGTCCTTTATTTTATAACTAAAACTTTATCTGAGCAACACATAATACTGAAATAGCATATTTATGGAGAACATTATTATTTTGAGAGGTCTTTCAAACATTATTTCACAGTAAATGATTTTAGAATAACATTTCTAAACCAAAAACTTTATTATAATGATCCATTCCAATATGCATGCATGCATTATGTCATCTAGCACACATGCATATTAGTAAAAATAGAACAGAGTTCTTAGGTAAATGTGAAATAATTTGGTGAAAGTAAGCTTTGCTTAGCTCTGACTTGCTAATTAAATCTTGAGCAGAATGAAATGTCAGGTTTATGGTACTTTTACTCTTTTTATGTAATAACATAAACATTTGTTTTGATAAGACATTTCCTAGGATCTATTATACTAATTGTTCTTCAGCTAGAATGTTGAAGAACTTGTTTATGTCACCATTAAAGGAAAGTGTGTGTGTGTGTGTATGTGTGTATATATACACACACACACACACACACACACACACACACACATACAGAGAGGAAAGGAGAGAAAGAGAGAATGCCATGAGGCTGATGAAATTTCCTAAGTAGTGTTTCTGTGCAGTTTTATATTAGTTGAGTATTATGTGAATTACCAGTATTATCTCTTATTTAAGTAACCCTTTTCTCCTTATTCCATTAAGAAATTAATTCTTTTTTATCCATTTAAAAGAACTTTGCATAGAAAAGTTTCATTTGAACTATGTTTTTCAGTATCCTAATTAAAGAACCCACCCCACCCCCTACTGGGCCTGCAGATTGTTAAACCATATCTTCTTATTGAATGATCAAGGCTGACATGAGAGACTGAATTTCACAAGAAAAGAAATAATTCCTTTTGCCTAAAAGCAAGAATGCGTTAATAAGTCTCAGCTAACGCCAACAGAAACTTTGGAATATAGTACAAAGCTGACATAAGTTAAAGGGTTGTCTTGAGTCTGAATCTTGGGGAATGAATCTTACATGTTAATCAAAGTTTATATCCTTTGGGTGTCATCACCACTGGATACATTTGCAGATAATTATACTTTGCATTTCTTTTGAGATTTGTAGAGCCTATATAAGTTTTTTGGTCTTAATCTTTAGGTTAATGAGGTGAAACGTGAGTGATAGAAACTCCATTTTACAGATGGGGACATTCAGGCACATAAGTATTTGGTAACAGTCCTGGAATCACTCAGCAGAGGGGTAGTAGGGTGCCAAAGTTTGGAACACTACCTTCTGCATTGTGTTGCTCAGAGGTGAACAACTTGAAAACCCGCTTTGAAAAAATATTGAGATAGGTGAGTACAAAATAAGACCTGGAAGTAATGATGATATAACTTCCTGAATATATTTGAAAAGATAAGGATCGCATAATTTTATGGAAACCACACACACTCATCATTTCTGGTTACCATCTACAAATATGATCTCTTCCTCCGATCTAACTGCCCTCCCACCTGCTCCTTGTCCAGTGTGCCATCATCTCTTGTCTGGACCATTCATGAGCATCATGTCGTGTCTCCCAGTTGCTGCTTTTGCTTCAAATAGTGTAGTCTCCCCAGGGCTCTGGGAAAGACCCTCTAAACTTATAAGTTGAGTCATACTGCTACCTTACGCCATTTAATATCTTTCCATCTTGTTCAGACCAAAACATTGGCCCTATGTCTCCACCTTTCTCTCCAACTTGACATCCTCCTAATTTTATCCCTTTGAGGCTGTTCTCTGCACCCAGAGCTCTCCTTCCTCAGACACCCAGTTCACCACCTGCTCTCATTACATCTCAGCACATGTGCACCTTCTCAGCCTTGCTTTCTCAGATCACTCCCTCCCTGCTTTACACGCTTCATTTACACCATGATGTAACATTTGGAGAGCCATTGCTTTATTCTTTCAGACTCTGTCTCCTTTACCAGAAAGTAAACTCTTTGTGGGCATCGACTCTGTCTTCTTTGTTCACTGTGGAGTCCTTTACTGTCATAGCTTAGAATGCTGTTTGACACCTACTAGTTGCTCAACATATATTTGTGATGAATGAAGAAATGAATAAATGAAATCTATATATTACATTTTATTCATGCCCCTGGAGCACATCTTTACTGCATTATCTTTATGAAAAAAGTCATATATAATCCATTTTGTATCTGTGTAACTTTGCAAGATTATTTATTATTCGTTCAGAAAATCTGCACCTTTGTCCTATATTCTGTTCTCCATAATGAAATCAGCACTACAAACACAAAAGTCTTTAGCACCACTCAACTCCTAGATCATATAGAGTAGTGACTTAGTGTCTTTGTAGATTTAGGCAGTGGTTCTCAACGTGGGGTGAGTTTGCTCCCAAGGAGACATTTAGCAATGGCTGGAGACATTTTTGGTTGTCACAGCTGGTGATAGAAAGCCACAGACATCAGATGGGTAGAGGTCAGGGATGCTGATAAACAATCTACAATGCACAGGACAGCCCTGCACAGCAGGAGTTATCTGGTCAAGTGTTCATCATGCTAAGGATGAGAACCCTGGTCCATACAATTTAGGTGTTATAAAATAAATTAGAAACACTGTTCTATCTTCACTAAAAATAATAATAATAAAAATTAAAAAATTAAAAAAACCCACAGTTCTATTCTAAGCAGTTTTACTTCCTTATATGACAGAAAATAAATGTATGATTTCCTGGGCATGTGGTATGTGTGGAGCGCTGTCAGGGGCTTGGTACCTATATGAATTCTAATTCTCTGCATATAAAGTAGGTGAGTGATGCTCTTTGCCTCCTAATCCAGTTTCTTTTCTACTAATCAAAACCTGGTTCCTCACCTGAGCATATTACCACCTAGAATTAAGCATCTGCATAATTTGCAGCAAAGAGCAAAGCTCTTTCCCAAAGCTTTTTTGCTGCTAAATATGGCCATCTAATTTATTTCTAGCCCATTAAATATACTTGGAATGATTGTGAAGGACTTTTGAAATGCCTCTCTAAAGGGAAGTGAGTTAGCTAGAAAATGTACTCATTGGCTCTTCCACTTTTCTGTCCTCTGCTGCATAGGATGCAGGGGCTCCAGCAGCTGTCTTGGTCCATGAGTTTAGCCTTAAAGGTGGAGGCAAGTCTGAGAATAACCAATAAGATATTTAGAAGCCATCTGGGTCTTTGATACCGTGGAGCTGCCATTACAAGTCCTGGACTTCTAAAATTATTTGCACATGAAAGACAGATAACTTCCTATGTTAAAGTCATTGGTTTTTTTGTTTTTGTTTTTATATTTTGTTGTTGTTCTATGAAGATGGACTTGTATGTTAGTGAACCTAGTCTTGATTTTGTAATTGGCATGATTATCTCTTTTTCACAGATACTTACTTAGGAATGTTCGATGATCTTGGTACAGTGTCACTCGGCTACTAAGTACTAGCAACTACCAGAGATGGAATTTGAACTGAGTTGTGATGGAATCAGAAGCCAGTTGTGATGCAATCAGAAGCCAGTGGTTTTCCCATTATATACCCCACACATTTGAAGTCTTAGAGAACCATAAAAATATTACAAGAGATCCTTTGCTCAGGGCAGCAGTTGATTGCCCTGGTGCTTTGGGTTTTTTTCCGAACCATTCTCATGGCTACTGTGAAATGTGTAGCTTCCTGGAAACATTGTGGCCCAACTCTAGGGCAAGAATCCTACCTTCTTCTTCCTTTTACATCTTCATTGTCCAATGCTAAGGTAACAAGATCCTGTCTAAAGATGACCCACTCAGCGGATTCAGCTCCATTCAGGGATACATGACAAAAGCCTAGAAAAAAGAATTCCTTAGAAATTCCTCCATTTGGGTGATTGTTCACTTTGAGAGGGACAAATAGCTCAGGGGAACATGATTTGCTATTGGGCATTCCAAAATAGTTTGCAAAATTGACGTCTGAGCTCAGTGTCAGGCTAGGACAATTTTGGGCAAACCTTCTAAATATATCAAATCTACCAAAAATGACACCTTTTAGAATAACTTACTTTCAGAACTTCACTTTTAGTAGTAACTAGATAATAAGATCACCTGGTAGACAAACCATAAGAGAATCTTAACTCTAGGAAATAAATGGAGGGTCGCTGGAGGGGAGGGGGATGAGAATGGGGTAACTAGGAGATAGGCATTAAGGATGGCAGGTGATGAAATGAGCACTGGGTATTATATGCAACTGACAAATCACTAAATTCTCCCCCTGGAAATAATAATACACTATATGTTAAATAACTTGAATTTAAATGAAATCTAAACAAAAAATAATATCATATGTTTCTAATTAAGACCATAAACATATGCCATTGGCATAAAAGAGAAGAAAAACATTTTTATATTCTACCTAAATAATCTTTATAATCAATTTTTATCTTAATGTTTTCATCCAAGCAATCTTAAATACGTTTTGGGATAAATACTACTTTGGTGCTATAAAAACCTAATAAAATGTCCTAATAAAAAATTCATTTTTGACAATGTACATAAGAACTTCTTTTAATTAATCTGTCTCTTAAATAACACATTTTTCTATACCAAATATGTGAATTTCCTAATTTTTTTCCCATAGACTGTAATGGGATGGCTGTTCAGGACTTTCATTTATGTTTTTATTGTAATATTTTCTTGAAATACATTTCTTTTTATTTTTAATTTTTTTGAAATACATTTCATTTACTTGTTCTAATAGAGCTTAATTATTTCAGTTGCAACAAATACTCATTGAGCATGTCCTATGTCCCAGGCCCTCGTGATTAAGTAATATAACAGCACATTTGGTCTTTACTCTTACTTTTTACCTTTTTGGCTTGCTGAGCAAATCCCCCTTTAAAAATCTTCATTCCTTTTAAAAAATTGGCACAGGATCCCTTAAGAGTCCCCAGTATTGTGTTGACAGGCACATAACGCACCTTTTCCTTCTTTCACCGGCGAGGCTATTTGTACGTTTTTAGAATCCATCCTTTCTCTGCTCTTTGCTGATCCCATAATTCTTTCCCAATTATAGCTCTCCCCTCTTTCTACCACCTGGATTTTCCTCTGAATTCATGCATTAACTGGTTATTATGTAAGTGAGCATGTTCCTTTCAGATTCTGCTTGTTCCTCTGAGGTTTTACACCCCGTAACTCAGGACTCACCTGAATGGAAATATTTGAGTACAAAGGACAGAACTATTTGAGTGAACCCCTGACTTCTAGATTTTAGACTGTGGTCAGAGTTAGATGGATGGAGGTGAGGGAAGGTGAATGATGCACACCACTGGGATCACTGTAGGAAGGATGGACAGAAGAATTCTGAATCCAGGATTTTAGGAATATTCCACGGTAATTCTTTCATAATGCAGATAGGGAATCTGCTCCTAGCACACAGATGTATCCTGCCAAAGGCGAACTCCACTTCAGTGGAAGGCCTTAATCCCAGAACCTATTTTCCATTTGGCATGATTTCTCTGAAGACCAGGGATGATTTTGAAGCATTTGCCAGGGGGCTTGAATTGGTGGGCAGGACACCCTGGTATTTTGTCTCATTATGAACCATTCTATCATGTCGAGAATATCTTTTTTTCTTTCATTTCATGTTAAAGATTTTATTTATTTATATATTTATTCATTCATTCATTAATTCATTTATTTGAGAGAGTGATTGTGAACAGGAGTAGGGGGGTGCAGAGGGAGAGAAAGAAGCAGGCTCCCCACTGAGCAGAGAGCCCAATGTGGGGCTCCATCCCAGGACCCTGGGATCTTGACCTGAGCCAAATGTAGATGCCTAACCAACTGAGCCACCCAGTCGCCTTGAGAATATCTTTTTTTCTTAATGGCTTCTTTTTTTTTTTTTAATGCAACATTCCTTTTTTTTTTTTTTTTTTTTAAAGGTTTTACTTATTTATTTGACACAGAGAGAAAAAGCCAGAGAGCATAGGCAGGGGGAATGGCAGAAGGAGAAGGGGAAGGAGATGGAAAAGCAGGCCCCTTGCTGAGCAGAGAGCCTGATTCTGGCTTGATTCCAAGACAGGATCATGACCTGAACTGAAGGCAGATGCTTTACCAGCTGAGCCACCCAGGGACCCCTCAAGGTGTGACATTCTATTAAACACAGTACAATGATACTGTGATTTGTAATACATACATATTTAGTCTTTGTTCCCATTTCTGGCACAGAGCTCCTAAAAGCCTTGACATTTCCTAAGTGGAGAGCACAGTAAAGATGTCTTTTGTTATATTAATGAGGTGACATTTGGAAAGCCCCTGAGAATGAAGGCTGTTTGCCAGTGGAGCCAACCACATGGCCATAGAGTTTTGGAACTTCTGGTTCCACCCCCATATGTCCAGGGAGGGGAGATGGGCAGGACTTAAGTCTTCAGTGGCCAGTGATTTACTTGATCACGTCTAGGTAATGAAGCCTCCTTAAAAACGCAAAAGGAGGGTTTTGGAGGGCTTCTAGGTTGATGAACACATTGGGGTGCTGGGAGAGTGGTGCCCTGGAGAGGACGTGGAAGCCCCATGTTCTTGCCCCAGTCCTGGCCCTGTGCATCTCTTCCATCTAGCTGTGTCTGACTTAAACCCCTACTGGTGATGTAGTAATCACCATGTTTCTCTGAGTTCTGTGAGCCACTCCAGGAAATGACTTGAACTCAAGGAGGGGCTTGTGGGAATCTCTGATTTCTAGCCAGTGGTCAGAATCACAGATGGCAAGCTGAGGCAGTAGGAGGACCAGAGTCTTACAGGACTTAACTGTGGGATCCGATGCCATCTCCAGGTAGGTGGTGTCAGAATGGGGCAGAATGGCTTTTTGGTGTAGGGAAGCTCATTCTCCACACACACATTGTAATTAGGGTCTAATACTTGATGTCAGGGGTCAGCAGAAAAGGCCAGATAGTAAATATTTTCATCTTTTGTAGCTCCTAAGGTTTCTGTGGCAACTATCACCTCTGCCATTGTACGCATGAAATCAGTGATCGATAATACATAAACAAATGAGTGTGGCTGTGTTCCAATAAAACTTTATTTATGGACGCTGAAATTTGAATTTCATGTCATTTTCACATATCATGAAATTTTATTTTTTCCTAACCATTTAAAAATGTAAAAACAATTCTTAGCTCACCAGCTGTACAAAAACAGGTGCCAGGCTGCATTTGGCCATTTGTGATAGTTTGCCAATCTGTTCTATGCCATTGCATTCACGTATGCAAAACCAAACTTAAACAAAACAATAAAATGCTTTCTTCTCTCAGCACAAAGACATATCTTGATGTATTCAAACTCAAACAAAAATGGACAGTTTCTAACATCATTTATGGAACATTGTTGGTTGGTGTGTGAGGATTTTTGAATGAGTGCATGATAAACAATAGTAAGAAAACGTCAAAGACATCATAGTTTTTGAAAATTCAGTGTTAAAATGGGATTATTAGAGCCAGCAAAAATTGTGAGGGACTTCAAAATGAGCAAAACAAAAACGACTTCAGAATGGATGTCCTCTGTTAGACCCTTCCAGGTTATCTCCATTGTTCCTTGTCTTTGAGCTATTTTCTTAGTCTGCAAATGGAAGAAAGCTGATAATAATGCAGATGATTCTGGTCCATGGAAATGCAAATGAATTGTGACCAGCGGAATGCAATTGATGCTCGCCCATGAATAGACCATTTTGCATCTATCTGTAAATCCGGTCCAGCATGTCTAGTTGTATGTGAATATATTTATAGTTACATTTCCTGGAATTCTCCTTCGAACCAAATGTGACATATTATTGGTCCTTGGAATATTTCCTGGTTTAAATCTAATCATCGACACATGTTCAGTTTGTGTTTGCACGAGGGTCATGCATTTACTTTATAAAAGATTCATCTTTTCACACTATGCTGTGTTGCTCTGTACCTAGGTATGGCACTCCGGGTGACAGCCCACCTGTCTGTGGGAAGCATGGTGCTCATCCTTCTCCTTTTGGGTGTTATAACTCACTCTCTTGCCGTGTTTCCCATTTGGTTTTGAGAGCGTGTGTTGAAAAGCAGTAATTTAGGGCCTGTCTTGGTGCTTTAGCGTGCTGCTTTCATCTCAGTGGGAGTTCACTTCTTACAAGGGCTCCAACTCCAAATTCTTCATCATGTTCCAGGTTTATTCAGAGCCAAATTTAGAGGTGAGGAATATTGGTTTTGCTTGTATGACCATTTGAACATCTGGACGGCTTCATTTGACATCTGTGAAATTTATTGGATAAGGGTCAAACCTCTGAAACACAGTGGAATGTGGCCATTGAAGGTTTTTGTTTTGTGTTAGATGCTTTCCATCATTTATGTGGTGAATCCATAGAGCCCAAGGAAAACATATCTTAAGGAGGAAAATGAGAAACTCAGGCACACATGGAGATGCACTGTGTCTGAATATCCAAGAACATCCTTTACTTTGCAACTCTAATAAACAGTGGATGAAAATTTCAGGTGTTTTATATAGTTTACAACATTTAAAGCCTATAGTAATACTGATGTCCTATAGTTTTCTCTGACTTTATACAATCAACTTCAAAGACAAAGTTGATGTATATTGAGCATCTCTTGCCTAACACACTGGTATCTCTTGGGAATTACCCACTATTTCAAATTTTTTTTTTTTTTTTTTTTTTTTTTTTTATTTATGATAGTCACCCAGAGAGAGAGAGAGAGGCAGAGACACAGGCAGAGGGAGAAGCAGGCTCCATGCACCGGGAGCCCGACGTGGGATTCGATCCCGGGTCTCCAGGATCACGCCCTGGGCCAAAGGCAGGCGCCAAACTGCTGCGCCACCCAGGGATCCCTACCCACTATTTCATACGCAAAGCCACCATTGGCAGTGATTGTCAAAGAAGTGTAGCTTTGTATCCCTGGAACAGATAGCTTCTTATCGAAAACTTCCAAGTGGTATGATGAGTTCCCTTTATTGTGGTACCAGTGCTATTTACATGAGTAAAAATCATGACATTCTTTCTTTTTTTTTTTTAAGATTTTATTTATTTATTCATGAGAGACACACAGAGAGAGGCAGAGACACAGAGAGAGGGAGAAGCAGGCTCCCTGCAGGGAGACTGATGCGGGACTCATCTCAGGACCCCCAGATCATGCCCTGAGCCCAAGGCAGATGCTCAAGCACTGAGTCACCCAGGTGCCCCCATGACATTAATTCTCAGGAGAGAATCAATAGGATGTCATGATGTGGGAAGAGAAGAGAGGCTCATTCTACCATTTCCTTAAACCAGTGGTAGAATTACGATGTACATGGAATGCATATGAGAAGAAATTGGTAGGTGCTTGAAGGTTGGGCTGGTGTTCTCTTGAAAACGCAGTCTGTACCTGTGACATGATATTAGCACGGTTAATACAGATTGTTGAATGTAAACTTGACTGACACTCTTACCACCTTATGCCAGAAAATGGCATGATTTTAGGTTCCCAAAGGTGAGCTTACCAAGAGATGTGAAGCCCCTTTTAAGGGATACTTGAGTCCTTGAACTTCACAGGCTAAATGCAGATAGGAATCAGTTGACCAACAAGTTTAGGTTAGGGCTCCTTGTGCAACCTTATTGTCAAGTACTCTGTCCAGTGTTGCTCTGAGGGAACATGCACAGGGATGCCACCTCTGATGTAAAGGCAGAGATGGAAAAAAAAGAGAGAGAGAGAAAGGTGAGAGAATACGAAGCAAACAAAAATAACTTATAAATGGGGTAAGTAAGCATCCAGAGTCAAAACTCCATTTCTTAAATGGTGAGGAAGCAGAGCTTAGCTGTGTGAGAAAGGCTGAAGGCTTCCAGCAGCGTCCCTGGTAGCGATAATGCAGGTGGGTCGAGGAGTTAATGGTTGAAACAATTAAGAGATTTGTGCCCCCTTCCGTCTGCCCCAGCCTCCTGGAATGCGAGCTCCCAGTTCTAATTGCCGCCTCCAGCATTGAAGGCAGCCTGAACTGGTGTCACCGATTTGCTTCTCCTCACATGTCATTCTTATGGTAAGTGTTTTCTGCCCTCATGCTGGGAACTTTTATCAAACATATTAGCGTGCTTTTGGGTGATCATTAGCCTGCAGTAGCTGGAACATTCCAGGCTTTTTTTTAACCTAGAAACTAGCCTGAAAGAACATGCAAAGCCTCCTGCTAGACTCAGAGCACAATCAACGTGTAAGGAAAAGAACAGGTTCTTATTTAGATTTAAATCCAACATGTGACATGTTAATAGCCCAATGTGTTTCCGATTTTCCATATCAATTTTTACGGGTGTGAAAGCCTCTTCCACCTGCCGGAAACTTCAAAGCAGAGACCCGTGGAAGGGAAAAAGCCACCTCTGTGTAAGTCCTTATTCGCACCCTTGCCTACTCTCTATTAATTTCTCCTCCTGTCCGATGAAAGAAGATGCCAACGAAATCTCTTACTTGGTTCACAATTGAAGAAGGGTTCCTGAAAGCTGGCTTTAGAAAGGGAATCTGTTTGAACATATGAAAAACATCTCAGTCAGGATGCATTACATGGTGATTATGGTCTGACAGATGTGTTGAGCTGTAATGTATTCATCAGAGGACACAGAGAGCATGGATGAGCGCCGATTGCTTGAAGATGTTGGGGTGTGATCTGGTGGCCTGCAGAAAGCACCAACAGTGGTGACTCTCAGGTTTTAGACAGGAAGCAGACGTTTGCGGGCATCATACACATGATCGTCCTTTGTTGCCCTACCTGCCCCAAGAAGGGTCCTTGTCAAAATATTCTCGGGGGGGGGGGGGGTAGGGGATGGGGCAAACACTCAATGGGATTTAGCCTGTCAGCATTTGCTTAGCTATGTTCATAATTTGGACTCTATCCAATAGGTAATCCTTGACTGGAGGGTCAAGTCTAGTTGTTTTACCTACTTATACACAGGATTTCCTCTCAGAAAATGTGACTTGTTGCTGGTGCATCATTTGCCTTGGAAACATGATTTCTTTATGTTTTTAAGGGAACAGTCGTTACAAGAAAATAAATCTGGGTTTTATTTATTTTTTTTAAGTGTATTTTTTTGTAATCTCTACACTCCACGTGGGGCTCAAACTCACGACCCTGAGATCAAGAGTCTCGTGTTCTACCAACTGTGCCGGCTAGGTGCCTGAAATCTAGGTTTCAGTTTCAACTCTGTTTATTACTAGTGAACAAGTATACACTCTTGCTATCTAACTTGCCTGAAAAAAAAAATAGGCTAATTTTTGCAAACTAATTTTCCTTTCTCAAAAGTTCTTATCTTTTATTTATTTGATTCAGGAGAACTTTCATCACCTTATAAATAATGACACCCAACTACAACTACCTTGGTATATTCATTTTGCAACTAGTTTAGGTCAGTGTGCTCCCTTGTAAGATTGATTGCTCAAAGCATGATGTTCTTTGGGTGATTCGAAGTGTGTGTGTGATGACTAAGCTGGACACATGTTTTAAGTTCTTTTTCATCCTAGAAATAAATTATTGTGGTCATACTATATGATATATAGAACTGAGGCACACCTTCTATTTTCTTCTGGGTTGAAAGAGAAAAATATTTTTTTTGTAAGGAAGATCTTTGTCAAGTACTCCCTTCGATGCATGTCTATGCAGAGGTTGCATTACCTTTTTACTCAAACATCTTTGTTAGGATCTTTAATTTTCACAGTGGATATTGAGCTAACAAAAGTCTGCTGGCTATGAAATGACAGTGACATGTTAACAAAGCCGCTCTACTCCTGAAACTCGCCAAGGAGCAGCGTATCAAACTTGCTGTAGTCTCGTGCCACCGGAAGTCACCAGGTGGTGACAGGGAGAAACAATCTTTACATATGCCTGCTGGATACATAGTTTCCACATGCTCTGCAATCTATGTCTTGATTATAGAACTAAACTTTCTACTTTCCCATCTCAAAACTGTTCTTTAATGAATGGTTTTTATTGAATGCATATTGTTGTAGTGCAGCCTATGTAGTATTTTCAGAAACTGTCTCCGACAGTTTCTGAGGCTCAGCCAGTCTGAGGCTCAGAGACCCCAGCCTTTGGGACTACCCTGAGGAACTCGCAGACATTGGTCTGTTATTCTATGGCTTCCTTAGAAGGAAACTTTAGAAAGCATTCATTGTGTTTGCATCATCAATACTCATTATGTTTTCCCTAGAAATTGGTAGGGTTTGGTAGAGTTTTTTTTTTTTCCCCTCTTGTGGATACTGTGTACCTTAACCAATAGTGTTTTCCCCTTGAGTTGGCTGTTAGAAAGCTAAAAGATAAATAAAATACCCTATCTTTAACAAGGGTACCGAAATTAATCACATATATTTTGGAAACTAGCATTTTCCTGACTCTACTTGTTTATTGTCTCTGTTTTTCTTTCCCTTCATCTTGGTTTTCTCACACACCTAAGATTTGTGTTTTGGCTGTATCTTATGGATCTTGGTCAATTGTTTTTAAATGCCTTTAAGAGTGAAAATAGCCATAGAAAAATTCATAAACCCATTAAACAACAACTAGAAGGTTGCCATATTGAGGCCAAAACATGCCTGATGAGTCCTTTGGTTTCTGGGACCATTTCATCCACAATTTCATAGTTAGCCAAGATGAGGTGACAAGACACCTGTATTCATGACAACAATCTTTCCACTGGGCAGTGATGATTATGGCATCATACTTGGAAAAGGAGCAGTGATTGCCACTTGTCAATTAGGTAATGGCTGTAACTGGGCAAAAGGAACAAGAAAAAGCAATTTAAATGATGAACCCAGGGGGAGGGCAGCATAAACGTGTTCTGATGGGAAATGAGGTAAGTGGAGCAAAGGTGGAAAGCTTTTGTTTGTGTGCACCCTTTGGAACCAAAGGGCTTTGGCCCTGTCTTCACAGATCTTAAGTCATAAATAGCAGAGGTCAAAGAATAGTCTTTAAAACTACACAATAAAGAAAGGACTTCTCTCAACTGGCTCTTTTCAGAGCATAGCTACCAATGTGGGTGAGTTCATTTTCTGTTTGTGTGGAGGAAAAAAATGACTTAAAGTGTGGACTTTGTAAAGATGTCTTTCTTTCTGTCTTCTTTCCATTATTATTAGTAGTAATTCTTTATGTTGATTTCTATGCAGAGCTTTCTCAATCTGCCATAGGCTATGGGAGTCCATACTGAAAATTTTAAACATAGAGAAATATATGTTGATAAACTGGGTTTTCAGCTTCTTTAACTACAGTGGAAACTCCAGTCAAGTGATAGTGGGGATCATGATGTGATTTTCATGATGGCAAGAGCTCAGTGCACGTCCACGCATCTCTTCGCTTTGGAAGACAGGTTGGGGATAAGGCAGAGACGAACAGGAGAAATTTGCTGGTGGTTAGAAAAATGGGATTACATGGCATTGCCTTATTAAACAATATGCATTTCAAGTGATTACAAGTGACTAATTCTGCATCAAGTTGCACAGAAGGAACACCGTTTACCGGAAGAACTCTGAAAGCGGCTGGGGCCAGGACAGGCCTTGCACTGTGCAAGCAAAGATCACTTTAAGAGTTCGGCCGCCCACAGATGTGGCCGATTCAGCCTTTTGCAGACTTTTCTCATGTGCCTTGATGGCAGCATTGTTGAGAGTAAAAGGGGAGCTGCCCAGCGCCGCCTGGGGACACAGCTCGTCTTGGGCTCTGCTTGCTGATGAAGGTAGGGCTTTGATGCCCGTACAGCTCCCAGTTCTCACAGCTGAAAGGTTGAACTTGGGCGGTTGCAGATCAATGAGCTGCGTTTCCCAAGAGAAAGTGCACAATGGCTCCAGGACTATTAAGCTGTGAAGATTCATGCCTTCGCGTTTGGGAGTGTGTGTTCAGCAACTTTTCCTTGGGGAGGGGAGGGGGGCATGTGAGCTTTGGCTTTTTACATCCAACTGTATGCACATTTTCCCTTTTTGTATGAGGAAATAATGCCTGCACTAAGGATAACCCTCCCCTCCTCCTAAATCCTTCCACAAAAAGATACTGATTAAGGCTGGCATTCTGAAGAACTAAATGCTTCTTTAACTTTGCTTTATCTGCTTCAATGAGCACAGTGTACCGAGTCCGGGGAATTCACATTACGGCCGCGAGCAGCCCTCCCTATTCTCTAGGGCTCTTTGGGCACAGAAATAATCCCTTCCTAGGATCTTTTGAGAAAGCAACTCAACTATGCAGGCTAATCAACTGTAAATCGTGGCCAACTCGAAAGTATTGCATGAAGTAGCATCGAAAAGTGTTCTGATCACCAAAGAGCCCTGTTGCTCCGTCTCTCTAAACAAGGATAGTCGTTCCAAGACCCAGGACAAATTCAAGGCAGACACTTCTTTGCTGTATTTTAAAGCTCCGGAATGCTCCCCTCCTGATCCCATCCCCACCTTTGTCCTATGCGCTCTGTGTATGTTTCCCTATTTCGTTTCTTTGTCATTTTGAGACAAAAAGGCAACGAAACTCCTTAGAACTTTTGTTTTCCCAGTGGTAATGGAGAATATATAAGGAAAAGTGAATTCTGATGGAATGTTAAATTGCATCCATTGGGAAGCTTTTCTGTGGTGCTTCTAAACCATTTCCTGCCCAATCCTGATGCAATATCTGGAAGAAAGAAATCACACCTCCATGCGTGTGTGCGGCTGTGCTGATATCCCCTGATGTTATAACGTTAGCTGTCATTCTGCTGAAAGGCTGTGTCTTGATCGAGACTAAGGCACTACTAGTTTCCTGCAGTCTCCTTGGCTGGCAGGATAATGTCAGTGATGCATGTATAATAGCATAAATCCAGTATTAAGACACTTAAAGAAGAGAATTGAAGCATCTCTTCCTGAATTACCAGAATCTAACAGAAATGGGACTGTGGCATTTGCTCTCTGATATTTGGAAGGTAGGGTGAGAAGTCTGATTTTGGCCAGCAAAGTGTCCCTTCGTTCCCTGCTGTGTTCCTCTTGCTCTTCCTTCATCCACATATACATAAACCGCTGCCGTATTTCTATTCATATGGGTCATTTCTGGTTGATGGTCCTCTAGAAACTCTTGGAGTTACCGTGTCTTACTTTGAGCACAGTTCTGCTGTTGGTGTGAAAGATGGTGAGTGGCATGGTGGAGAGTCTGGTCTTTGGCATCCAGGGCACACAGTGTGGCTCATGAGCTCCATTGATGGGGTCTGAGTTGCTTATTTGCCCTCACCAAACCTCTGTCTCTCCCTGGATTCTCAGTATTAATTAAAAACGTGAATATTCACTCCATTACTTGAGCTAAAAGCCTCAGAATCCCCCTTCGTGCCTTCTCCTCCCTTGTGTCCATCTTTCTGTAAAGTCTTTGACATTCATCTCTCAGACCATTTTGCATCCCCTCTGCTGTAGCTCAAGCATGCATCGTCCCAGAAATACAGTAACTTATTGAAATTAAATTGAACAAACTTAGCAATTAAGAACAAGAAAAATAAATTTTATTTTACCTTCACGTATTCCTTCTTTGATGTTCTAAACTTCTTTATGTAATGTAGATCTGAGTTCTTGACCTATATCATTTTTCTTCTCTCTAAAGAACTTTTTGACATTTCTTGCAAGGTAGGTCTACTGGCAACACAGTCCCTCAATTTCTATTTGTGTGAGAAAGCCTTGATTTCTCCTTATCTTTCAAAACTGAATTTCACAGGTACAGAATTCTAGTTGGTGGGGTTTTTTGCCCTCAAAGGTTTAAATCTTTTTATCTGCTCTCCTTGCTGGCACAGTTTCTGAGGAGAAGTTGGTTGTAATTCTTATCTTTGTTCCAATATAGGTAAAGTATTTTTTTCTCTCGCGGTATTCTCAGGATTTTTAAAAATCTTTGATTTTCTGTACTTTGAGAGGGAGATGCCAAGGTGTAGAGTGTTTTGTCCTGCCTGTTGTTCACGGAGCTTCCTGGATCCATAGGTTGGTGTCTGATATGATTTTTTCCTCAGCCGTGTCCTTATTGACCAGCATGTCCATCACAAAGGTGTTCTTCCTCTCTGTTAACAGGGTTTTCTTTTGTTTGTGTGTTGTTTTTGTTGTATCTCTAGCAGGATTTCTTTTTGGTTCTTTCTTGGGATTTTCATCTCTCTCCTGAACATCTATATGTTCTTTCATGTTGTCTGCTTTTTCCATTAGACTCTTTAGCATTATGAATCATAGTTGTTTTAAACTCTTGGTCAGGTAATTCCTGCATCCCTGCCATATCCTGTTCTGATGCTTGCTTTTCCTTTCAGATAGTGTTTTTTGCCTTTCAGTATGCCTGGTAATTTTTTCTTGATAGCTGGATGCGACCCACCAGGTAAAAAGGAACTGCTGTAAATTGGCTCTTAGTAGCGTGGTGGGGAGGTGTGTGTGGAGGCTTAAGTGTTCAACAGATTAGGTCTTAGTCTTTTACTGAGCCTGTGCTCTGGGCTGTGAACTTCAAAAGTTCTCCTCCGTTACATTGACAGAATGGCTAAAGCCAGTTGGCTTTCCCAGATCACGTAGGCCCTGATAATACTCCATCAGGGAAGGGTCTGCTTAACTGGGCTCCCAGAAGGCAGGCACTGCCAAGAACAGGCCAATCTGGCATATTTCAAAGTGGCTCTTTTTCCCCTTTGCCTGGCAAACTCTTGCGAGGATCTTTCTCCAATATTTGCTTGATAATCTGGTTGGGTTCTTACAGGTAAATTTCACAACATCGTGGGGCTTCCTTATCACTGGGTCCCCCTGAAGTTTTTAACTCCCAGATTCCTCATAATCGGCCTCCAGCAATTTGCCAATCACATTTCAGGTTTTCTTATGCCAGGACAGGTTCCTGAGATGCGTTCTGCTCTCGGTAAGCCACGATTCTCTGTGTGCATCTGTCCTTCTCTCCCATCTTGGGAGGAACACTTCCTTCTGTGTTCTCCCTTGTGTTGTGGATCTGAAAAGACTCATTTTTTCAAGTCTGTTTGGCTTTTTATTTGCAGTTAAGATAGAGTTATGACTTTCATGTTCCTTATGCGTGGTGCTGGAAGCCGGTGTGTCCATTTCGTGGATTTCTGCTGTGAGAGTCTTTTCCGTTACTGGTCAGATTGAATGTCTCTTCTGTGCAGCCTTTCCTGACCTTTATTTATATTTCTTCAGTCCTAGGACCAATTCATCATTCTCTGCTGTGTGCTAACAAGATGCTGTGTTTACATTTCACAGTCATTGTCCGTCTTGTAGGGTTTTGTTTCTGTGTGTTTGCACGTGGAACCTCATTACCAGTGTCCCCCTTTATTGTACTTTGTTTATCCTTCTTAGCTCACTTTACATTTGTCAGGCTTTAATTATGTACCATCCATGTGCCTGACCCGATGCTTGCGGAGAGTTCAGTAGGATGAGGGGATGGGGTGTGGGTTAGATAAAAATTTACTAGTCTGAATCAGAATTCTGAAATTCTGTGCTCTCAGAAAAACCCTGTGATCAGTATGAGTCTCTCACGTCCTTGACTTACATGAGTGGTAATTTGACATTTTTATTATTTTTAGATTCCCTCTGAAATGTGTTGATAGCAACTTTGGCTTGATCTTCAGTTATGAAGTTAATATCTTTCATTTGCTTGAGATTTACAGTTTGCAGACATCTTCACATAAATTAATACCATTTGCTTTTTAAAGCATCTTTCTGAGAAGGGAAGGGAAAATATTAACTTCCTTTGGCTGTTGTGCCAGATACGATGTAGAGAATAGCCTTTTGAAAGTCCCATGGCTAGTCAGATGTGGGGACGGTGAAATGGACCCCAGTGTCCATGGTAACTTTGAAAACGGGGGTGTAGGGGAGCCTGGAGGACAGGATCCTGACTTTATGCTAGTTGAAAAAAATGTGGGAAGGGAGAAATTTGAGGCTATGGTGATCCCCGCTTTTGGTAGTTTGGCTATAAAGAGAAGAGAATGAAGAAGACAGGATGTTGAGAGGCTGGATAATTTCTCAAATAGTGGATTTTGCTATATTCCCTGGAGGGCTTATAAATAAATATTCCTCTTCATATCATACTAGTTTGTATTGATACTGGTTTTCATTGCTCCATATAAAATTACTAGGTGAGTAGACTTGTCTAGACAGGGAATAGATTCTGTAGCTTGGCCTGCTGGCTAGGACTTGGCATTTGTGCTAATTTTGATGGGGTTAAAGAAAAAAAGACCCTTGGGATGGCTCTTAAAACTTCTCCTCCCACTGGCACTTGCTACTTCTCACTTCACAGCCCATTGGCCACACAAGTCACAGTTCCCCGAGTGACATCAATGAGACAGAGAACTGTATATAGTTCTGGTCATGGGCCATCCTCTTCTAGACAGGACATTTGGGATCAGCATGTAGTCTGCCTTGTAGGAAAATCACTTAGAATGATAAAATATTAGTTTTAATAGACATTTTTCAGATCTGCTCACATAATGCCAGTAATAGGATAAATTTTTACTTATTTGTATCTTCAGAATCTCAAATGAAAATGAACAGGTAGGAGAAGTGATTTTAGCATCATACCTGAGTCCTTGCATATTTAGCTGTAATGGAAAACAGTGCCCTGTTGCACTTTCATGGCTGCGAAACTACTCTGAGAAAGGAGAGCTTAGTGCAACTCAATTGGATGAAATACTGTAAATTTTTTAATGTGTGAAATTTCGGGCCATGTTTATTTAACAAAAGCTATATGCATCATGCTCTGCTGAAAATCCTTTTTCTATCAGTTTAAATTTTAAATTATTTTACATTATTCTGCTTATTGTCTTGGCATTATCCCAGGGATGCCACTGGGCAGTTCTCTGGCTTGGGCTGAATCTTTCCTTCCTTACACTACTTTCTTTTCCAGTCAAGAAATCTTATAAAGATGCATACATGTGAGATTTGCATTTTAGGTGACTAGTCGAGGATCTGCCAGGTTTATTTATTTGACATTTAATGACTGTTTTTGCCACGAGAGACTACAAATTACTGGTGTCATGTCATACAACATAGTACAATGGACATTTGTGTCAAGACCCCAGCTTTGGGGGTCACTCGTTTAGACCAGATTTTTTTTTTAACTTTAAAATGCATCCCCTGGAGATCTTGTCCAAATGTAGATTAATATTCAGCAGGTCTGGGTGTGGCTCAAGGTTTTGTATTTCTAAGTTTCTGGGTTTGCTGGTCTGTGGACTGTGTTTTGCATAGCAAGAGTCTAACCCACTAAGTTGAGAATATTGCAGCTCATGGTGGGGGCCGGTAGCATCACATCTAGAATAATTTTGCTAATTAGTGGCAACCGTTACTACATGTGGTTGAGTGAAATTTCCATTTTACTGTGTTACTATAGCTTTTTTTTTTTGCTCCTAATGGACATTAGTCTGTGCCCCAAGCCATTAGTTAATTTTATTTCACCACAAACTAAAATTCATTCAGACAAGCTGAGTTCCAGAAACTTTTATTGCCATTATTTTAAAAGGAGATACTGTGTCTAAGAGACAAGTTCCTTTTATGTTGAGGGAAAGAGTCTCTCATTGTCAGCAGTCTGCTCATCGACCAGAAAAGCTTCTTTGACGTGACTACAAGACAAATGGAACACTTTACACCGTAGGGTGGCATGGGCACAAGGCAGAGGAAGGGAGTGAGTTTAAGCATCATATCCACAGCTCGCCACGGGGAGGGAAGCGTCGGCTCTTTGCTCGTGTTGTGTTCTTTCCTTCGTACTGCTTCAGCCTGAGCAGAGGTGCATGCCGCTGGGCCAGTTTTTAGGGCTGCTTGTTTTCTGTTAGCGGGGTGCACTGTGAGATGAAACCAAGGTGTTTCCTGCTGTTCTCCTGCCCCGATGCAAAGGTGACCGTAGGTGTGAAGTGTACATGTTTACGTGTGTGTGTGCCCCGTGGCTAGCAGAGCTGCATAACCGTGCTGTTCATCTTTTCTTTTAGCCATGATAAAATATACAGAATATTAAAAAGTTCCTCTTTTAGGGGCGCCTGGCTGGCTCCATTCTTGATCTCACAGTCATGAGCTTGAGCTCATGTTGTGCATAGAGCTTACTTAAAAAAAAATAGTTACCATTTTAATCACCTTTAAGTACACATTTCAGTGGTAGAAGTACGTTCACACTGTTGTGTGAGCCTCCTCCCCATCCATCTGCACAACATTCGCATCATCCCAGACAGAAACTCTGTCCCACTGCTCACTCCGTCTCCCCCCAGCCCTTGACAGCCACCCTCCTACTTCCTGACTCTATGAACTATTCTACACTAGGTCCTCCATGTAAGTGCAGTCATATAGGTTTTGTCCTTTTAGCCTGGCTTATTTCACTTAGCACAGTGCATATCTTTTTTTTTTTTTTTTTTAAAGATTTTATTTATTTGAGAGAGAGAGAGCGAGAGTGAGAGCATAAGCAGGGGAGGGACAGAGGAGAGAGAGAAGCAGACACACCACCGAGCAGGGAGCCCAATGTGCAGCTCGATCCCAGGACCCCGGGATCCTGACCTGAGCTGAAGGCAGATGCTTAGCCAACTGAGCCACCCAGGCCCCCCAGCATAGTGCACATCTTTTATTTTTTTATTTTTATTTTTTTTAAAGATTTTATTTATTTATTCATGATAGTCACACAGAGAGAGAGAGAGAGGCAGAGACACAGGCAGAGGGAGAAGCAGGCTCCATGCAGGGAGCCCGATGTGGGATTCGATCCCGGGTCTCCAGGATCGCGCCCTGGGCCAAAGGCAGGCGCCAAACTACTGCGCCACCCAGGGATCCCAGTGCACATCTTTTAAAGCCAGGTTTTTATTCAGTTAATTATTATTTTGACTTTCAACTGTTGGAGAGTGTCATCATGCAATCTCTAGGACCCTTGAGCTAAGTACCCCATGAATCAGTGTTTTTGAACCATTTGTCCGTTGGAAAAGCCCTTGAACCTTGCAGATGCCTGACAGTTTTTGTTTCACATTAAAGTGAGTTGTTTATTTTGTTCTTTTGGTCACTGTTCACTCAGAGGCGCATTTTCCCTCCAGATTATATGACCCATGGAGTCCCAGTTGCTCCCAGAGTTAAGTGGTGTGTTTCCGATGTGGACTTTCATCTACTTTGGTGTTTACGTGTCTGTCTCCTTAGATAGATGGGAGTCTTCCTGAGATGAATGATTGTGGTTCCAGCCTCTCGGGCTCCTGGGAGCTCCTGGAAGGGTGGGTGGGGCGATCTCATTCTTTTCTGTGTCTTCCAGAGCCAAGATCGGCCACTCAGTAAAGTGTGATTGAGGCTTGGAGAATGTGTGATGGGAAGAATAGATGTGTTGGTATGCTCTGAAAGATGTCCTTTCAGTTTTTACAATAACCCAAGAAGTGGCTATGATTTTTCTCATTTTACAGTTTCGAAAGCTGGGTTCAGATGGAATGAGGCTTGTCCAGGTTTCCTGAAATTGGCTGCTTGTGGGCAAAATGGCAGGACTCTATCTCCAGAGCCCACACTCTTTCTCTGTACTTTAAATGACTTTCCCCGGCATCAGAATCTGTTAGTGGATTCACCCTGCAAGAAGTTGGAGGGGAAATACAGACTTTCACTGTAGTTCACCATCATGAGTATTGTTTCTTTCCAGCAGTATCTTGTCTAGTTTTTGGAACGTAGATCTGGAAAGACAGACATCTATGTCTGTTAGGCACTGGGGTTCAGTTGCCTTTGTGATTCCAGGGAGACTGTTTGTCTGAGATGCAATATTCCCTTTGAACTTGGACTCATTTTTGAACTCTCAAGGCATTTACAGGATTCCCTAACCTACCACAGTTATCTCGTTTTGACAGTTGTTTTTACTCCCTGAACTTTTCAAAGTATCCGATAAACCCTCGGAACCACACCCGCAAGGGCCTGGGGTTGGCTCAGAGTCCAGCGATAGGAATGAGGGGCGACCCGAGCAGGTCAGCAGTAGAGCTTGCGAGGTCAGGGCACTGCTGCTGCCCAAGAACAATCCGGACCTGCTCCTGCTGCCCGAGAACAATCGGACCTGCTCCTGCGTGGTGTGAGTGCTTAGTGGGGAGAGGCCTGCAGCCAGCGCGAACAGCTTGGGGTGGTTACGGCTGTTACTTCTTCCTTTGCTTCTGGACCTGCTGCTGGTACATATCTCTCTGTCTCATTATTCCCTCCCTGGGTGGCAGGTATGGATAGGAAACCCCTGTGGTGGGGTTTTTTTGTTTGTTTGTTTCCTTTTATTATTAATTTTGTACCTTTTAACACACTGCCAGGTTTGGATCGCCCTCACTGCTGTGAGTTGAAGACAGCAAATAATTATATGTAAAGAAATCGAAAGCTTAATTGTTCAACCTATCCTTAGCCCTTTCAGAAAAAAACATCCTGAACGTCCCTACGTATTTGTCAACAGTCTAGATTATATTATATAACAGTCTAGATAATAATCTTTTTATAAAATAAGTATCTTTTATTTTATAAATATCTTATTTTTTATTTATTTTATTTTAAGATTTATCCATTTATTTATGATAGACAGAGAGAGAAAGAGAGAGGCAGAGACATAGGAGGAGGGAGAAGCAGGCTCCATGCCGGGAGCCCGACGTGGGACTCGATCCCGGGACTCCAGGATCGCGCCCTGGGCCAAAGGCAGGCGCTAAACCGCTGAGCCACCCAGGGATCCCCCTATAAATATCTTTTAATTTAAATTAGATAAAATTTAAAATTCACTTCCTTAGTTGCACTGGTGCAGTGGTTTTCAACCAGAAATAATTTGGCTGCTTCCGGGGGACATTCAGCAACGTCTGGGGACATGTTTGGTTGTCCTACCTGAGAGGAGGAGGTGCTGCTGGCAGCTGGGGGGTGGAGACCAGGGATGCTGCTGCCCACCTGACACTGTACAGGATGCCACACAGAGTGGCCTTTGACCCAAAATATCAGTAGTGCTGAGGCTGTAGGAACTCCACGCTAGCACTGTGTCCACACGAGGCTGGAGGCTGCGATGCTGGGCGGCACCTACCCAGACCGCCCCGTGCTCACCGCCCATGGTTGCGTGGGACCACACGCCCACGGTGAAGGCGCAGGCACAGCCAGTGAGGAGGAGCGCGAGTGGGGAAGGGAGTTTCTTATCCCGTTGGTTTTTGGAATGAGCTGCTGTAGACTCTAGATTCCTTCCCCATCCACTGTGTGTCTGAGACCACCCCCCCCCCACCCCCCCACCCCCCCCCACCCCCCCCCACCCCCGTTCTCACTGAAGTCATGTTCTAGCCACGTTGGCGCTGGTCCCCATCGTTGGACAGGCACTTTACCATCATGTGCCTCGCTGAATTTCTGCAGAACTCTAGAACATGTAAGCTCTCCATTTCACAGACTTACAAGATTGAGAGGGTAGGTGATTGATTTACTCGGGCTTCTCACTACGTGAAGGAACTAACGGATTCAAAAAGGAAGGCGACTTCACGATGCCCACGCTACGCGAGTGGAGCCCGGGCTCCCGGCTTGGGAGTGCATGCCCATCACACTGTCTTCACTGCTTTCTTTGGCAAAGTTTTGAAGGATTCAAGCAGTCAGTGTACAACAGTAGAAACAGGTCAACTCTTAGAACCCAAAATGGTTTTTATATCTTCAGCTTTCCATGCCACTCTCAGTGGGAAAGCAAGATATGAAGAAAACGGGATTCTTTGTCCTTTGTTGAGTAAGTCTGAGACAGTTGTGGGTCTTCCCAAATTGACAGATGATGTTTCCCTAAATACCTTTCCTCTGGAAGATCTCATGAAAGAAGAGAAGACCTCCTTCCCCCTCCCTTGCCCTTTTTCAACAGAATTAATGGACAAATGGTACAACACTTAACAATAAGTATCAGCTCATTTGATTTGTTTTATTGTTTTTTTTTTGAAAGCTTTGATTTATTTAAGAGAGAAAGAAAGAACATGAGTTGGGGGTCAGGGTAGGTGTAGGGACAGAGGGAGAGGTTCATCTGCCGAGCAGGGAGCCTGATGTGGGACTCAGCCCCAGGACCCTGGGATCATCATGAGCCACCCAGGTGCCCCTCATTTTAGTTTTCACATTTGGAAAGGCCATTCCTCTAAACTAATTCGTGCAAATAAAGATAACATAACACATGTGCCATCTGTAGCTTGTACTTTCAAAACAAAAACAAAACTTTAAACACTTGTAGTTAGGCTGTCTCAACTGAAGGAAAGCTCTTGGAGAGGAAATCAAAATGTATTAATGTTAAACCACATACGTGGAACTCAGTACTCAACTTTAGCTACTTTGCCATTGGAGTTAAATAAAAAACTAGTCAGTCAAAACAGCATTTTGGTTACAACAGCAAGGAATATCAATTAGGACACCCAAGGACAGACTCCTCTTAATTATATCTGAACGGGACTGTGGACATGGAAATGTTTGGTTGAAGAGACCGAGGGACGGGCTTGCTGTATTTAAGCATCTTGATGGTTGCATTCCACCAAAGGCTAACAGCCTTGGCTATTTTCAGCTCCACCTTCACACAGAGCCTGCTGTTGTCATTAATTTCTCGAGACTATTAGGCATACGGGTGGACTGTCTCTGCACAGCACCCCGGAGGGAATTATTTCTGCAGAAGTGGTTACTGTGCCTTTCTTGGAGAGCCTGTGTCTCTGCTTTGAGAGTTGCAGGCAACATATGATCAACTTATGTATTTATGTATTACCACATGTTTTGGCCTAAAAATGATGCCTGTGAAAATGTGGAATACATTATGCTACAAAATACTTGGGAGCTTCTCTTTCTCTCTTAAGTTTGGAAAGGAAATTTGTGTTAGTCAAGGGGTGCCAAATTCACAGCTTTGGGGTTTTGAAAAGTTCCTTTCTTGACTAGGATGCATGGTAGTCCCAGCATGCTAGACTCCATTTCTGGACTTCCTTCTGTGGCCCACATATGCATTTCAGATCAGTTCTGGGAAGAATGGCTCCAGGATCAAGAGGGGGCTGAGGGAATGGGGATTTGCTCTCCCGTTACGTGGAGCTGACAGGGCAGAGGTGGCCTGGCAGGGAGGTTAAAATGTACGGATATTGCCGTTTGCCTGAGAAAATCTATTTGGCATTTCTCTATTGCTCCTGAGCTTCCATGCACGTTTCAGGGCAGGTCAGGGATTTCCATGTGTGGGTTATGAGTTTCATGTGAATGGGGCATGTGCATTTTATTAGGAACTCCTCAGGCTTAGAGCTTCATGCTCCTCATTTGACCTATCTATGTCTTTAAGACCTTAAGAAGAAGTACATGAGGCCCCACCAGCACTCAGTGAGTAACATTTATCTCAAGGCATGATTTTGGGAACTTGTTGATTTTATAAGTCTGATTTTACTGGATCCCAGAAATGCTAATATAACAAAACAAAGTAGCATTTTTTTCCTATGTCTTTTTTTTTTTTTTTTTTAAGATTTATTTATTCATTAGAGACATAGAGAGAGAGAGAGAGAGGCAGAGACAGGCAGAGGGAGAAGCAGGCTCCATGCAGGGAGCCCGATGTGGGACTCGATCCCAGGTCTCCAGGATCCCGGGCTGGGCTGAAGGCAGCGCTAAACTGCTGAGCCACTGGGGCTGCCCTCCTATGTCTTTTTTTTTTTTTTTTTTAAGGTTTTTGCTTCTTTATTCATGAGAGACACAGAGAGAGGCAGGGACACAGGCAGAGGGAGAAGCGGGCTCCCTGTGGGGAGTACGATGTGGAACTTGATCCCAGGACCCCAGGATCACGACCTGAACCAAAGGCAGACACTCAACCACTGAGCCACCCAGGTATCTCATTTTTTTTTCCTATTTCTAAACAAAAATTAACAAGAGAGTAACTTTTTATGAAACATAAACTTGGTTGAGACTTTGAGGACGTGCTTTTGGAACCCTTGCAACAGAGTCGTGCATTGATTCTGTGTCTCGATTTTCTGCCACATAGAAGTGAAGGGGCCCTACACATTCTTCCTGTGTTAAAAAAAAAAAAAAAAAAATCCAGACCATGAGTTTCTTGTTAGAAAGTAGAGAGATGAGCCAAACGGTCCTTACATTTGGCTTGTGGGGCCCTTCTTGGAAGCTTGTGAAGTTTCCTTTCCTGCTGGTGTTTGGAACTCGAAGAGAAGCTCAGCATAGAAGCTAGTTGACACCTTGGGCTGAGAGACAGCAAGGCAAATCTGGAAGGAAGAACGTGGTGTGGGTGGGAAGTTGCTCCTTGTTGGGGCCCACCTGCCCGGAAAGTGTCAACTCATTACAACCCCCTCAGCTCTCTCTGTACCCCTGCTGCCAGCTTCTGCACACATCTGCACATTTGACCCGTCCATCTCCTTGCACGGTGAGTCCACTCAGCCTGCGACGTGAGTGAAGCATTGATTCTGTAGCCATTTGGGGAAACTTACCTGATGCCATCCTTTAAAAATACAAGTTAACTTTCTTTTACTTTTTAAGGCAGAATGGGACTCACTACCCATTTATTAAAAGTTTCACAATCCTGGTGTGGAGGACAGTTTGGCAGGAGAGGTTGCCGTGTGCGGAGTCCTTCCGAGCAACCTTGTTGCCCGTGTCATCCTGGGTCCTGGGGGCTCACATATCAGCAGGCCTTCCTGAGCCCTTGAAACAACCACGTACTGTTTTTGACAGCATTTGGAAAACCTCTTCAGCTCTGCCTGACAGAGACTCTCCTTTTGCATGAAGCTTGTAATAATGGTGAACAGAAATGGGTAAAACTGCCAAGTTTCATTGTTCTGGACGTTTTTGAAGCGTCATCCTGTTGTATGAAAGCCCTTGTCGCTCTGTGGAAAAGAACAACAAAACATCACTCCTCATGACATCAATGAATAGAGAACAGAGCCAAATTTGGTGTTACATGCCACTTTTAAAAATACATTAGATTAGTGGGAGTTAGCTACGCACAAAGCTTTGAGTAGGGTTTACTGAATTCTCGCTAAAAAGATGGATTGATGGTGGGACAGTAACAATTTTAAAACATGGGTTTTATCTTAAAACTGGGTTACCACACCTTTATAGTTTTAAGTTAAAAGACATCTAAAGGGGCACTTAGGTGGCTCAGCAATTGAGCATCTGCCTTTGGCTCAGATCGTGATCTCGGGGTCCTGGGATCAAGTCCTATATCGGGCTTCCCCATAGGGAGCCTGCTTCTCCCTTTGCCTATCTATGTCTCTGCCTCTCTCTGTGTGTGTCTCTTATGAGTAAATAAATAAAATCATAAAAAAATAAATAAAATACATGTAAAATAACAAATGATTATAATGTAAGAAATAATTGCACGGTTCTGTTTTATACCATAGTATCCTTGCAGAAAGTTGAATAGTGCAGTGATACTCATAGTAATACTGACTTTGTACGTACTACCTAGATAGCATTGTGATTTCTTTCTTGGTTCTCTTATTTTACTAGATCTTAGTTGCCCTAGGGCAATGAAGAAAATGCCCTTTTACTCTTGTCTCCTGCTCTGTGAGATCATCTACTGTCTAATTGATTAGTTTTGCTGTTACCACCAGGATATCACTGGTGTTTAGGGTGAAGACCCCAGTTGATGAATTAACAGATTTGCAGATCCCTTCCTTGGCCAGTGAAGTGGGGAGGGTGTCTCGGTCTCAATTCTTCATCCAGGGGACAGGAGATAAGCCCCTCTGCCCACTGCTCCTGGCTCTCTGAAATGTAGCGGAGCTTGTTAGCAATGAATGACTCATGCTGGGAGCAAATGCACCCCTGGCCCCGACAGAGATTATAACACTGACCTCCGGTCACTTGACAAGAGAACTCTGTGGCGTGGCTCGACTTCCCACTGCTTCAAGCCAAGCCTAAATAGACTGTTCACGGAGAACTGGGCTGACAGATTAGGAATTTATATGCACAGATAGGGGCACGAGCAGCAGGATGTCTTCCCTGTAAGGCTCTCCAGGCAGTTTATATGCAGTGACCATTGAGAACTGACATTTTCCTAGTATAAAAGTAGGTCTGTAAACTCTCATGGCGTGACGGGGTGGGCTCAAGATTTAATTCTTTCTAATGTCAGGGCAGCCCTGTGAAGTAAACAGGGCTGTGGGGTGTGTGTGTGTGTGTGTGTGTGTGTAGCCATCTATGTCTGTGACTTCTCAGGGAAAGTGATTTTTGAATGTGATTTAAGAAAACTGATTTCTCTCACTGAATTTTTTTGTGAATGGTATTCTGTATACACAGTATTTATACACAAAATATGTAGCATCACAATACAAAATAAAATGAATATTGCTTTATTTGACAAAAGGTTGGTTTTTAGCAAGTATGGAGAAGTATTTCCTAAGACATACAACATACGTGACTCATGATGAGTTTGGACATTTGGTCGAGTTTACATTCCTGCTCAGCACTTCAGCACTGAGGCTTCAGAATGATGTTCTCTCTCTCTCTTCTCTCTCTCTCTCTCTCTCTCTCACTCAACCAGCAGGAAATTACTATGCAGAAGACTAATTTAGCACTGTGTCCCTCAGCAACAAGCAGAAAGGAAATGTAATTTGCACCTTTCTACAAATACCCTGTTATCTGATTTGCACATGTCTTGACCCACTTTTCTGGAAAAATATATTTGAAGTTGAATATTTAAATAAAGCAAATTTGTTTCATAGAGATGAAAACATCTTTCTGAAAAGTAAATCATTTGACTAATTATAAATACCTCATGGGATGAAATGGCAACGGTAGTGAGAACCTTGTATTTCACCTCTCTCTTCTGGAAGTGAGATTCTCTCGTAGTAGAACAGGTACTTTGATAATTATGTAATGAATGACAAATATTATGAGAAGGACTTTTCCTCTACCAGTGATGAAATGAACGAGGAGATGGTAAATACTTAGTAAATGAATGAATTCCAATGTCATATTTCTCATGCTTACTTTGAAAAAATTAATTCATTTATTCATTGATTTAAAATATTCATTTTCAACCTCTTATGTACTGTACCCTTTTTAAAAAAAGGTTTTATTTATGTATTAGAGAGAGACAGCATGAGCAGGAGGAGGCAGAGGGAGGAGAAGCAGACTCCCTGATGAACAGGGAGCCTGACATGGGGCTTGATTTTAGGACCCTGGGGTCATGACCTGAGCCAAAGGCAGACAGTTAACTGACTGAGCCACCCAGGTGCCCCTGTCCCATGCCCATTCTATGGAAGTTTGGCATAGAGGCATAGACTTTGTGTCCATGGAACAGAACGGGTATTATAGATGCTGAAGGAAGAAAAAGAAAGCAAGGCAGCCATTTCAAAAATGAATAGACATGCATCAAATATTTTGAAAAAAGAGTGCTATAATAGGAAAGATAAGAGAATGATTATTTTCTGAGGATGAAATTTCTCTGAAATTTTGAGGAGTAGGCTTAAGAACTTTCTAGGCAAAGGGAATAGCATGTGCAAAGGCACCGGGGCAGGAAAGAATTCTATATCTTTACAGAATTTTAAAAAGCTACCTTGGCGACTGAGACTTGGAAAGTTAGGCAGGGGCCTGACCTCCACAGGGTGTCAGAGGAGCAAGGATTCTATACTCTGTGTGAAGGATGAAGTGTAACAGGAGAAGCCACTGAGGAGTCATAAGTAAAGGGGGTATGACCTGGCACAAATTCTATTTGGGGAAGATTAACAGAGCTGAGAATGGAAATTGAGTGCATGTGTGCAAATTCAGGCAGAAACATGAGACTATGGGGAAGGCGGGGTGAAATAAGTGGATTTGGATTTTAAATCAGGAAGAATTGGCCAGGCTTGGACAGGGGGGTGTGAGGGGAGGGAAGCCTCCATATTCCAATGCCTGCGTTTCTTGGGAAGCTTGGGAGAAGCATGGATCAGTTACTGAGGTGAAGGGGAGGAGTGGAGGAGCTTGGATTTTCCTGGTGGGGAGGAGAGCTACACCAAAATTTCCCCATGGGCATGATAAATTTCAGCCTGTGAGATAATCAGGGGGAGCTCTTAGATAGTCAGTTGGGGAACTGGGATCTCTAGTTCAGAAACACTCAGGACTAGAGATGCAAATTGGAGTGATCCATGGTTGCATGATGTTCATGGCCACCTAGGAAAACCCTTGGGTAAGGCCAGTATTTGTTGAGAGTGTTTGTAATCACTTCCCTCCTGGGTATTTAACAAGCATTGTTGTGTTGATGAGGATTGGCATTTAGTGGAGCGTTGGCATAGGTGAGAAAGCAAAATGGTGGACAGAGTGGTGCAGCCAACTGGCAGAGGCTGGGGCAGCGCGGCATCCAGTTAGGACTCTTCCTCTTTGCAACCACTGTGTGGCCATAGCCACTCCCTTCATCTCCTGCCTTTTTCTTCCCCAAAACGAAGACTCTAAAAATCAAATTTTACTTTGCAGCCTCATGAAGTGTCAACCACATAGGGAAATCATGATTTAAGTACCTTTCGTAGCGCGTTATAGGTGCTGTCCTGGTAGATGCTTCGTAAACTCACAGGAAGAAGGAAGCGATGAGCCCAGATGCTGGTGACTGGGGGACCGTTCCTGATGTGGTTTCACTCCACAGGCACTTTCACCCCCCAATTTACACACAGGATGAATATCCTACTTTTAGCAAAGAAGTCATGGTAACAGTTGTAGTACCTATTTCCAGGGGGCATTTCTGGATCCGGAAAAGAGAAATGTTTTCTGTAATCTCTTCTTTCATTGATTATCTATTTGGTAAGCTACCCGTATGTCCCATGCATTTTTATGATACTGAATAATATATGCAAATAGGCATTTTTACCAGTTTTGCTAGTAAAATCATTAAAATAATGGTTTCTTGTGTACTTTAAAACAATTCTTTTTTTTTTTAAAAGATTTATTAATTTGAGAGAGAGACAGCAGAGAGCACACAGAGGGAGAGGAGCAGATTCCCATTGAGCAGGGAGCCCAATATGGGGTTTGATCCCAGGACCCAGGATCATGACCTGAGCCGAAGGCAGACACTTCACTGACTGAGCCACCCAGGCACCCCTAAAACAATTCAATATAGAATTCTGGTTTTCTTTAGCATCTACCGAGTCACCTCAGTCTACATACCTACTTTGAGTCGACATCAGTTTCAACATAGTTTTTTTTGTACTGATGATAGGTTTCTTTTTGGAGGTGTCATCTTAAATCCAGTGCCATATGTTTGGGAGTATTAGATCTTAGATCTTTTAAATTAATAGACTTATGGGTGTTGTTGTTTTTTTCAGTAGTTTCAGATTGACAGAAAAATTGAGCAGAAGATAGAGTGAGCTCCCATATACTCCCTTCCCCGGCACAGTGTCCCTTCATTAACATCTTGCCTTAGTGTGGTCCAATAGTTACAAATGATGAGCCAATGGTAATACATTATTGCCTAATAAAGTCCTAGTTTACCTTACCCTTGACTCTTGGTGCTGTACATTCCATGAATTTGGACAAATGTGTAACATCATGTATCCACTGTTACGATATCCCGCACCACAGTTCCCTGCCCTAAAACCCCCTGACCTCTACCTACTTACCCTCTCTTCTTGCAAACTCCTGACAACCACTGATCTTTCTGCTGTCTCCATGAGTGGCTATGCATTTTCACCCTCATTTTGCTTTTTTCCCTTGGTTCTCTGTGTAGCTACAATGAAAGAACTTGCTGTTATACCTTTGACGGATGAGGGCACTGCCGAGTGCCCCCTCAGCTTCCCACACACAGATTCACACATCTCCAATTACTGAGAGGTGGCCTTTCCTCCACTGACCTTCAGGGGAAAAGGCTGTCAGGAGACAGAGAAAAGGCACAGAAAAGCAAGGACAGGAGTGAAAAAGACAGTGCCATGTGACTTCGGACTTCTTCTGGGTCCAGAGACTTGATTTCTATACCTGCCGCCACCCCCCCGCCCCCAACTTTACTGAGATGTCATTGACATGTCACATTGTGGACGTTTAAGTATACAGCGTGGTGATTTGATCCATAGAATATATATCGTGAAATGTTTACCACAATAAGATGAGTTAACACATAGTTACTATACTTGTGGGTGTGGTGAGGGTATTTGAGATGGGTTATCTTAGCTGCCTTCAAGTATGCAATACAGCATTATTAAGTATAGTCATCATGCTGAATCCCCAGAACTCATAGCTGGAAGTATGTGCCCTTGGACCACCTTTCCCCGTGTTCCCTCCACACCCCTCACCCCAGCTAGATCTTTTTTTTTTTTTCTTCTTTTAATAAGTAGTCTTCATGCCCAGCATGGAGTCCAACGCAGGGCCTGAACTCAGAACCCTGAGATCAAGACCTGAACTGAGATCAATACTCAGATGCTTGACCAACTGAGCCACCTAGGCACCCCACCCCAGCTACCTCTTTTTAATGCCATGATGCTCCTGCCTCAACCCAAAGGTGTTGAATCAAACAATTTGGTTGTAGACAGGACAATGGAAGGCTCCCACAAAGCTGATTCACCTTTCCTGGGTTGATGTTGTTCTAGAAGCTGACACCCTGTACTTTGGATGATATTATCAATTCGGCAACTATGGACAGAGTGGTTCTTCTTGTTATTGTTGCTATAGCTTAATAGACCTAATGGACTCCTGGCAGTTGTAAGCACTTTGCAGGTATTAACTCACTTGGACCCTATGACGATCCAGTGAAGTAGTTACTGTTCTTTTCCTTGTTCTACGTAGGGGGAATTCTAAGAAAGACAGAGTCTGAACCCAGGACCCCTGGCTCTGCAATCCATGCTCTGACCTTCCAACCCTCCCCAGTTCCTTCATAACTCAGTCTTGCCCTTCCAATCCAGACCAGATTGGGGGGCGGGGGGCGGGCCTTCAAGAAAATGGCTGGTTCTCTCTAGTCTTTAGCAACTAAATTCCTTAACTTGCTCCCTGTCCCCCAGAAGAAACCCAGCACTTCCCTGATTATGTTCTGTGTCGGCCTGGCCTCATAGTGCAATAACATGGACGAGGGTGGTGACCTTTGCTCCCATCAACTCTTAGCTTCCTGCTTGACGTGTGAGCCCTGTCCTGCAGTCCCACTCATTCTCCAGAACTCTCATTTTCTATTTGAAAAGTGAAATGATTGGATGAGAAGCTCTCCTGAGGTTTTCTAGAAGATGAGGGATGACATTCTAAAACTTCCATGACATTATAGAGGAGTTTCATTAGTGCAGTACTGGGGAGGCTTGATTCTCTTGTAAAGTAAGTGTGAACTCATTTTTCTCCTCACTGTGGGCTTGAGTTTTGTTCACTATGTGCTAGAATTTTAAGGGTCAATTTCAGCAATGCTAAGCACAGGATGGCGTGGGGCTGGGTGAAAGAGTGTGGACACAGTTTATAATTTCCAAGCACACAAAGTTCTGTGCTATTCAGCCCAAGGGCATTGGTGATGGTTGAGATTTCTGTTCTTTGCACGAGTCCAGTTGGCCTAGAGTAGGATGTATTTTTGCCCCAGATGGCTCCTGCCGTTGGCACCCGGCGTGTTTGTTTGGGGTGGGGAGTGCGAGGGTGGTTTGCTGGCATGAGGTGATGCTGTCAGCTGTTGGGCATCTCTGGACCTCATCCCAGGGCATATAAGGTGAATTGAGTGGGGTGAGAGTTGAATTTTCCAGATATCAAGAAGTCTGGAGACTGCCCTCAAAGGGCACTTACCACAAGTGATGAAAATCTCCATGTTCTGGAGACATACCATCATTTCATTCAGTACGAAACCAGTTTTTCCTCTTTTGCTTCTTGGACATTGGAGAATACTGAGTGTTTCCTCTTAAGGATCTTACCATGTCGTAGATACTATGTTCCACATTTGGAATATAGAGATTCAGCCTTCCTAAATTACGCTGTGGCCAACTGTAATGATGCAACAAGACGCTTAAAGTTAAAAATTGAAAAATTTTTGACTCCAGTGTGTATGAGAGAGAGAGAGAGAGAGAGAGAGAGAGAGAGAGATTAACAGAATTTCCCCTTGGGTCACAGTAGAAGCATTATTTAATTTTTTATCAAAACATATATGATACAGGCAAATATCACCTAATACTGGTAAGTTTGAGAGTCACTGAAAAATGAACATTCCCAACCCTTCCCAAATTCCTTTACTTCCTTGCATCTACATTTTAATCTTTAAAATTTGTTAAATTTGAGGGCACCTGGGTGGAGCATATGACTCTTGATCTTGGGATCTTGAGTTTGAGCCCTACATTGGGTGTAGAGATGACTTAAAATATTTTTTTAAAAATAAAATTTGTTAAATATGAACAAATAGTGCTAAGTATGTCTTAGAGTATACAATGAGTTTGAAATTTTGGATCTTTTTGTTTGTGCTTTCCTGTCTGACTGCTTTCCCTCCTTCCCTCCTGCCCTCCCTTCTTTCCTTCCTTCCATTTCTCTGACTCTCTTTATGTTTCTGTCTTTCTCTGTTGTTGTCACTTTTTGTGGAATGTGTATGAGTTGGGATGAAAGGAATGTGTTTTCAGTTTTAAGGAGTATCATCAAAAGTCATCAGCTTTGCCAGAATGAGCGCGGTAAATATTGCCACAATTACCTGCTTTGATGTTTTGAAGGTCAAATTAAGTGACCATTTTCTAATACTAGTAACTCCTATAAGAGGACAATGTTTTTTAATAAACATCTACACGAATTGGGTCCCCAATATTTCAGTACCTAAAATATCCACATCCTTCTTGAGTAGGTTTAAGAAGGAGATAATTTGAAGTTCTAAACTCCCAATAGTTGGGGCACCTGGGTGGGTCAGTCAGTTAAGCATCTGCCTTCAGCTCAGGTCATGATCTTAGGCTCCCTGCTTAGTGGGGAGTCTGCTTCTCCCTCTGCCCCTAACCTTTGCTCATGCATGTACCCAATCTCTGTCTGAAATAAATGAATAAGATCTTTGAAAAAAAAAAAAAAACTCCAATAGTTGTCCTAATGAGTACATTGTATAAAAAAATGCTGCTTCCATAATAAAGGCAATACACCCCTTCAAAAATACGGCTGGTTCATTCAGTGGAGTGTGTGCCTCTTGAGCTCAGGGTTGTGAATTACACCTCACACCAGGTAGACAGATTACTTAAAAATAAAATCTTAAAAAAATATGTGTACAATGGAAATAGAAAAAAATGTCACCCATCATTGCACTATTCCAATATTGACATTTGGTGGCATCTCTTTTTCAGTCTTCTCCTACGAATGGGGAACTGTTGTTAGGAGAACTTCTCACTGGTGCTTGAGGCTCTTGTGGAACTGAGACAAGTTCACGTGTTGGGCACTGCTCTCTGTGGGGCCAGCTCTGGGAACCAGCATGGTTCTTCTGCATTTGTGAATCTGTACTCTGGTTTAAGGAAGAGCTTTATCGTCATGCTCATGTTTGTAGTATCAGGGTGGACTCCTGGATTCTTACTTTATAGAGAACAGGAAAATGGGAAGAAGAACAGATTTCAGTCTGTACTGTTACAACAGTGGGGAAAGAGCCCTCAGCATACAACGAGGCTCAACACCAAATCCAGTGAGGGTGAGTGGGGGTGTGTAGCCAAAGAGCAGGAGGGGGGTCAGTGGAAGCAGAATGACTAAGAGCAAACACCAGCCCTGAAGGGCGTTCCTGGCTACACCCACTTGACAGGATTCTTGCTGAAGGCTGGCCGGGGACTGGACGTCACCTGGGGGAGGCTGGGGATGAGGAATTGGATCAGATATTAAAGGTGACCAGATGGCCTGGATGAGGGGTCTGCTAAATGGATTCAGCTGGATTCTTGCTAAAACGGGGCTCTTGAGAACAGGCCCCACGATGAGCCAAGGTCAGAAAAGAGCTCAGAGGAGACTGACTACAGTTTGGTCCAGGAGAGAGTCTTGGTTCACCTCACTGCACTGCCATCCATCGCCGTGTTATCACCTTCAGTTTGTCACTGCCATGGCCAGCGACAGCCTCTTCAGCCACACTCTGGTGTCCTTTGGACTCATGCTTGTTAAGTTTTGAGCCCTTAGGAAATTTCTAGCACAGCAGGATGTTGCTGGCTCATCGTATTGCTTTGCCCCACACCTACGAGTGGGCATCCCTCCAAGGGGCCCAGGGAACATGCCCCTCTTCGGTTCATGTTGCTGTCGCTGTGGTGTCTACAAGAAAGCGCAGTGTGAGACAACATGTCTAAAAATACTTGCCTGTGTGGTCCTGTGAAAATGTGTCCCCAACGTGATAGAAGTCGAGTTCCACACAAAGGTAGATGGGGCTGGAGAACAGGATGTGAACAAGTCTGTGAGAGCAGCAGAGATGGAGGCCAGCACCTCTTTCCCTGTGGTCCTCAGGACCTGTGAGAACTTACCGTTCAGGAGAGCTTCTCCAGACACACCATGAGGTGCCTCTGGCGGCAGCGGTCTTTCTGCTCAGCTTACACCCTAATTGGTTTTGAGGTTGTAAATTAAGGTAATTTGGGTAAAGTGACTCTTTTTATAAATGAAGCCCAATTGAAAAGGTAAATGGGCATGTGTGTGTGCATGCACACGAGTTTAATATCTAGTGGCTACAATTTCTGTATTGTCTGGGAGATTACTAATAACTACTTAAAAAAAATCACAGCAAAAAAATTTTTTTTTTTACAAAATAAGTAAATCACAGCAGAATGTTTGCTGGGAAAGTGCCCCACAAATCCCATCGTGGGTGCAGAAATACCTGGTAATGATGTAGGTGTTCTCCTTCCCCAAACCAGAGCTCTGTTTTACTTGTTTCCTGAGTCCTGTCTCTCTGTGCTCGATGGTCTCACATCCTCATATTTCCCATATGAAATTGGAACTCTGAGTCATGCTAGTTTATGGCCATGTAGTTATGCAAATATTGATAGATTTAAATGCTTTATACACATACTTGCACATTGCCAATTGCAGGGGGAAGAGTCCCAAGTCAAATAATCCATCATACAAAATCAGTAATGTGGATACCAAAGTTTGAACAATGCAAGTATTTAAAAAAATTTCCCACAATACTTGGCATCAGGAATTAGGATACTGCATTTATTTTTTAGCAAAAGAGAACCCCTCACTTAAAGATTATAATAGGGTCTGGTGCAAAACGAGAATGAAGGCACTTTTAAAAATTAAGAACTCCAAGATGATGCAGGCCAAGCATGAAACCACGGGTGGTGTCTTCCAAACACAGAGCCCTGTGTTGACTGCAGAGACTGTACACTCATGAAGCCAGCCCTGCCTAAAATATTGACTGGCTATTTACAGAAAAAATCCTGTGATCCCAGCTTTACCTGCAGAGCTGAGAGTGGGGTCTTGAGCTTTGGGGACCTCTGCTCACCCTAGAAACACAGATGCGTCTGCCTTGAACATAATCAAAAGCTACTGGTACACAAGGTTTGTATGATTCACAGAGAACCAGGATTGGGTTGGCTCTTCTTTCTTGTTTGCCTTCATTGATTTTTTTCTTAGCTCAGCATGCCCTGTACGTTGCCTTCCATCTGCTCCATTTCTGATTACTGCTTTCAGCTATCCCATACCTTTCCGAGACCATCTTTTCTTTTGCTGATGCGTGGTGCCGTGGAAAGTGAATGTCCTTGCCCACCAGCTGCAGAGGGCAGGTCAAAGCATGGATGAATCTTGTTTGTCCTGCTCTCTGAGCAGTGCTGCTGATGGTGATGGTGGCCAGTTGTGTCCAAGACTGAGCCATCCCCTGCGGTTGGGATACCTGGACACGTGGGGGGCACGAGGACGGTGGCTCTTTATTATTTTCACTATGTCCGCAAGGCACTCCTGGTCTGTGCCAGCTTTTCATCTTACGATCATGTTGTTGAAAACCGACCTCTGTGCTTCAGAGCCAAAATGTAACATGAAGACAGAGTTTGGGATAAAGAACAATAGCTTTATTGCTTTGCCGGGCAAAGGAGGCTACAGCAGGCCATGGCCTTCAGCAAACTGCAAGGCTTCTTGGAGGAAGGGGCTGAGGATTTTATAGGGAAATACAGAATCTAGCTGATTTCGACAGGAATTGTGTGTGTGTTGCCAGCCTCTTTCATCCTGTTTTCAGGGTGGTACCGGGTTCTTCAAACAAAAGACTAGGAAGGAGGACAGGACGTTTGTGGAAGAGGAAAAAAAAGGTTACCTTAAGATTTTAAGTGATCTCTATACCCAGTGTGGAGCTCCAACGTGAAACCCCGAAATCAAGATTGCACGCTCCTGGAGGCGCCTGGGTGGCTCAGTTGGTGAAGGGTCTGCCTTCAGCTCAGGTCATGATCTCAAGGTATGGGATCGAGCCCCACATCGGGCTCCCTGCGATCTCAGGGTATGGGATCGAGCCCCACATCGGGCTCCCTGCTCAGTGCGGAGTCTGCTTCTCCCTCTGCCTCTGTGTGCAGTCTCTCTCTCTCTCTGAACTAAATACAATCTTCAAACAAACAAAACAAAGGATTTCATACTCTACCGACAGAGCCAGCCAGACGCCCCTAAGAGACTACTTTAAAATCAAGTTTTGCTGAAGCATTAGTGGAGCCATTTTTATTTTTGTTCAGTCTTATGCTTTTTAAGTGGTTTCACTCAGAGCTAATCCTTGATTAAAATCAAATAAGTAATAGAGGGACACCTGGGTGGCTCAGCAGTTGATCGTCTGCTTTCAGCTCAGGGCGTGATCCTGGGGTCCTGAGATCGAGTCTCACATCAGGCTCCCCATAGGGAGCCTGCATCTCCCTCTGTTTCTGCCTCTGTGTGTCTCTCATGAATAAATAAATAAAATCTTTTAAAAAGTAATAGAAACCCCAAATGTCTACTGTTTTGCCTGAATTATGCCGTCCCTCTGGTTTATATGTTGAAACCTTAACCCCCAGCACCTCAGCATGTGACTGTTTGGACTCAGGGTCACTTACGGGGTAACTGAGGTAGATCAGGTCATTAGGATGAGCCCTGATCCCATAGGACTGGGGTCCTTATAAGAAGAGATGGTGAGGACAGACACAGAGAGGGACGACTGCATGAGGACATAGGGAGGAGACAGTGTCTACTCCCTAAGGATGGAGGCCTGGAATAAGTCCTTCCCCCTTGGACCTTGGGAGGAACCAGCCCCTGATGGTGCACTTTCAGCCTCCGGAACTGAGACAAAGTACATTTCTGATGTTGACGCTGTCCAGTCTGTGGCTCTTTGTCATGGAAGCCCTAGGAAATGACATAGCTATCTAGTTCTGTACAGTTTCTCACCTGGCTGGTCTGTACACTGCTATAATCTGTCACAAATTCCTTAAGGATGCTTTAGCTTGTGGGGCGCCTGGGTAGTGCAGTCAGTTAAGTGTCTAACCCTTGATGTTGGCTCTGGACGTGATCTCAGAGTTGTGAGATCCGGTCCCATGTTGGGTTCCACACTCAGTGCAGGATCTGCTTGAGACTCTCTCTCTCCTGCTGCCTCTCCTGCTCGTTCTCTCTTTCTCAAATAAAAACATAAATCTTTATTTTTATTTATTTATTTTTAGATTTGAATTATTTTTTCATGAGAGAGACACAGAGAGAGGCAGAGACATAGGGAGAGGGAGAAAGAGGCTTCCCCTGGGGAGCCTGATGCAGGACTTGATCCCAGGACCCTGGGAACACGACCTGAGCCAAAGGCAGATGCTCAACCACTGAGCCACCCAGGCGTCCCAAAAAAGAAATATTTTTTAAAAAGAATAAAAGTGCTTTTAATTTGCACTACAGCATATTTCTTGTCTCTTCTGTGTACTCTTCAGCTTCCTGAACTGCCTGGCACGTATTACTCTCTGGGCCATTAGAGTGTTTATGATGCATGTATAGTGAAGGCCTCCAATTTTAGAGACACTCTCCACCTCTGCTGCATCGTGTATACACATGGAGTCGAAGCACAATTTGTGTACAAGATTGGAATAAAAAAAAAGATTGGAATACAGTGGTGGGTTGAGATATATACGGGTCACTGTTTTCTACAGCATTCTGGTGCATCACCATTTTACCCGCAAAACCAAAGGGGAGGACGCAGACATCTCCTGGTGTCATGTTAGGGCTTTTGAAGGTGTTCCCCAGACTGATTCCTTGAAGGAGATTGGGTCGTGTCCACAGTCATCCCGTTTGCTGGGTTTGTTGGGGTCCCGTCTCAAACGAGAATGCTCCTGAGAACAAGTATTAAATCAGTTCATACATTCCTGGAAGAAGTCCCTTCACCCGTCCAACAGATATTCATTGAACTATTACTGAATATCTTAGGCTCTGGGGATACACCAGACAACCTTTAAGCAGTGCCCAATCTTATGGTGTAAAACAGACAAGAAAGAGGAAATTAAAACAGAACCTGAAAATTGGCAGGAGTAAATGGACAGGGCAAATAATGGAAGCACCCCAGGACCCTGGGATGGGGTTGGCACTGACGCCCAAGGATGAGTTAGCTCGTTCAAGCAGCGGGAGGGCGAGGGCTTTGCCAGCATTCCAGGACAGTGGGTAGCGTGTCACAAGAAAACAGAACGGCCCAGGACACCTTTGAGGCATTAGAGCTAACAGCACAGTCCTCATGAGTTCCCAGTGTTTTCAAGGCGTGTGATACCAACTGCACATTCGAAGGTGGTAGCCCAGCGTGGCTGGAGCGTGCAGCTGCCCGAGGTGGTGAGTGTCTGGAGCAGGGCCCCTCCCTCGCACAGGGCTCTGTGAACCGCTGAGTCCGAACTTCGTGGTGGGCAGGTCCGTCCCAGGCGTGAAGGTGCTGGCTTCCGTGGGCAGAGTAGCTGCGAAGAGTGAGTCGGGAAGCCAGGCATTGAGGTCCAAGGTGCTCACAGCCACCCAGGTGGGACAGCATAGTGGCCTGCATGAGGAAGTGGCCCAACAGACAGAAATGGATGGATCCAGAGCCTGTTCCAAAGGTTTAGGGCCATCAAGGTTCTTAGCAGCTGGGCGAACAGGGTATGACCCACTGTTCTGAAACGTAGTAAAGAGAGCTGGATGCCTTCAGTATCACTGCGCAGGGCTGGGGGGCATCACTTTGTCCCCCATATACTGATGGGGAAAGGGCAGAGAAAGGCTGCACGTGGCGTTTTGGCAAGCCATTCTGTCTCCCCGGCCACTGCTGTTGGCCGGTGCTGCTGGATCCCTGCCACAGAGGGGGCAGCAGTAGGCTTGCTCTGGACCAGGAAGGCTTTCCCCGCAGGCTGGGCACTTGCGGGGATGCAACACGATGTCCCGTGAGGTGCTGCAAATCTGCAAGCAGGGGCTGGGGTGGATGTGGCAGGCAGAAACCCGAGAGGCCTCTCTCAATTTTCTGATGCCTTAATTCTCCTCCCTTCACCTCCTCCCGACATTCATCAAGTGCTGGTCCTGGCGAGGCAGGTGCTGGCACCTCTGCTAACGGAGCGGGGTATTGACTCTGGGGTTCTGCGGCCCGGAGGGTCAGCGTCACAGCTCCGCTTATTCCGCTCGTGTTCCTGGTGTTGGACTGGATGACATCCCCTGAAATAAAGCATCTTTTCTACTTTATCATAGCCCGTGAACTGCCTACAAGAGAGGAACTTGCTTTCTAAGGGCCAGAGCCCTGTTCTTCTGATGGTATTGAAACTGCTTTATGAGATAAAAAGAAAACAATTTTGAGGTCTGAGACTCTTTCCAGAGGTCAGAATTCTGCTAATGATTTCCGTTGATTTTAATAAACATTTGATGAGCACCCGCTGCCTTCTCAGTTCCAGGTTTCTGCTGTACTGTGGGGAGGAGGTGATGAATTAGACCAGGGCTTGGCACATTCTTTCTCAAAAGAACCAGCTAACAAGGATTTGGGACTTTTGTGGGATGTAGTGACTTGCGCTGCTGCTCGGCTTGCTTACTGATAGCCTGCAAGCTGCTGTAGACAATGTGGAAACGAACGGCTCTGTGTGCCAGTAAAGTCTTGTTTTTGCTGCTGATGCTTGATTGTTAGGTAGTTGTCACACAGTACAGAAATTATTCTTAAGATTTTTTTTTCAACCACTTTTAAAGGAACCCCTATGGTTTGATTGCGGGCAGTACAAGAACAGGTGTCAGGCTGGTTTGGCCTCCAGTGACCTTAGTTTGCCAGACTCTGAATGACACACACAGCCCCTGATTTTAAGAAGCTTATGGGCTATTCTAGAGGGATAAATAGATGGGTAAGTCATGTCGCCACCTGTGAAGTGAGAGTGGTAGTCATGGGACAGAGATCACAAAACAGGCCTCGGGCTGTTTGCTACTGAACATATGTGCAAGGTTTAATTCCTAAAAATCGGCTCCAGTTCCTACACTTGACGAATTCAGTGGAGATAAAAGCAAGAATCAGGGAATGCAATATCTTGTTTATTTGCTAAAAAAGGACTTTTTTGTGTTCCCATCCTGGCAAGTTCTTAGCAAAAGATCAGAAGTACTTTTTGTTGCTGAGATGAATATCTCTTCGGATAAATGGAATAAAAATAGACCTCTAACAAGACCACAGTTTGTTTATTTTTTATGGTGTTATGTTTCCTACGAGTATAGCACAGATTTATTTTGAGGAGGAAAGGGGGTTGTGTTTAATTTCACTGAATGCCTTTTGATAATAAATATGGTTTGTGAATACTGAACCAGTCAGCGATGCAGACCAAGGGAAGACAAGACACGGGGTCCGGCTCCAAGGACCAGGGGTATGGGCTGGGTGGCAGGGGTATGAGCTCCGGCTGAGGCTGTAAGGCTTGGAGTTGAAAGTTAGGTCAGAGACATGGTCCGAGGCTGAAGCCGACGTGTAAAGCCATGAATTTCATCCCATTCAGGATCAGTACCAAAAGATTTAGCTGGAAGATTCCCTGAGGGCTACAGCCATGTCTATTTTGGTCACCACTGAATCCTTAGCACCTGGCACCATGCTTGTCACTCAGTAAAATTCAGCTGGAAACCGAAGATGTTGGTCTCATGTCTACAGCCGTGTGTCATGCCAGCTCATTCTCTACCAGTGCACTGAATATTTATTGCATACCTACTGGGTGCCAAAGCTGTTATGGGCTCCGGTGATACCAAAATGAAAAAGTAGACGCGTTCCAGGTCCTCATGGAGCTACCTTCTAGTGCAGGCAATGCATAAAAAACACAAGAATCAAGTTTAAATATGGTGGTTGGTGTAAAGAGCCAGGGAAAAAAAACTAAGCCAGGTAAGAGGGGGTGGGATGGAGTTGGGAAAAAGAGAGTTCCTTCTGCAAAAGACAGCTGCTAAAGGTCCTGCATACTTGCACATGTAGCAGTGATGTGGAGGGAGTGAGGGAGACAGTGTGGGTATATTGGGAAGCATTTTGAAGGTGGTGCCAACATGACCTGCCACTTTACTTTACTTCCTGGGGTAGGCAATAAGAATTCATGTGAGCACTTCCTTTCAATCCAGGAGAGCATCTAAGCATCATGTACACCTGTTCATGGATGGCCATCAGCTTAGCTCTGTTTCTCCTGTCTTCCACCTCGAAATCACTGAACTTAAAACGGGTACAATGAAGAGATAAAGTCATGAGAAAAATGAGCGTGAAAGAAACAAAATAGTGTGAATTATACCAGTGGTTCTAAATGGGATGGAGACTGGCTGAATCCAGTTGGGCAAAGGACTGATTATGCACTCACAGTTTGGAGGACCTTTTAGAATTGAGGGTGTTGACTTTGCTTTGGTGAGATGCTGCCCTTTAGTGAAACATGCCATGAGAAAGAGCCTTATGAGCATCTCAATATTGCTACTATGAAGACACTCTTGAATCCATTCCATTTTAGAATGTGGTTTTTCTGAACTTCAGAAGAAAAATTCTTTTTAGTATTTTTTTTAAAGATTTTATTTATTTGAAAAAGAGAGAGAGAGAGAGACCACAAGCGGGGGGGGGGGGGGGGGGAGTGGCAAAGGGAGCCAGACTTCCCATTGACCTGGATCCCAGGACCCTAGAATTATGATCTGAGTCAAAGACATACACTTAGTATTTGTGCCAGAAAGAGTTGTTTCCCCAGACTACTTCCTTGCGTTCAACTTATGTGTGCTTGAGTTGTGCAGACTGATCAAGTTCTTTTTCTGCTGGGTAGTAGAAAGCTCAGTGCAGTATTCATGGCCTCTGTTCAATGAATGGTAAAGCCCCTGAAGAGTATAATTTTGTATCATTGGTTTGTCTTATTTCTTTTCATTAACTTCCAGGTTAGGTTATTTTTTTATAATTATGTGTGTCACTGTAGATCATTCCTACAGATGTAAGCCAAAGACTAAATGTACACCAGGCCAGAGCCAATGACCTCCCATTCTCTTGAGCTGCTGTCCAAAGGGCATGTCCAATGGGGAAATTTCACCCTGAGACGGGACCTCTGATCCCTGTGATCACTAATTGTGGTGGAAACTGTAGGAATAGAAATGGAACTCCAGCAAACCTACTAGTTAGATGGGAGTTTGCTTCATGTAGATACGATAGCGGTCTGCCTAGGTTTGTATGCACGACTTCCCACCTTTGAATGTTTTATTGTGTGACCTTGTGGGAGCCAGTGGAGAAACCTCAATTTGGGAAATTGTTTTCTTGATTTAATACCATTTTAAATGGTTTTTAGGGCACCCGCTCGAGAATTCCATAAAGCAGAGACCCGTCCCTCACACACACTCCTGTTCTAAATCAGGCAAAAACGACAAATTTGATGATACTCGGCTGCCTATTAGCTGAGAATATTGCTCTGAAATAGAGCTTGTCTTTAATTTTCCTCAAATAATGTTTTCCTCATCGATGAGGTGGTGGTTCCATTACTTTGCCACTCTCTGGCTAATTTTATTTAACATTTTCTACCCAGTTCTTCAGGGCTTTAACGTATTCTGTTCTCCTTTTCATGCACCCGGTGGTATTGGAGAGTCCTGGGAGGCTATTTGCATTGGTTTTAAGAGAGAGGGCATGGGAAGGCCGTCTGCTTTTGATGAGGGAACGTGTTTTGCGGCCCGAGAGGTGCAGGGCCTCCAAGCAGCATCTCTGAGCTCCCGGGCTGCTGGGACGGAGCCTTGCTTTCTGCTGCTCGGCTGCCCGGGTTCCCAGGGTCTCCCGCGCGCCCCATTCCTTCCCAGTATCTCTCTAGTCTGCAGACACTGTGTGCTTTCTTTCAGGTGTCACTGCGGATCAAAGCCACCCAAAGGACATTTGCATGAGAATCTGTAGAATGATTAATTAGCAATGGGCATTAGTAATTTTTCTTTAAGGCTTTGAAATGTCTTTCATTGATAAACTAGTTCTGTTAAGCCTTGACTCCTTTTCAAATGGTTTTCACCCAGTATTCCTTCTGTGACTACAAATTGGATTTCTCCCCCGTCTACACCTCTCCTATTTCTTTGATTCTGCAGCATGCTTACGAGTGGTTAAAAGGACAGCCTCCTGAGGGTGATATCATTATCGGCCTGTTTTACGGGAGTGTATCTTCGAGCATCTCTCTCTCTCTCTTTTTTTAAAATCATTCCTACAGTTGTTCTATTTGCCCCATTTTGTAGCTCTAAATTCTGACCATGCTCTTCCCTTAGATGCAAATAGACTATGATTTGGCAACGTCTGATTCTCACTTGCCTTTTCTTGATTATCCGAAAAGCCTTTTGGGGTGTGTTCATAAAGGGCACATGGGAGGTACATCAGCGGACACTGTCTCAGCAGGCTGTGAGGCAGCAACGTTAGCAGAACGCGGGGTTCTGTGGTCACCTGCCCCTGCCTGCAGAACTCCCAGGGCAGACCCCGCACACCTGGAGCCTCTGCACAAGGCCATCGCACTGCCTCTGGAGCAGTGGCAGCTTCCCCAGGCAGCTGTCCTGGGCAGCAGGTAAACCTAACAGTGGCCAAGCCTGGGCAACGGTAAAGCCTTTGCCAATATGTGACTGAGGTGTGTAGAACGAAAACTTATGTAATTAAGAGAAATGAATAAAAATTCATTAAGCTTACCAATTTCATACGTGAATGCATTGCGAGGACATCCGTCTGGGCCTTGGGGGGCTTCACAAGGATGGAGGAGCCCTGAATTTTCAGTGTGATCAGCTCCCTGGGAAATCTGCTTCGGCCCCTATGGGAGAACCCTCTGTGGCCTGCTGCCCCGAGAGGAGGTGCCCTGCAAGTGGTGGAGCTTGTGCCGGCAACACTGAAGGTGACTGACCATTCCCGTTTGTGAGAATTTTAAATTGTGGTACTTGGTCTTGTGAAGACCGAGGGTGATGGCACGTAATCCTGCGTGAACCCGTGAGTACCTCCTCCTCATGCCCAGTCTCCCTCCGGTTACCTCGATGAACAAAGGCAAAAGGCTTGGCCTCGTGGGTACAGGAGAAGAGGCCAGGAGGACTCTGGCAAAAGCTGGGGAGGAGGAGGAGGAGGAGGAGGAGGGAATCTGTGGCAGGTGTGTTCTCTGTGCGTCAGGAAGGCACCGCCACTGCGGGTGAACGCGTGGGACCCACAGAGGCTGGTGGTGCGGTGCTGAGACGCGTCTTCAGTCCTCCTCTGGTCACAAACAGGACGTGTTGCCTTGAGTTCATCGCATACGGATGGGCCACGGAATGCTCAGCAGAAGATGGGATTCTTCAGCCTCTCCGCTCTTTCTTCTGGCTTCTCCGTACTCTGTTTGCTTTGTCTCAACCTGGTCCCAACGATTCCATCGGTCTCTGCCTCTTACCGTTAGACACACGCGGATGGTTGCGGTTCTGTACTCTAGGAAATGTCTTGGGATTTCAGGACAGACCCTTTGTGGATACTCCAGGTGCTGAGGGGATTAGGTGTCATTCCTGGAAGAGGAGTGGTCTAGGGCCGGGTAGCACCTGTCCGCTGGTCCTCACGTCCTTAAAGCTTTCTCTGTTGGAGCCAGTGTAACGGCGGGTCTGGTGACGCGTCGGACGCTAACGCGGGACAGGGCCATCTCTTGGTTGGTTCTTCATGCTAAAGATCAAATACCCGGGGTGTGTGTGTGTGTGTGTGTGTGTGTGTCCATTTTCATTCACTGAACATCTAGAGTGCCTTCTTCTGTGTGGTGTCTCTTAGAATGCCGTATGTCCTCACATCTATACCATCACTTTTAGAGAAAGAAGAGATATACAAGAAATTAAAAAGGAGCTTATATGCTAATGAATCTGGACTTCGTAGAGAATCATTGGAGTATTTTAAAGATAATGTTGTTACTTAATATAAGTAGAGTAACATTTCTATGGTCCCTTGGTTTCATGAAGTGACAATAATTGGTCAAAATATAAAGAATATATTTAACTATTAATGAATTCTCATTCTTCACCTTGGCTTAGGTAAATAGCAAACTTAAAAATTTGCTTGTTTTGAAAAGAAAATTGCCTATTTTGAATTATACTTATTTTAGACTCTAGAACTCTTGCCAAGTTACTTCTTTTGAATGTTTAGTGGATGCTTCTTTTTAGCAGGTGATCTAATTAAATTTGTTTTCTTTGTTATGAAATTATCTTTATAAAATTATTGTACTTTAATATACTACTTGGCCCACTTTAGAAGCATGCAAATTATTTTCCACTATGAAGGTTAATCTGAGAACCATTTTAATTGGCTCGTCTGTCAGTTTGTGACATTATTACAACCTGATGAGCTTCCCTAGGTTTCAGATGCTTTGTGGGAAGTTTTGGTATTTGTTCCTCAAATTAGATGGCTGAGCTGAATAGGATAGGTCACAGTGTTGAAATGTAGTAAAATCAAAATGTATTTGGGTCAAAAGAGTATAAAGGAGAGAATTTTGATAATGTGATAATTCATTCTTTCCTCTGTCATTCATCTTAGTGGAAGTCTTAGGTCTTTTGTCAAGGAGGTTGAACACAGTAATTCTATTTGTTGACTGCTTATAACTAACAGAGAAAGTATCTCTAAAATAACTTCTAGCTGGAAACATTCTGTTCACTAAGAAAGCTAACAGATTTGACTTTTTTTGCATGAATATTCCAAAAGTCCCACAGAAATATTACTCAAAAAGCGATGTTGATTTGTGGAAATACTCTGTAAACCCTAAAGTTATTTTCAGATGTTAGTAAGAATTGTTATTGGTTTTACTTCTTTTCTTTCACCCTTTGAACTCTTACGGTGAGTTACTCCTGTTCCCACCTACTCGTAGCCCTCTGGCAGAATTTCAGTCTGGCTTCTGTTGGGAAATCCCTATCATGGGGACAGGGGTTCAGATTCAGAATCAGTAGGACTGCTCTGACTGCTCTTCCCCCGGTGGTGATGGTTGTGAGCTTATTTAGGGTCTTACCCTGTCGCCCTGGTTCTTAATGGGGAGGAAGGGGAGGTTTAGCCCTCCTCCCATCCCTCTGGGGGCATTTGGCAATGTTTTGAGACCTCGCTGCTCACAGGTGGGGAGGCAGATACTACTGGCATTTAGTGGGGAGAGGCTGAGGATGTTGCTCACACCACGGAACACACAGGACAGCCTCCCCGAACAAAGATTTATCCAACCCCAGATGTCAGTAGTGCTGAGGCTGAGAAACCCTGCCTGTTTTGACAAGATGAATAGTGTGTTTCTTACAGTGGCCTGCTCAGATCACCTTTTGAGGTGGAACAGTTTTCTCTGCAGACGGCGGATTGTGCTACATGGGGATCAAGCCCTCAACCCTGGTCTCATTAGAGCCTGAAAATGCTGTATGAAATATTCTCTTAAAAGTACGATTCTATTTTCAAGCTTCCCTTCTTGGCAGGCAGGGGTAGACTTTACTAATAATTGCAACCTAAAAAAGATAAAAAGCTTTCTTTCTATTGTAGCGAAGCATAGAAGGAAGATGGGTGTTGGTGCTTACATTTGTGTGCATAGTGAGGAATAGGACATCCTTTCAACGTAGCAAAGTACCTGAGAACCCTAGCAGGATCACTGGGCCTACAAAATGCACATTCCTGGGCCTGGAGATGTCTTTCTTGATTGTCTCGTGCTTATTACTGTTGTTTTCTGAACTCACCAGCATTTCCTTTGCTCACTCTTATTAACAACAACAACAACAACAACAAAATAGAATTTGTGATAGACGTGGTCATTTTGCTCTTCTTTCCCAGGAGAAGATTCTCCTAAGGCTTAAATGCTGTAGATACAGCTAGAGATATTCTTGCCTCTTTCGAAAAAGTAAATTATGGAGGCCTATTTTCCAGAATCAGAGGCCACCTGTATGTCTCTATGCAGCCTTCGAGTCCCAACCCTCAATCTTACTGTATAAGAAGAAGAAACTTACACAAGACTTACACATGACAGGTAGACCCAAATTTCTGGATTTACAAAGAGTTTGAGCTTATGTCTCTTTACTTACAAGTGAAAGATAAGATGAATTGCAAAACAAATGGTAAAAACAAAAGAGCTTAAGGACAAGATATTTAGAAGATGAGAAATATGAAAAAAGGAAGCAATAGTAAAAACACTGAGTGCAATCCCACAAATCTACCACTCTTTTGGTTAGGCAAGGTCATTGATTAAAATAAAGCCAACTGAAATGTCCAGGTGTCTTGCATTGAGATTCTGAGGGTCCACACAGGAAGCCTTTCTTTAGGAAGGCCAGCAGTCGAAATTTTTGTCAATTCACGCCGAAACATTGGCAGAAAGTCTTTCTGGTTCACCCTTCTGATTCAGGCAGGCATGGACATTCGTTGTGCAAACATTGTATGTTTGCAATGACTTCTTCTGGACATGTTGACTCCCCTCTGTCAACGTGAGGATGCACACAGCTCCCTGTTACTACTGTCTCATTGCACTTCTGGGGGAACTTTGAATGGTCTGTGGAGGAGCATGCATTTGAAATTGAGATCCCTTTGTGGTAAAAGCATTTCATTTCAAAATTATACGTGGGAAGTCCTAGTATAATGTTAAGGCCAAAAGGTACTCTACAGAGTGCTATTCTCATCAACCTAAATCTTAAAAAGAAGCAGAATAGAATAAAAATATAACTTAGAACAGGAGGGCCCAATTTATTAGTGCAACATCTGATTTAAGCCTAAAATTGTAGCCACCAGTATCTTGGGTTGTTACATCATTTTGCCAAATTGACATATTCGATCAAGGTCTATGATTACGAGATGCAGACACACCATTTTCCCCCCACCCAGTATATAAGCATGTTAGGAATCCATAAATGGGAGTGCCAATTCCTGCATTGGGTATGTGTAGAATTTATTTTAAAAGATTGATGGACTAATTGCATCCATCTTGCTGAAAGGAAAAACAAAAGGATCGCAAGAAGTAAGTTTAATGAGAAGATGAATGTTAAGGATTGCTATTTTATTTCATTGAACACTGCTGAGAGCCTCTTCTTTCCTCATTCCAAACATCTGATTATTCCCCCCTTACCAAAGATGAGCTATTTAGTTTGCAATGTATTGCTTTTATTTGCGGTGTGTATGTGTGCGTGTGTGTGCGTGCGTGTGTGTGCATGTGCATATGTGTGTCTGTGTCCAATTATGTTTGCAATGACTCTTCAGATTCATAAAATTTTTTATTTCTTATTGCTTTATCCCCTGAAAAATTCCTTACTCCTTGGGCATTCCATCTGTCTGACTACGCTACTTAGTTTCATAATTTAAAAATGCTTCTTCTTCTGCATGTAGGCTAAGCTTCTGAAGTAAATATCTAATCTTAGAACAGCATCAGAGAAGGAAGTATAATCCTGTAACAACGAGAAAGCATTGTTGTGTCAATTATAATTATATTAGAAAACCCTGTGTTTTCGAACTATTGATGTGAATCATAGTCACTGATTTAAGTTTTTAGGGGCCATCTCTACCCGTGGTTTCCTTCTGGAGCAGCAATCGTCATGGTAGCTTACAGAAATGATCGGCATTAATCATGTGCTCTAAAGCTTTTCCTCGTGGAGACTGTCTTAGATAGAATGAGCCCTTTATCAAGCTTGAATAGCAATGTCTGCTAATAGTGCAACAGGTTTCCCGTATCGAGAAGATTTCATTCCTGAATTCTCTGATTTTATTGCAAGTGGGGGAAAAAAGACCTAAGAAATATATCTTCAGTATTTCCAATTCCGTCTTTTGCAGGTTTTGTTTGTTGATTAAGAAGTCTGAGCAAAAGGCTGTGCTTTGTTTTCTTTTTTTCCTCTGTAAAGCAACAAGTGACCTCCTGCAAGAGGGAGAGAGCTCTGTCCCTCGTGGCTTAGTGGGATTGCTTGCAGGGTCTCAGGGTGCAGGGCCTCGGGGCGCAGGGCCTCGGGCAGCGCTCCCCCTGCTTCCCGGGACTGCGGAGGGGGGTGTGCGAGAAAAGCTGCCTCCTCGCTCCCCTGCCTCGCCCTCCCTCCCGTTGGAGGACCTCTGCTTGAAGACAAACAGATGCCCGGCTGCCAAATGCAGGACTTAACCTGACCCTCGGCTGGGCTCACAAAGGAGGGCTTTTAGGTCCCCAGGGAAACAGCCCCTGCATTTTATGGCGCCGTGAAATTCGGAGTGAAAAGCCCCAGCCCCTGCTTAGCCATGCGAGGCGGCCGTGCTGGGTGTGCTGGGTGCCGGGAGGGAAGTGGGGAGCGGCGGAGGGACAGGGACAAAGTTCCGCAGCCACAAAGGCGGCCTTCCCCCTCCTTTGATTGTTAGGTGGTCTGTAAAACTCCTGAGGACTAGTTGAGCCGGGGCACAAGAGCATTTTGTCGCTGGTTCCCTGGCCTTCTGGGTGGGGCTGGGCTGGGCGCAGTGACCGAGTCGGGGTCCTCTGGGTGCCCCTGCTCTTGCTCCTTAAGCCAACAGCCCCCGCACCTTCATGTCCAAAATAAAGAAATAAAAGTGAGAGGAGCTCATCACGTCACAGGAAGGACTGACTTGCCTTGTTGGACAGATCTTGAGTCTCTAAAGATACTTAGGACTCTGTTTTCTACAGAGGATGCCATTCTCATGGTTTACTTTGTCCGCTCTTTGGGGGCAGATCTTTGCAGGAGTCCATCACATTTCATACTTGAACTTAAACACATTCGGTACACATTGCTCCTATTTTGAATAAACACACGGAGACCCTCCTAGTATATCAGCAACTGGAGGAAGAACATGGCACAGCATATAAAAGTGCCCTGAGCGCCAGTAGGAACGAGGGGGGTGTGGTTGGCGGCCAGGGACGCGGCTGCTTTCCCATCACTGGGTGGCAGTGTCTTGGTTGAGCTTGGCTACCATGTTACCCTGTGGATTCAAGGTGTTCAAGGTCACTCTCATGAAGTGACACGTGGACCGAGCAAAGTGCATTGGGAAGCAAGTAATAACACGTGAAGGAAATACTCTATACTTTTGCTTCTGTGTGTCACTGGCCAGTTAGACTGTTCTATGTACTTGTCCTGAATCACAGAAGCTGCCTATTTAGATTTATGGGGTTGGTACATCTCACCTAAATTTCTTGAATAATGTGTGAGTGAGACAGTTTTTAAGCTCCCCCCGGATGGAAGAAAGCAGTCGGTAATGACATCGGCTATGTTGGAAGCGCCACACATGGCTCTCGTAATATAGTTGTGTCCACACGTACGTCGTCTTCAAGGTCATGCAGTCTTCCCGAGGGAATGTTACCATTTCATCCAGCAGACCTCTCCGTGCTGTCTTTATGAGGCCATTAAAGGATTGCTTCTACAAATGGTGCTGCATGTCTAGAGGAACGGAAGCTAGATCACTTGTCTCTGATAAAGGGAACATAAATTTCTTCAGTAACAGAGTCATTTTCTTTCTTCTGTATTTCAACATCATGCCTGCTATGCTTCTGGAAACACATTCAGTAATTACTCTAAGGATCGCGAAGATCCCATCTTCCATGTGCCCACAAGCTAAAGTTTACTCTGAGTAGCCTGTGGGTGTTAGAAATCTTGTCTCTCATCTCAGCACAGCAGAAACCTTTCGGGTGGCTCTACACTGCGGAAGTTTACAGCTTTATTTTCATATTTCAGAAGATCAGATCTGACAGGAGCATAATCTTCTACCTTCTTTTGCTACTCTTTCTTTTTCTTGCTCAGTCCTCTACTTTCTGTCTGCACAGGGCCTCACCCAGAGAGCTTTGCCCAGCTCCACGGCTGGGTCAGGCTGCTCTGTCTGTGCATCTCTCCACTCTTCCGTGGCCTTGACCACTGTGTTGTAATGGTGTCACTAATTCTGTCCTCTGTATACTTGAGGTTGAAGCGGACAGAATGTCTATGTGTACACGTGCTCCCCGTGTCTCTCAGAGTCCCGGACACGTAGACGTGGCTCAGTAAACGTATATGCAGGAGAGGGAGGGAGGGAAGGAAGTAACAAAGTGGAAGGAGAATATTACTTTGCTTACTTACGTTTGTTTACTCCAAACTGAAGAGATCCCAGGGCTGGAGATGGACATTAGTGACATAGTGGACAGAGAGGCTGTACCTACATTCTTTGTATTTTTGATAGCGTAAGCATTAAATCTGAATGTGCATCTAGCATCTTAGACTCTTGTATTGACAATGAAGAAAACCAACCACTCTAGGTACATATAAACTGGGAGGAATTTAAACAGGGGATGAGGTGCTTCCCAAATGATTGGAAGTGTTGACGGAATGATTGGCTGTATGCCCAGCCTCCAGAAATGACTCCAGAGCGGTATAGAGCTGACCGTCTTGCTCACTTGGAGGCTCCTCTGGAATGTCTACCTCAGGGTTAAGAATCTTCCCCTGATGAAGCCTGTCTAGACCTGCAAGAAGACGAGGATGACAGTAGATATAGTGAACAGGGGACAGGTGAGGAAATACCTTCTGCTTCATTTCTGCCTCCAAGTGCTGCATGAATGCATTAATTAGCATAGCCTAATTGATTCAGAATCTCAGGGGCAAGGTCATCTGGGAAATGCAGTTTTTATTTCCTCTCATGCAGTAAAAAGAGAGAGTAATGGATGTTGAATGCACGCCTTTTGCTTTTTCTAACACTGAGTTCGTCATCCCCAATATGGTGGCCGCTAGCCACATATGGCTCTCTAAATTTAAATGAATTAAAATTAGTAAAACTAACTATTTAGTTTTTAGTCACATTGGCCACATTTTAAGCACTAATAGCCTTAACGGCTGACGGTTACCATATTGGACAGTGTACATATAGAGCATTTTCACCATTGCAGTATGTTGGATAGGACTGCTCCACATGATGCGAGCTGCCTTTTCTTCCAGATTTTTTGGTTCAGCAGATGAATGAGTGGGTAAAGGAGTCGAGAGAGTAAGCACAGAGTTAATTAAGTGGTGTTGAATTAGCAGAATTAAGCACAAAACAACAAAACAAGAACTCTGTGGTTAGATTCTTAACTATCTGTTTCAGGTCAATGGAGTTGACGAGAAAGCCGTATGTGCATTGCCTACAGTGTAAAGAAGGCCATTCTAGGCCCTGTGCAAAATTTCCTGAAAGACTGGGAGCATTAAACAAACTTCTCTCTGAGCCATACGTACTGAATTTGCACTTGCTGCTAGTTGTGATTCGGTTCACAAGTAGCTTTAATTGTCATCTTATTATAGTGGCATTCTATTGGACCCAGGAAACTCACTATCAGTCCTTTGAGGGGAAAGGAAGAACAAAATTAAATATCCAGATGAGATTTGTGTGAGTTCTGAGTTTGGGTTAAAGGTCAGATAGGTTCTATATAAATAGGATTTCCCACCCATAGCTAACATACACCCTCTATGACAGTGTTTTATTTTCAGCTTCTGGAAAGTTATGAATATTGTGACTCACTCATTAATTTTGAGCAGACCTACCACATAACGCCAAGTTGAATGGGTTTGTTCAGGGATGCGCTAATGTCTTAGAGGCGCTTTTATGTTGACAAAGCTGGGGTGATTTGATCTGGCAAGGGAGACAGGAAGCATGAAAGTCCTTATGAGTTTCGGTTCCCTAGTCCTTTCAAGAGCGCACCATGCCTTCCTTGAGCTTGACATGTCAGACAACCAAACCACACAGATAAGATATTAAGCTGTCAATGTTACAGACTGCTTCTATCTGAAAAGGATTAGTGTTGACACTCTTGCTGATTTATCCAACTAAGGACTTGCTTCATTTTTAGGTTGTCTCTTAGAACCTACTACAATCACTCACCTCTCAGACAAACAGATTTAATTTCTCGGAAATAATAAGCTGACAGTGTGTATCTACCTATGCCGTTCTTATATACTGCAGATAGAAGCAATCTTATTAACCCGCAGCACATAGAAGTTATTGGAAAGTAGCTCTCTGAGATTTCACAGAGGAGGAGCAAATAGAAAACTCCATTCCTCCTCCTGTCACATATGCAATGTTTTTAAGGCCAATAGCCCAGGGAAAAGGGACACCAGGCCACCCAACTTGGGAATACGATTGACACGGTTCTCCAACACTACCAATTACATGATTTCTTAGGAATTGTGTGTTGTTAAGAAAACGTATAGAAAAAATACATACGAAGATAAGGATCAACGCTAGACTTGCATAAGCTTTTAAATGTAGCATGAAGTGATGGAAATCCTAATCTCCATTCAACTTGAAGCATGTCAAGGAGGAGTTCTTTAACCTGGGGGCTCAGCAGTGTCAAAAGCATGCTGTGCAGATTAAATTCTGGCTTTCACTCAGGAGATGAGGTCTGGCTGTTTAAGCCTGAAAGGATGCTGGGCCTGGTGATTCCAGGCTATGCAAAATCTGATCTAGTGAAAGCTTGTGATTCTGGGTGCGCAAGGTGGTTCAGCCTCTAGGATCTGACTAATGGCTGGTATAGGTTTCTTGAGTTATTGTGATTACGTGGGGGTCAGTATTGAGAAAAATGAGTGGTTGATTGGATGGTCTGCCAGAGGACACAGATGTCTATGATCAAAGTATAATTTAAAAGTGTGTGTGTGCATGTGTGTGTTTGTACTTTCTGGGTTTAGAATGACACATAGAGATAATATTTTCTAGCTATTGTTGAATTTTTGAGCACTCTGATTGCATATAAATGTTTTATTTCCCCGGTGGAAATGCTAATGTGTCAGGTACGTCTTTGGGCCATCTGCTTCTTCAATAAATAAATTTTGTACCAAGGGTCAGTTCTTAAGTGTCTTCAGGAGAAAGTTCATGTTCGCATGTCACCTTCCTAATTTGAGGGAAGAGCACCCACCCCTCGTTACTTCCCTGCCTTGGCCAAGCACCAACATCAGTTTTCTCTCATTGGACTTGTAATAAACACGGCTTCTGCTGATTTTGGAATTTATGTGTGAATCTAGGCAGGATGTGCAAATACTACTGGAAGCTAATAATTATTCAGGACATGACATTGAGTGACTCACAACTGCAAACAAATAGATTGTACTCATTTCCTATTTTTATTGTGAGAAATCTTTTCCTCTGATGTTGTAAGAAGGGTTTGTTGAGTACAAAGGAGGGAGGGACACTTTCAGGGGCGTGAACTTGTTTCCTGTGTTTTGTAATTAAAAACCAAGACAAGGTGAAGATGACGGGTCATGACAAAACCACCTGGATGAACAGAAGACCTCCAGGGTGACACTAGCATCCCTGTCTTCTTATTGTAGGATTCCTGAGGCTGTGGTTAAGCCACCAGTTTATAGTACCTATTGGGTCTAACTGTACAGAGCCTAGAAGATTCTTCAACAGTACTGTAGGAAGAACTGCCATCCAGTCACTACAGGTGTCAGACCTGAAGCATTTGTCTGTACATGTCCACTTTTCCTGGTTTAAATCAGTCCACTGATACCCACTTTATGATTTTCCATAGATCTGTGTTCATAATAGCTTTTTAATAATGTTGGATGAAGAAAATTTGTGATTTTGAGATTTCAAGGAATTTTAAGATAATGTATTTTTAAAATAGTTTTTTTTTTTTTTTTTAAAGATTTATTTATTTAATTGAGAGAGAGAGAGGGAGAGGAGGGGGAGGAGCAAAAGGAAGGAATCTTGAAGCAGACTCCCGCCTCTGCCTGGCTCAATCCCATGACCCGTGAGATCGTGAAACTGAGCCAAAACCAAGAGTCAGACGCACAACTGGCTGAGCCACCCAGGTGTTCCTACTTTATGTATTTTTAATGTTTGACTTATTATTAAAAATTCAGAAAAATTATGAGTAAAAGGACTTCCACATACTATTTCTCTAGATCAGAGTGCAGCAAATGTTCTATGAAAGACGAGTAAATATTTTTTGGTTTCTTGGACATAAGGCCTGTCACAACCAGTCAACTCAGCTATGGTAGCACAGAAGCAACCAGAGGGAGTGTATAATATACGTGAATGGGCGTGACTGTGTTCCAATAAATTGTCTTTACCAAAGCAGATGGTGTGCCAGATTTGGTCTCTGGTTTCTAGTTGCTGACCTCAATCTAGATTTACGAATCGTTAACTTTTTTGTGCCTGTCATAGTTGCTTTATCACATCCTATGTATCCATAGAAAAAAAAATTATATGTGTGCATGCCCTTGTAATTGTTATTTTGTTTCCAACCATTTAGGAACGAGTTGCAGGTATTATGACTCTTTTACCCCCAAATTCTTCAGCATGCATCTCTTCCATGACTGCTGTGGAATTACCAAATTCAGGGAAATTCACGTTGATGGAACACTTTTATTCCATATATAGCGTTCTTTTACATGTTCCTGTTGGTGCCAGTAGCGTCTTTTGTAGCATTGTTTCATCTGATTCGGGATCTGGCGGGCCGTCTTGCTTTGCACTGGATTGTTGCGTATCTTTAGTCCCCTTGAGTTTGGAAGCATTTCTTATTCCTTGTTGTTTGTTTCCAACATTGGTATCTTTTTTAAAGACTAGAGGCTTGTTGCTTTGTACAAGGAGCCTCATTCTGGATTTTTATTTTTTTTGTTTCCTTGTGGTTCAGTTCAGGTTTTGCCTTTTGGGCAGGAGTCCTGCCTTGAGAATGCTGTGTTTCTCCCATTCCTGGAGATGTCACTTTATGACTTAGTTAAAATATTCTCTGCCTGGTTTCTCCACTGTAAAGTGGTGACTTTCTCTTTGTAATTAATATCTTTTTGATTTGAGAAATAACCATGGGAGTATTATTTGAAGCTGCACTGGTCTGCTGAAATTCCTTAGTGGAAGATGAGGCAAAAAATCTGGATGCTAAGAAAGCATGTGTGGTCTTCAGTGAACCAGAATTCCATGACCTGTCTCAGGAGGCTTCATAATACACACAAGGACATGGTTAGGTGAGGAAGAGCTACAATGAGAGAGTAGTTTTCTGGTAAGAACTACCTTGATTAATCTCATTGTTCCGCTTCAGTTGTTTTTTGTTTATTTCTAAACACTTTCACTGAAATTAAAAGAGCTCCTGATGTTAGAGTTCCCTTTATTGTGAGAAATAGTTGCGATAAAAGGAGGCCCAGATTCGTAGATAAACATCATGGTGGGAGAGGAATTATCCTTTGATCGTTTCAGAGAAAGTTGATTTGTGATATGAAATGTCTGAGGCGTAACATTGTTGTGCAGGGTTGGCATGCTGATCCTCTGTGGTTTAGGCTCTGATGATTGTTCAACTGTACTTCCATAGGATGTCTGCCAAAAGATTTCATTATTTTGGCAAGACACAGCGCACTTTTCGACACACAGGATTGTAACAATTTCTATACCAATTTAGAGCTGGAGGGAGTCCATGAATACTTCTAAAGGCAGTAGGGTGCACATATTTTAGGGAATATATTGAAAAAAATCCACTTCCATCTAAAAACCAGATCTATAGTTTCCCAGAGAAATTGCTGCCATTAATTTAGGAAACAGAAATGGTCTTTGGAAACTTTTGTTGACAGCATTGTTATATGCTTTGAATATATAACTGTATGAAATGAGAAGTTGGATTTGTGTGTGTGTGTGTGTGTGTGTGTGTGTGTGTGTGAGAAACTTAAAGCTTATTCCTTATATCCAGGCAACAATGCAGATAAAAATTAAATGTAAATTATTATTTGCTTTCTTGTTATTCAACAGAAAGTTTTTTTTGTGAAGGTATACTATATGTGCTACAAAATGCGCACTACCCTAGTGTCAGATTTTTCCTTCTGATCCCACCTTCTGACCACACACAAGACTAATGCCACCCAACCCAAACCTAGTTGTTGGGATTTTGAGGGAAAAAAAATTGGTACTTTTCTAATTCCACCTAAAAGAAAAAAAGGTAGATATCAGGGAAATATGAGAGAACTGAAATAAGTTCTTTTTATGGGTCTTCTAGAAATGGAAGGCAACCAGATTCACCGAGTACCTATCTTGTGTAGGTATTTTAGAAGGTTGTCTTTATAAAATTTATTTCAAAATGATTGTCTTTGGCAAATATTATTCCATTCTTTTATGTGGCAGAAACCTATGGTTCAGAGAGGTTAAAATAAACTGGAATGGGGGGAAAAACATTTAGCAGGTTAATCCGACTTCAAGGATCCACGGTCTATGTCTTGTCCTCAGACCTGCCAAAAATCATGCACTTCTGTGCCCTTGTGTGTCTTATTCATCTACTGAAGACCTCTCAAACTCCGCCATCAGAACTGCATCTAGAAGGGCACATGCATCTGATCACTTTTTCACTGGGAAAACTCTCCCTGGAACAGCTGTGCTACTCCTGACCATCGTCTTGTATGTCCACATCCAAATTCTTACATCCTTATGCTGAACAGTGAAATTGCATGGCCTGTGTCCAATTATAGATGGGGCCATGGACCAAAATCGTGCTACCCAGCCAATTGCCTCTATGAAGATGTGTTAGTTCCTGAATATGGAGGATGTAGGGTTGGGATAAATGTCATCAGAGAATCCTTGCATCTCTAAGATTCTATGTTTCCATGTTGTAGCCCCTGCAACATTCTTTGGGACCTTCATCAATTGATTATTTCCTATTTCTCCTCCATCTTCAGTTAGACCTCCTCCACCTGATCCTTTCCTTCTCTTCACCAACATGTTCGACATTTATTTCCTTTTGCACTTGTGGCCTAGATTTTTGCTTATAAATAAACATGACTTATTTATGTAACCTTTCTAGGCAGTATAGAATTGGCAGCATTTTGTGTGTGTGTGTGTGTGTGTGTGTGTGTGGTTCGCAGATTTAGCAGACCCATCACCTAGCATGTACCATGGTAATTAAATTCTGCAGATATCTATAAAAGCAATGAATGAATGAATGATGTAGAGAGAACGAACAGAGTTTGTAAATGCTCATCATTCTTCAACCTTTCTCCAGAACTACATGTCCACAGTTCCAGTAGCGTGTTGGGCATCCCTTCCATGTATTTCATGTTAGAGTCTTGATTGCTCAGCTTTTCCTATGTTTGTTTATTCCCCACGCTCCATCTTAGAGACACCAAGAGTTCCTTTCAGATCAAGGTTAGAAGTTTTGGTGTGTTTTCCTGTTCTCATTTGTCGCTCATTCCTACCTTTCACAGCAAACCAGCAACTGTGTCCATGAGCTTGCAGCTCTATGTTGCCTTTCCTAGGCTCATGTTCCTTTTCCTTTTATCCAGTGTCCTCTACTACCTAGATGGCATCTCAACCCTATACGTGGTAGACAGAAGCTTTGGAGAACATTGTAAAAACTTCTACTCCAGTTTCATTTTGCTGCAATACCTCACCTCTGTAATCTAACTCCTATTCCAACTCTCTTAGGGCTCCTGGACCCAGTTCCGATGTGGGGGGTTCCCCCCTCCCACATCACCAAGCAATTCCTGGATATCAGCAGCATGTTTGAGAATTCAACTCAATTCTGATGTTATCTATAGGGAGATGGCATCAGATTCCACCAAACCTATGAGATTGCCCACCTTGTGCCCAACTTCATAGGCCCATGTCAAATCCAGACCAGTGATAGATTGGAAGTTCCCACGACTCCCTCCTAGGGTTCCATCAATTTCCTAGAGCAGCTTACAGAATCCAGGGCAACACATTAACCAGTTTATTAAAAGATACGATAGGATACGAGTTAACAGGCAAGTGAAAAGATATATAGTGTGGAGTCCCCAACAAAGGAGCTTCTGTCCTCGTGGAGCTTGGGGCCCAGCTCTGTGGCACATGGAAGTGTTCTGGTTGCCCAAGCATGAAAAATGTCTGAAAGGATAAAAAAAATAGTCCCCTTGTGGATTTTTTTTGAATTGTGTGTGTATATATATACACACACACATATATACGTATAAAGTATATATATGTATAAATCTTTACGTGCATGTGTGTATATGTATATAGTTATATAACTATATATAACTATAACTATATATATATATCTAAAGTAATCTCCACATCCAACATGGGGCTTGTACTCATGACCCTGCAATCAAGAATCATAGGTACTTTAACTCATCCAGCCAGGTGCTCCAGTCCTGTTGTGTTTTTATGGAGGCTTTATTACCTAGCCGTGAGTGACCACATATTAGCTGACTCAATCTCTAGCCCCTCTCTGCTCCACAGAAGTCAGGGGGTAGTACTGAGATTTCCTTTTTTTTTTTTTTTTTTTTTTTTTTTTTTTTTTTTTTTTTTTTTTTTTTTTTTTTTTTTTTTTTTTAGTACTGAGATTTCCAATCTTCTAATCACATGATTGGTCCTCCTGTCAATCAGCCTCTGTCCTGCGATGGGGGTGGAGGTGGGTCCTAAAGTCACCTTTCTTAATAACAAGACACCCATTTCACCTTTATGACTACTCTGATGCATTTTCAGGAACCATGGATGAAGATTAAATATATTTGAGAAATGTGTTTTGGTCATCTGAATGACCAAATATATATATATATTTTTTCAAATATATATTTTTTATAAATCATTATATTGCACCAAGACCCAAGTTATCTTAAACACAAAGTGAGGCAAATACCTCAATGTTTTAGGACTATCGTTGGCTCCTCATTGAGTTCCAAGGGGCCCTGTTTCTAGCCTTGTATTTTACAGCATCTTCTCTTTTAGCTATCACACATCACATCCTCCACATATACCATCCTGGCCCCAGATCTGCTAAAATTGGTCAAGTCCCACTCCTCCTCCTAAGTTAATTCATGAGTCCTCAATTCTATGCAGTCCTCTCCAATTATCCCATATGGAAATACATATCACTTTTACAGTGTCTTATGGCACATTATTCTTCTCTTGGTTATTTTATGCCGCATCACTTTAGACTTAGTCACATGGTTTCTCCCATGGAGATTATAAATTAATTTAGGGCAGAATGACTGCCAATTTCCCCCCACCTTGAGACTAGATGAATACATCGCACATGGGAAATACTCATTTTTACTTGTTGATTTGGCAGATGTTAATTTGAATAGGTTGGAATGTACGGGATGCTGGTTGCTTTGTTTTAATGGGTTCTATTTATTTAATATAATGTAATTATGGGTTCTGTTTCCTCGATTCTTGGACATGTGTGAAAATTTGAATTTTATAGTAACCTTTTGTGCTTCAGAATTTATTATAATTGCTATTTAGGTAATAGAATTTCCTTTTCTGGTAATGCAATATAAGGTAATAGAATTTCCTCTTACAGAAGTGTTTGGCTAATGTAAGGTATGGAATTTTGTGCTAATCCATCTGGATGGTACCAAAGCGGTATCAGTAATTTCCCTCTTTGTCAGTGCTTTGGCTCCTAAGAGTGGGATCCCTTCGTCTGTGATATGAAACACACAGTCTTAATAGTTATGATTTCATTAAGTACCTTCATTTGTAACACCTAGGGCATTCTGGAGCTGAATCCTTTCTGGGATCATTATAATTCGGTAATCTTCTAGATTTGCGAAGTACTTTTCAGTGTCCAAATCCTTTTCACATACATTACCTTATTAAGCCTTGTAGCACGTGGCATAAACAGCACAGCGGTCTGTAATGGAAAGAACATTCCTTTGAGTGTGCCAGAGTATGAGTCCAACTTCTAGTTCCTGAAATCTCAACCATAGTCACTTGCTTGGTTTACTCAGCCTCTCTACACTGCAGTTTCTCTCTCTAAAATGAAGGAATAACAGTATCTAATTTTACATACTTGCATAGATCTGTTGTTAGAGGTTCATTGAACAAATAATTTTAAAAGTGTTTTAGAAATCCATAAATGTTATGACACTCTTTGGCATCCAATAAAATGTTTAATATGAAGGACTGTATTCTCATATTTGAATTAGCAAATAGAGGCTAAATAATCTACATGATTTTCTCACAGGTGTAGGTTAGAGAACATGGCAGAGATAGGGCTCAAACCCAGGCTTCGTGTGCCTCTGTTCTGCACCATCTGCGCTGCCACAGTGCATGGGATGTTCCTGAGAATCTTTTCTGTCATTTCCATGCTCAGTCCCACAGGTCTTGTGAAGGATGAGGAACGGTTAGCAGATACAGGCCCTCCCTAGGATGAGTCAGTTGGAGATAGTGTCACGTAATTACAACTTGTAGCATTTGTAAGATGTGAGCATCCTTGAGGGAAAGCTGCATGGTTGCAGAGGGGGAGTCAGTGCATGTTGTGTGGATACCAGTGGTCAAAACAGGTGGTTTGAAGTTGCTGGTGGTTGGAGTGGAGGACAGACTAGACTCCCTTTAAGGAAGGTGTACAGTAACCCAGTGGAAGTCGAGGGATCTTGTGTTTGGGGAACAGGAAAAAGACCAGCTTCGTGGAAAGTAATTCATGAGCAATTAAAGAGGCTGGGGAGGCAGGATTTGCTGATTGACCAGATGTTTTGAATGTAAACCATATACTTTGGGCTTAATTTGGTAATTATTGTCTAATTTTATCAGAGAACTCACATTATCAAAACCATGTCTTAGAAGGATGAATGTGACCAAAACATGTAGAATTGTGGCATAATTAGAAGTGACAGTTTTGAGTTAGCCTTTACTCCTCTGTCCCGGGCAAGTTGTTGTTTCCTAGATCAACTCTGTTATTATGGCTAATCCACTGTATTTCTGTTGCCCTTTTTTTTTTTTTTTTAAAGAAATTTCTCAACCTCAGCACTGTGAACATTTGGAGCCAGATAATTTTTTATCATGTTGGGGGGGGGGGGGGCTAGCCTGTGCATTGTATGACATTCAAGCAACATGCCTGGCCTCTGCCTGCTAGAAACCGGTACGTCTCTCCTCTGTTGTTTCCAACAACCATCTCCAGAAATCACCAAAGGGCATCACTGAGAGGGCAAAATCACTTCCATTTCAAACCACTTACTTAGAGCAATTAAAATAATTTATCTAATATCTTCTGCTATAAATAAATTGCAGAAAATTACCTACACAGCATTATGCAATACATTTAATGAACAGTTGGAAAGGTTTACATAAAGTCAGCATCACTGGCTTCTCTGAAGTTTGGAGAGCTGGGCAATTCTGGATAAGAACTGAAAGGCAGTGAAGAGCAGTTGTGTCCTGGACATTGGGTGAGCTCTCCAGTTTACTGGTCTTCCTGCCACTCCCATTGTTCATAACTTACCCTCCTTCACTCTTACTCATTATCTGCTTGGCCCCTGGCAAAATACTTCCCCACTCAAATATGGGTGAGCCAGCTCCAGGAACTGCTTATAAAAACAATAAATTTATTTAACAGATGTTTATTGAGGGGCTACTATACATTAAGAATATCGTAGTAAATGTCCCAGAGTTTCAGTGCTCGTGTGTCTTACATTTTAATAGAATATTGTATGTACATGTTTGACATTGTGTATTTTGTAGTATAAATGTAATACAGAAGTATCATCTAAGGAAATGATATTGCAAATACAATTTTCTAGATTAAGTGAAAAATAATAGTGTCTATAATCCAAAGGATAATTTATGTGATTAGCTCCGTCAACCAATTTTAAAAATTTTCTCTCAAATTTTAAGTTTTCTTCATTTGGCTTAAGCAGTTACATGGGAAGGAATCATTTCAAAGAGTTGATCATCCTAAAATCTGAAAGCTTAAAACACTTGCTAAATTCAGTTACCGTTTTGTTTGTTCTGTAATTTGATCAGGGCATGTATAGTTGTGATATGTAGTAAATTCCAAAGCAGTTGTCTGCTTGTAGTGTTGTTTTTCTCATGGAAATAAGATTTGAGTCTGCCCTCTTTTGACAAAACTTTTTTTTCTTTTAAATCTGGAGAAACAGGATGCTTTTTCTTCTTGTTTGAAGTATGAGAGAAATGGTAGGTTTTTGTTTTCTGTTTTTTGTTTTTTTTTTAAATCTCCCTCCCCCTTTGGCGTTTATTGCAATCATTTTACCTGGCTGAGAGCACTACAAAGAAATAGAGCTTTGGCAAATTGGTCCTGCAAAGATTTACTCCAATTTCTACATCCAGACTTCTTTTGTCAGATAGTTTTCACAGAGGATTATTAAAGGAAAATGTTGGCTGTCATTAATAACATTTTGTGATGTATCTTTAGACACTGATGATTACTGGTTATTGGAAATGAGGCAAGCATGCAATTGAAATAGAACTTTAAATGAATTGCATATACTGATGCTGGACTCGGCATATAGAGATGCTGGATTAACAAGAAGACAAGTACGTTATATGTTGCTTCCATTAGCATTTCACAAGCGTGCCTAGTTTTGTAAATGATATTTGTTTTACATAAGGTATTTGTTCCATAGACTGTCAGGAATAGGATTATGTGGAATTGTGGAGATATCAAAGGAGTGAAACTTTTTAATGCACCAATGTTTATAGTTGAGACAATGCAACTAAGCACATGTGTTCAAAATTACATTTTCAGCAGTGATCCAAAGCAAGAATGGTGTAATTATTTTGAGACATGGTTAGCCACATTGCATTGAGCAGTTTTACATGGAATGGATGTTTGTTGGATGTTTCCTAAATAAAATGATAAAGACAACTTAGTTTGTAAGTAGCTGAACTTGTGTCCCTGGAAAATCCCCACATCTTATGGAGGGGTCCTCTCACATCATAGGACACGTCCCCACCTGAACAAAATCTCAAGGTATTCTGGAGAGTGCCATTTATTCACTTCAAATGGTCTTGAGAAGGAATTAGGTCTAGATACACTTATTAAGTGACCATTAAACTTTTTTTGGCTAGAAGCCAATGTCTTAAATACCGAGAAGTCTGAGGATAAGGAATCAGACATACCTTTAGGAAACAAAACTAACTCTTGACAGAACTCATAAAATATGTAAGAGAGACAAGTTTTTTTTTTTAAGATTTTATTTATTTATTTGAGAGAGAGCTCCCATGAGCAGAGACAGAGGGAGAGGGAGAAGCAGGCTCACTGATGAGTGCAAGGCCCCATGCAGAGCTGTCCTAGGACCCTGAGATCATGACCTGAGATCATTGAGCCACCCAGGTGCCCTGGGAGACAAGGTTTTAAGTGATTTCGTTGTTGTTAGAAAAATAGTATTCTTTTTAGAATTGTTATATTGACAAAAAACTGTGCATTTGTTTTAATATGCTTAGGACAGGTGAACACCAGGAAACTTGGGACAAGCTTGTGTAAGTATTGGAAGAGGTCAAATTTTTTAAATTAAAATAACTAAAAATGAATTGTTCATCTGCAACATTAAAGAATATAAAATCTGAGATGTTCTTATAAGAAATAGATTTGATGATTTTTTTAATGAAAAATAAGAGAAAATGTGGGCTCTTTTTTTTTTTTAGAGAGCGAGAGAGTGCTAATTTGCAATGGGGGCAGAGGGAGAGTGAGAGAGAATCTTAAGCAGACTCCACTTTTAGGGCAGAGCCTGATGTGGGACTTGATCTCTCAACCCTGAGATCATGATCTGACCTGAAATCAACAATTGGTCCACCCTATGTACTGAGCCACTCAGACGGTCCTATGGACTCTTTTTTTCCCCCAGCAAATTCTATAGCTTCCCCAGCTTTATCGACATAGGATTTACAACCTGTACAGCTTTCAGTGGTATGATATGATGATTTGATACACATATATATTGGGAAATGTTTACCACAATAAGGCAGTTCTTTTTTAAAGTGTAGTAAGCATCAGAATTTCCTAGAGAATTTGCTAACAGAGATTCCTGGGTTCTGATCCCAGAGATTCTGTTTCTAGGTCTAGGGGTGGGCCAGGAGTTTGCATTTCTGATAAACTGCAAGGTGGTGTTCATATTATCAGTCATCGATCACACTTTGAGCAGCATTGCTCTGACAGATTGGTGGTTGACACATGGACAGTAGAGTCTTACAGTTTAAACTGTATCTTTATTTTAAAACAGAGGGGGAGGTGACTACCAAGTAGAGTGAAAAACAGTATCCATATATATCCTGAATTCTAGAGTATACTTACCTGGAATTTAACTGAGAAGTTTGATCCTTACTGGAAAATTTACAAATAATGAAATAAAAATCATATAGATAAAATAATAATGACCTGATAGGAGCCAGGGATATGCCAATGTTTAGAGAATGACATAAAACATAAAATTGAGAATCAAGTCTCCATTCACATTAATGGACTGTATTTTATATAATATATATAGTACATGTAGTATATATAGTGTTATAGGATAGATATGTGCGTGTGTGTGTGTGTGTGTAGTTCCATGGTGTACTAGTATAGTATATATAATGTATGCAGTATATATGTAGTATACATAGCACTATATTGTACGTATTATTATACTAGTATTATATATAGTACTAAATGTAGTAATAAACTATTGTATACTTTATTCAACGATATTCTTTATTATTCTTTATATACATTTAATATATAATATGTATTGATATATACTATAAATATTATTACTATTAGCATTATGATTATTATTGAACAGTGGAGCCTGGTTATTATCTTTGATTAGTTCATATGTATGGTAATTCATTTTATTTTATTTTTTTTATTTTATTTTTTTTTGGTAATTCATTTTAAACATATATTCAGACTTTATTCTCAATTCTGAAAGTCTCATGTCAGAGAGTTCATTCAATATATTTAGGTTGATTCAATATATTCTAGTATTTATTTCATAAATATTTATGTTAAGATACATTCAGTATATTTTAATAGAGTAATTAAACTGGATGCATGTAAATGCTGTTAGGTCCATTGAGCTAAAGATACTAGTTAACAATCATATGTTATAGATAGATATTTAGTACAATGCAACTTCACCCAGTCACCTGCAGGAGAATATACAGACAATACTCCTGTGTTACCATTTGTAAAGCAAGTTCACGTTAAAGTTTATGAAAAAACAAAATTCTTCTGTGACAGCAACTGTTAGAAAACATTTCTTTTTTTTTTTTCTTAAGATTGTATTTTTAAGTAATCTTGACACCCAGTGTGGGGCTCAAAGGCACAACCCTGAGATGAAGAGCTATGTGCTCTGCCAATCAGCCTGCCACGCAGCCCTAGAAAACATTTCTTACTGAATAAAAAAATTTCTCGTCTGAACTGTTCAGCCTGATGGTGAATGTCACTGCTTTTTCTACACATCCCCTCCAAACCATGCAACTTCTCATTTTCGGTTATGTTGAAATACACATTTTTTGTTTCTGTCCTATCGTGCCGCTCTTCCTCAGATTCCTATTATACCCCATTCAAATGATCCCCCAAGTAGCTGGGTTTCCTAAACTAATTAGCAAAAGTAAGGAGTGCAGATTCTTTTCCTTTTGGCCCTGTTTCTTATCTGTTTATTGATTTACTTTTATTGTTAATCTCTCCTAGTGTCTGGAGCCCTGCAAGGAGTCCTGGGACCTGCGGAAGCAGCAGTGCCAGAGCTTCTGTGAGGTAAGACAGCTCTGGTGCAAGCCCAGAGGTGCTCATGTCATGTCCTCAATCTGACAGTGCTCTGCTGGATCATTGACATAAAAGGGCACCTGCATTCCTCTGTAGGTTGGGAAGTTCAGTTTACATCAGGGATGGGTGTGTGTGTGTATGTGTGTGTTGTGAATTTGTATAAAAAAGAAAAACATCATTGAGCCTTCTTAAAATATAGTTACCTACTGCTTCCATTATTGGTTAATCAGAGAGAAAAAAATTATTACCTATGTGTAGGGACTAGAACCTTTTTATTTTTGTTTATTTTATTTATTAAAAATATTTTATTTACTTATTCATGAGAGACACACAGAGAGAGGCAAAGACATAGGCAGAAAGAGAAGCAGGCTCCCTGCGGGCGGGGAGCCTGATATGGGATTCTGTCCCAGGACCCCGGGACTACGACCTGAGTGGAAGGCAGATGCTCAACCACTGAACCACCCAGGCGTCCCTAGGACCTTTTTTTTTTTTTTTTTTTTTTTTTATTATAGTCACACAGAGAGAGAGAGAGAGAGAGAGAGAGGCAGAGACACAGGCAGAGGGAGAAGCAGGCTCCATGCAGGGAGCCCAACGTGGGATTCGATCCCGGGTCTCCAGGATCGCGCCCTGGGCCAAAGGCAGGCACCAAACCGCTGCGCCACCCAGGGATCCCCCTAGAACCTTTTTAAAGGTACAAACTATTGATGTCCTCTCCTGACTTTCCAACATGACTTTTCTATGAGTAATTGCCCCCGTGATGTTGGAAGTTTTCATGCTGTTAGGGGGAGGCCACCCATTTGATTGGGAGTGGGGTTCTCAACATTTTCATCTCATCATTCACCCTTTGGGCCCCCATATCCTGGTCAGAAGACTTGCTTGCTTTAACTGTATGGGAGGCTTCTTACTTGCCCTGTGCTTGGAGGTGGAGAATAAAGGGTGTTACTGTCCTGGACACGTGCTGTCTGAAATCCTCAGTCGGGCTGAGGAGGGGAAGAGCCGCTTTGCTGGACTGTGTCCTCCAGAGCAGATCAGGGCTGGGATATGCTCAGATGCAGCCAGGAGGACGTGGAGCCAGGCTGACCGCCTGGTGACCTCCCATAGAAAGGAGGGTGGGAAAGTCCATGAGGCCCGGTGGGGAACGGCGCTCCAAGGGCCCACCGTGGCAATCACAGAAGCTCTGTTGAGGGTCATGGGGAGTGAGCCAGAAAGGATGCCCTGTGGTACCGGAGTGCAACGATGGTACGGGGCTTCTCTGAAGGGAACTGGAGACCGATAGGAACTGCAGACGTCTGTGACCCTGCCTTTCCCCTGCGTGGAGCACTCATGGGATCCTGCCGCCTGCGTTTCACCATGGAAGGCACACAGATTCTATTCGGAGAATATGAATGTGGAATTAGGATAACAGTATCTCCATCCATCTTGTGCATAAAATATCTCCGCAGTCCTCACATCATTGGCCTTCCCAGTAACACGGAGCTAAGCAAAGGCATGTAGTAAGTCCGTGGGAGTTAGGCTTGGAAGCCGTGAAGGACTGGGGAATTGGAGCTCGTCAAGTCCAGTGGCTCCCCCCACTCCAGGTAGAGAGACCAAGCCTAAAACCCCCACGTGTGTCACCTTTCCCTGCATCCCGGTGCTGCTGTGGCTGGGCTTCCCTGGGACAACTCTGCGAGGTCATGGTGTTATCGAGTTCTTGTAGAAAAGGGTTCAGTGTGGTTTTAGACAGTGGAGAGGAGGAAGTGTTTCTCAACACTAATGTGATCAATATGTGGTCTTTCTAATCTCCCTTGTATTTCGCTTTGAAAGTTCTGCTCAGCATTTTGTGATGGGCTGGAATTTTGGCGATTTGCAGACTCTTCCATACTGATGTCTGTGTTGCCAGAAGCGCTTCGGACCTGAAGATTACTGTCAGTGAAGTCTTTGGATGCGTTTTGTAATTGTGGACATTAAAACGCCTCGAATAATAACACAGGACTGGCAGATACTCCAAGTTACTTAGCCAGTTGCTCTGCAAGGGTGCTCACAGCTAAGCTAACGATTCGGTGTTAACTCCTGTAAGACGAGAACCTTTCTAAGTCTTGGTGTCCAGCCCTTTCTGGATGGTGGCAGAGTAACATCAATCGTGCTTTGTGTCCTCCCTCATAGGAGCTGACATATTATCCACCCATTTTCTCAAAACATTTCGACTTCTTCGGGGAGTCGGTCCAAACTTTTCCAGAAAACATAGGCTGACCTGGCATTAAATGTAGCATATCTTTATATTAGTTCTCTATTGCTGCATAACAAATTACCCCCAAGCTTAGTGGCTTAAAACAACACACATTTCTTATCTCATAGTCTCTGTGGGTCAGGAGTTTGGACATGACTTAAATGCACACTTTGCTCCAAGGTCCCACAGTGCTGTAATCAGGTGTTGGCCGGGCTGCTTCCTCATCTGGGGGCTCAGCTGCTTCTGCTGACACTCTGCTTCCAAGCTCATTGCAGTTATTGGCACAGTTCGTTTCCTTGCGGTTATAGGGCTGAGGTCCCATTCTCTCGAGGGCTGGGGGCAATTCTCAGCACTTGCAAGTTCCCTGCAGTTCCTTGCCCTATACACCCCCACCCTGCAGGCAGATCACAACATGGCTATTGACTTTTCAAAGCTAGAAGGAGAATCTTGATCTCCAGTCTGCTGAGACCAAGCCTTCTATAACAACATATTCTCGAGAGTGACACCCCTTCCCTTTTGCCATATTCTGATATTCTGCTGGTTAGAAGCAAGTCACAGCCGCCCCCTCCTCACCCCCTGACACAGCAAAGAGAGGTGATGAAGTCAGGGGAGATTGTGACTCATTGGGGCTCCCTGTGTGTCTACTACAAAAAGGAAAGAAAAAGAAGTGGATCAGGCCCCTTAAGGCATAGAACAGAGCAGAGTCATCAGACATACAAGAAAACAGATGAATTGATGCAGTGTCTTGTATGCCCTACAGCGTGCCCTCCTACTTCTATTTTGCGCTTTGTGCTATATGCAAACGGTACGTCCATAGGAATGAAAAGATGCTGTGGTAAGATCTTAAGGGACAAGGTGTACCATGTTGTTTGCTTCATAAACATGTGATCCCTTAATATCAGTGAGTCTGGGTTGACGTTGTGACATCTTCTCCCCAAGAAGAAAGATGGAATTGGAGGTCATCGGAAACCTCGTTCCCTGGAAATTCCAAACGTGCTAGCACACTTCTGTAATAGCTCTTGTCTCAGAGATAACCATGAACGAAACCCAGCTTATTAAAATGGGCCTCGTGTGCAAACTGTGGTTTCTGCTCTGGCAGGAGAGGTTAATTGGAACTGCAGAGGCGGGACAGATAGAGGCCAGCTAATGTGACCCCTTTGTGGGCAGACCTCAGCTCAGTGGTCAGACCACTCAAGCCTCCCTGTTGCATTTCCTTCCTTTCAGCATTCTGAAAACCCTGCCTTGTTCCTTTCTGTTTGGCCATAATGTCTCCCTGTCCCGTTGGTGTAGACTGAATCCTGAAGGACTGGCCCTGTTTCGTCATTTCGGAGGCTGATCATTGACTGAGGCAGACCGGATACGATCCTGTTCTTCCTCTCACTTGTCTCATGACGTGCTATGAGTGCCTGTAGGGTTCCTATTTCCATGAACCTAGTAAGTGTTCCCTTTGTAAACATCTAGACCCAGAAGCACTCTGGAATTTATTCATCAACAAGTGGAACAGCTGAACTGTTAGATCTGTTTGACCCGGTGGGTTTATCTGTAAGACACTCTGAGCTTTGCTGGTCTTCTAAGGCATGGTTTGCAAACCACGGCCCGCGGAGCAAAGCCAGTCGGGCTTCTAAGTTTTTCTAAGTAAGGTTTTATGGGAACGCGCCGCACCATAAGTTTGCTTGGATGCCGTCAGACGCAGCCTTCGTGCTACAGCAGCAGAGCTGAGACGTCCTGGCGGAGCCCAAGGTCCGTGAAGCTCAGACTACTTACCGTGTTTTCAAACTCCTGCTCTGAAAAACAGAAGAGCAGTCATCATCCCGGCACAAAGCAGCCTAGCGCTTCAGAATGTCGGTACTTCTTGATCTGTGTTACCAGCACCTGGTTCTAAACAAGGCGTTACTGTTCTTGGTATTTTAGTCATAAAATAAATTGTCTTCCACGGAAGAGATTTTTTGGAGGCGTGTTACTCATCATGTACCTAGAATTGGTTCATGGCTTCCTCGCACACTGATCTCTCTAACGTCTCATTTGATTATTTATACAATTCTGCTTTAACTACTTTGGGGCTGCTGTCAGAGTTCAAGATGTTGTTCCTTAAATGAGAAACTTAAATGTGTTAGAGTAGCTATCTTGCAGGATTCCTTGTGTGGATCAAAGCAATAATTTTTGCTGTGTGTTTTTGGAGTATGTTGGGCTGTGACAGATACGTAGACAGGTCATGCTTTATTGTTTCAGCTTATTAATTAAACATTATCTCCATCTTATTATTTTTTTAAAAATTGAAAAAACCATAGCAAACCATTTTTCTTCCTGACCATAAAATGCACATTTCTTTCCATATAAATGTTCCTTTCTTACATTTGTAGGGATGTAAATTATCAAGCAAAGTATTCTTTTTCTTTCTTAATGGTATAAAATAATTTTGTTTTAATTGCTATTGTCTTTGTTTTGATGAAACGTGATACATGGTAGTTAGAGTGACCTCCTTGCTGGAGGACACACCTCTCATCTTTACTTCTGATGTTTCTGATTTTGTGACATCCCCACCCTAGTAGGAACTCACCGGGACGTCCGCATTGACAATGCGAAGTGCACAGGAGGGTCACAGAGAGCTGAGACCTCCTCTGGGTCAGGGATCTGCTAGTGGGAGAGGTATCCTGGGCTTGCAGTAAAGCTGTTCTTGGACCAGCCTGGATTCTGATAGGTCTGGTTCTTGTCACAGTGAAAATAGGTATAGGAAGGAGGCTTTCACTCGACCACAGATAGAAAGAAATGAATTAATCCTGTTTTTTTTTTTTTTTTTTTTTTGCTTTTCAACATGTTTTCTTATTTGATTATTATATTTGATTTTCATAATGATTCTTAGAAGCTAGGTCTGAATTTTATTCAGTGAACTTAATGAGCAACAGGGCTGACATACAACAATGTGAAATGGTTTTATCTGCCCAAGATTGCATATTTAATTGGTAAAGGTGGAAGATCTGGGATGGAGCTGGTGGTCCACCGCTTTTCCATGTACTCTGCCCCAGGCACGTCCTCCTAACGCTGCTTTGTGTCCCAGCCTACAACAGAGTGGAGGATGAAGTTGTACTTCTCCCCAGCAGGAAATAAATTAGAGCCTCTTTCTCATGTAAAGTTGTTGGCCAACCATCTGTGCTTAAACACCCTTGAACAAGAAGGGAGCTTTGATTATGCAAAATAATAGTTCGTGAAAGGTACATCTAGGAACTGCAGGAAGAACAAAGCTCCTTACTGCTTTGGATGTACTCCTGAAAACACACATCAGAAACTAAAGTGGTTACGATTTGTCATGCTCCTATGGGAAGCTCCTTGCACTCAAAACTTGTTACCCTTCCAGTGCTCCAAAACCCAGGTCTATGTCTTAAAATGTAGGGTGTTAAGTACATGCATCCCTTCAGGAATGGAAGCGGTACCCTCTCCCATCTGGGACATCTATAAGAGAGTTAAAGGTACTGGAAGAAACGAGTGAGTGTTGAATTAGAGAATGATATCCTATGCCCAGGTGTGTGTGTGTGTGGGGGGGGGGGCACAGGAATCAGAGCCAGGTGCATTGGAGGGTGTCATGTGGAGTTTGTGCACGGTTTCTTCTGAAAGCTCCACGTTCCTTGGTGAAATCCGGTGTGTAGCCAGGAGTGATTATGAGATGCGGTGGAGGCTGGGGTGGCTGGCATGTAGCACGTTTTCAAGAAATGCTAGTTTTTAGTATTATAAATAGTCAAGTTTTATTTTTACAAATGATGAACTTTACCTTTACCTTTTCATAATGCAAATATTGAAAATGTAAAGGTATTATATTTCTGGAATGGGATCTCTGGGCGGGGGTGGAAAGAGCACACTCTGTCCCAGTTTCCTTTTCAATGTAGGGGATGGCGGGAGTCAGGGAATGGAAACATTTCAAGGAATGCTCGTGAAGTTTTACAATTGTTGTGAGAGTTCCTTTACCCGTCATCTTACAAGGAAGCTATTATCCTCATTATATCAAATTTTATAGTCCTGGAAAATGAGAAAATCAAGAATATTGAGTGACATTTTAGGGTTGTTCAGTAGTTTATGTTGTCTTGATGGGACATGTTCTCCATAGAATGTAGGCCCCCCCATTTTTTTGAAATAGACTCAATTTTTAATTGCATTTTTATATGATGCTGGGGGAATATAGAATTATGTGAGATTCAGTTAGAGGAGAATTAATGAGTTTTGAAAATTGATAAGAGGCCGAGGCTGGAGATTATTCTGAATGATTTAAAGACCTATCTTGTTTGAAAAGAGGGGCAGAGTAGATAGAGTTAAGGGAATAGCCTGAAAATTCTAAGAGCATCAAATTTAAGGAAAATATAAAAGATGCATGAAAAGCACTTAACCAGTGTCTGAACATGAGAAACATTGAATAAATATTAGCCATTTTCACTATGAAGGGGAGGGCAAGGTTAACACTTGAATTCTGTGATAGGTCAGGGAGGTGGCACTTAAAAGGAATTTTGTCATTACGAGGTGACCAGAAGCCTGTCAGAGGGTTTCACTGGAAGAGGAGCCATCCATCCGTAGAACTCTGAGTTGTAGAATAAGGTATATGGGAGGAAGTGTAGACCGAATGCCCACGACTATTTATGCTTGAGTTCGTTCTCTGAGACCGTCTGGGTGGAAGAAGGGGAGACAAGGGGCTGTGGCCAGGGGCTCACAGTCTGAGGACGTGATTTTGTGTACCTTTGCTCTGGGAGGACTTGAATGCATTCACGTGCAGTTGCCTACCCCGCCTCCCAGGATGGCCCTGAGCAGTGCTTTTCAGATTCCATGGTGCACACAGATCACCTGGGCATCTTCTAGAAGTGCATGTTCTGATTGAGTGGGTGTGTGCTGTGGGCACCCGGCATCTGCATGTCCAACAGGTGGCTCTGAGGCTGCGGGACCAGGGGCTGCACTGGTGCAGCAGGGATGTAGGTGTCCCTCTAAGATAGCTGTGTATAAATTCGTTTTATTTTCCTGTCTGCTTTGAAGATTTTCTTTCTATATCTGGTTTTAAGCATTGGTAAATTTTGACTGAGTAGCCTTTATATTTCTTCTGCTTGGGGGTCATGGAGATACTTCTAATTGTAATTCTGATTGGGCTTCTAGTTTTAATCAGATTTTTTATATATCAGCAATATCTTTTCTCTCTCTCTTATTTATTTATTTATTTATTTATTTATTTATTTATTTATTTATTTATTTATTGAAAGAGAGCATGAGTGGGGGGAGCAGAGAGAGAGAGAGAGAACCTCAAGCAGACTGCATGCCCAACACAAAGCCCAGCTTGGGGCTTGATCTCATGACCCTGAGATCATGACCTGAGTCAAAATCAAAAGTCGGATGCTTCAAGGACTGAGCCACCTGGGTGCCCCTATGTAGAAGCCAATATTTTTTCTATCCCATTCTCTGTTTCCTCTCCTTCTGGGACTCTAATTGTATGTGATAAACTTTGTATTATGGCCTGGGTCACTGAGTCTCTGATGATGTTTTTTTTCTTCATCTTTCCCCTTCTCTTCTTTATCTTGATAATTTTTATCATTGTGTCTTCAAGTTGCCGTCAAGTGATCTTTTTCTTTCTATGGTGTCTAACATCTTTAAGATGCCATCAGGCATAGTTTTCACTTCTTCATTTTTACTTCTGGAAGTGTCATGCAGGTCTTTCTCCTACATTCCTGGACAGACAAAGCAGATTTATAATGACTTTTAAAATGTTATTTTCTTTATAAATAAAAAAAATGTTCTGTATCATATTACGTAAGTTTCCTTCTATTCTTGGTGTACCAGTGGGATTAACCTGAAATGAATATGGGGTTTATTAACTGCATTTTCTCCATTTATTTAAATGATAATTTGGTCTTTTACTTTAGTCTATTCATCTAGTGACTAAGATCGATAGATTTTCTAATGTTGATCCGTCCTTGAATTCCTGAAATAAATCCTAGTTAGAGATCCTATGTTGTTCTTTTGTTGGTTCTATTTGTTAATAGTATTTTTAGGTGTGTGTGTGTGTGTGTGTCTCTATTTGTGTAGGTGTGTATATAGGTGCCTGTATATATATTTTCATAAGTAACTTATGATTTACTTTTTCCCATTATCTTGGTCATTTTTGATATCAGAATTATATTAGCTTTTGTGAAATGGATTCTTGAAAGCTTTGTAGAACTTTCTTATAAAGCCAACATTTGAAATTTTGGTGTAGAATTGAGTTTACTAATTTTTTCAATTTCTGTTCTTTTATAATTCAAGTAGTTTCTTAGAAAAACTGTTTATCTTTTTTTTTTTTTTTTTTTTTGGCTTCCACATTATAGGTTTAAGATTGTAAGTAGCATTATGTTATTAAAGATAGTGTCTTCAAATCAATAAATAAATAAATAAATAAATAAATAAAATGTTCTTTTCTGCTAACTCCATCACCTCATTTCTGCTTTTGTTTCTTTAGATTTCTTTTTTTCTATTTCTTTTTCCTTTTGGACTTGTGAGGGGAGAGGAGGTGGTCTTGTGGGACTGAGCCTTTCCCTGTGGGATCTGAAGCTGTTTCCAGGTAGATAGTGTCAGTAATGAGTTGAATTGTAGGACACCCCACTTGTATGGGGAACCTCCCTACCAGCAGTGAAATTGGGGGTGCAAACTTTTCTAGTTTGTAAAAAGGTAAAGTCTGTATTTTTTCTAAAGTATGCTTCTACTTGTAACTTGGATGGGTGTGATGGTTTTGCAGAGTTAGGCAATGTTTGCAAAATTCTTTGAGATGAAAGCCTGTTTAGAAACTTAAAAATAGGGATCCCTGGGTGGCATAGCGGTTTAGCGCCTGCCTTTGGCCCAGGGCGCAATCCTGGAGACCCGCGATCGAATCCCACGTCGGGCCCCCGGTGCATGGAGCCCGCTTCTCTCTCTGCCTATGTCTCTGCCTCTCTCTCTCTCTCTCTGTGACTATCATAAATAAATAAAAATTTAAAAAAATATTAGAAACTTAAAAATATAAGTCAAAGAGTGAACAACTACATTTCACAACTTTAGAATTTGTTCCTCTCTTTTTCCTTTTCTTCTTTTTTTTTTAATTTTAAGGAGGCTCTTTGCCCAACGTGGGGCTTGAACTCATGATCCTGAGATTAAGAGTTGCATGTTCTACCAAGTGAGCCAGGCAGGCACCTCTAGAATTTGTTTCTCTTTAAGAGAAATTATTTATATGAGGCTTTTAGGCAATCCATTATTAACCTATACTGTTTCCCATTGCTTTGTAGAATTTCTAGAACTATGTTTAAAAAATCGGGTATGAGGAATCCCTGGGTGGTTCAGCGATTTAGCGTCTGCCTTTGGCCCAGGGTATGATCCTGGAGTCCCGGGATTGAGGCCCCCGGTAGGCTCCCCTTAGGGAGCCTGCTTCTCCCTCTGCCTGTGTCTCTCATGAATAAATAAATAAAATCTTAAAAAAAAAAATTCAGGTACTCATCTTAGTGGCTAACACTAATTTCAACTTTTATATGTGCTAAAACCTGTGCTAATTGTTTACATACTTAATACTTAGGGTAATATTACACAGTAATCGTAATTATCCCCCTTTTATGTTTGAAGACACTGAGACTTGTAGAATTAATTTTGCCTCCAAATCATACAGCTCCTACCTGACTGATGTATTTGCTAGTCCTTCATTCTAGAATATTCCTTTGTCTTTCACATCATGTAACTCATCCTAAATATAGATGGCTTTTTTTTTTTTTAAGATTTTTAATTTATTCATTATAGAGAGAGCGCAAGCAGAGGGAGCAGCAGAGGGGGAGGGAGAAGGAGAGTGCCCACTGAGCAGGGAGCCTGATGCATTGACTCGATCCCAGGACCTTGAGATTATGACCTGAGCCAAAGGCAGACGCTTAAGCATCTGAGCCACCCAGGTGCCCCAATAACTTATGTTTTTAAAGAGCTTTCTCTTTGACAGTAGTTCTGATCAGATGGCTTAGAGAAATTCTGGAATATTCATATTTGAAGACTCCTTATTAACGAATGTCTTTGCCTTAAACCTTAACCAAAAAAGCACATTATTCTTTGTACATTTTCATTATATAGTGTTAACAAGCTTAGTTGCAAACAGCTTACTTAAGCTGTTAAAAAAAAAAAGAAATAGCTTTCTCTTGGTTTAATCCTTTTTAAAGGCTTATTTACTATTACTTCTTTTACTAAAGTCGAGTTGACACAATGTTCTATTGGTTTCAGGTGTAACTGAGTGATTCAGCTTCGGTGCACCTTCGCTGCTCCCCATAAGTGTAGCCAGCGCCCATCTGTCAGCCTACAACACTATTACAATACCACTGACTATTCCCTACACTCTTTTACCCCCCGACTGTCCATTCCATTAGTCTAATCCTCTTTGACCTCATGTGTACTTCCATTACTTTCTGTGTCTGCCTTGTTTTAATACAGATTAAACTGTTTAATGACTGCCCGCTCACTAGCAAACATATACACTGTAATCATAGCAGAGCATCATTTTCATACTTTCTTTTTCATCATTTGATTCCTAGTACCTAGAATGGCAGTTTGGCTTATCAATTAGTATATAAATCCTTCCATGGGCTGATTATTTCATGTGCATGCCTGGTCACTCTGGGTAACAAAACGCAGGCAGAAGGGGAGAGAAGGAAATGATAGTTTAACTGGAGGATCCTTGCTGTCCCTGACTCTCTGGAAGTTTTTGAATTTCTGGAATCAAATGTGTGCCTCATGATCTTCCAGAGATCTTCCAGCAACATTCTGGAGTGTTTCTCCCAGTGGAGCCATCCTGACCATTGATATTTCCATACACGGTGACACATTTGCCTTCAAAAATAAAGAAAAGCAGGTCAAGGAAGAGGAAGTTGAGATACATAAGATGACTTAATTTGACAAAACATATGTATTCATTGGAAGTGACTTCCCTAATATGCATATTTCTGATTGTCTCCTATTTTGTATTATTCATGGCCAAGGTGTATAATTTGCCCTGGGAAACAAATTAATTGTAATCCCATCTAACAAATTGGTGTGTATAATTGAGTTTCCAGGCAAATTATAATTGCATGTCCACGAATAAATTACAAACATTTGAATTGACAATGCTTTTTTCTATTTCATGCATACTTAGTACTTAGGTTCCTTCTTTGAAAGATGCAACTGGAAGTTTTAGTTGTTTTTTTTAACACTCACTATAATGTTTTTTATTATTTTATAGAAACTATATATGCACATTAAAAACTTAACAATCAACAGGCGAGTAAAACCAAACCATTACTCCAAATTCTACTACCCAGAATAGCCATGGTTACCTGTGCTAAAGAGTTTCCATAGCAAACCTAAGACTGCTCTCTTTAGAAATTCCGAATTAAGAGGTGGGCCCTTGCCCAGTAGGCAGGAACTTCGATTTGGGGAGGGTTCATACCATTCCCTGGCTGGTAATTGGTGCTCAGTGTTCTTGCAGGATTGGTACAAGCAGTGTGGCTTATGATGGACACCTGTTCCCTCCTGGGAGTCTGGATTTTTGGTCCATGCTAGGCAGCAGGTGACCAGCCTCAGTAAAAACTCTGGACACAGAGTGTCTCCTGAACTTCCCTGGTGACAGCATTGCACATGTGTTGTCTCAAGTCCTGATGTGAGAAACCAAGCACATCCTGTGTGATGGCACCATGATAGGACTCTCGGAAGCTTATGCCTGGTTTGCTCCGGACTATAAACTGTGCACGTTTTCCCTGTTCCGGATTTGGCTGTAGTAGATCACAGCCCAGAGTGGGACTATATGCTGAGTTCTGTGAGTCCCCCTGGTGAATCACCACCTGACCTGGGAATGCTCTTGGGGACCCTGATATATTACTATTAAGCAGACATCTTATCTGGCATTTCTTTTTTTTTTTTTTTTTTTTTTAATCTGGCATTTCTGTGCATGCTAGTTTTTAATGCTTGAAGTTTAATATTTTTTGAGTGTCATAGAAGAATAAGAAACTGCTAAATTTCAGGGAGAGAAAGATTATGAAAAATATTATGAGATCAAAAGCATTATTTCAAAAATTTTATATTTGTTTTATTATATACTGATGCCCTAAAAATTAAGTTCATTGTAAGTTACCTATATATTCCTCATACATATCCTATCGACCAATTTTTCTAACATTATTATTTCCTAATTTTTAGTTTTATTATATTATTCTTCCTTAACTATAATTCCTACTTTATTCAATTTTAGTTCTATATTTATGTAGATGATAAAATGATTGAGTATTTTATGGTAATTTCTTTACACTTTGCTTCTAAATTTGATCATATTTTGGGGCACCTGGCTGGCTCAGTCAGTGGACCATGTGACTCTTGATTTCAGGGTTATGAGTTCAAACCCCATGCTGGGTATAGAGATTACTTACAAATCTTTAAAAAAAAATTTTTTTTGACCGTATCTTAGTTTTTAATGGAGTCCATAAATACCATTTTCTTTAAAAATGTTCACAGCAAACTTTGCCTACCATTATATATGAAGTCCAAATTGGATTGCACAGTCTTTTCTCACATAACATATAAATGTGTGTGTTGTTTTCTTTGGGTGCTATTTTTTAAAAGATTTTATTTATTCATGAGAGAGAGAGAGAGAGAGAGAGAGAGAGAGACTGGCAGAGACATAGGCCGAGGGAGAAGCAGGCTCCATGCAGGGAGCTTGATGTGGGACTTGATCCTGGGTCTCCAGGATCAGGCCCTGGGCTGAAGTCGGGGCTAAACCGCTGAGCCACCCAGGTTGCCCATCTTTTGGGTACTATTATAGTAGCCCATTTATTCTTGTTTCCTGTTTATCTGTAGAATGGCTGAATTTGGCATTGCATCACTTTGCAAGAAAGGCTCATGGGTGCTATATTCTATGAGTTTTTCTGTATTTCAGAATGTTTCTGTCACATATACATTTAAATAACAGCTTATATATGATTTTATATATAATATATTTTTTTATTTTACTTATTATTATATAGTCATTGTATTGGCTTTACACATTAGATTTTTTTTTTAATTTTTATTTATTTATGATAGTTACAGAGAGAGAGAGAGGCAGAGACACAGGCAGAGGGAGAAGCAGGCTCCATGCACCGGGAGCCCGATGTGGGATTCGATCCCGGGTCTCCAGGATCGCGCCCTGGGCCAAAGGCAGGCGCCAAACCGCTGCGCCACCCAGGGATCCCTACACATTAGATTTTGTAGGGAGGTACTAATTGGGGGGAAACTATATTTCCTCCATTATAATCAACCTGCCTTTTCAACCTGGATGCCTGAAAAATTATATTTTTATCCTTGAAATTCAATAGCACAAGCAATATTTCAGTGTTGCTTGTTTTTAATCAATATTCCTGGATGAGATTCCTGCCCTTTTGATTTACATATATATAATTTACATATATATGTGTGTGTGTGTATATATATATATATATGATTTCCATACATGCATTTATAGAAGAACCTATCTGCAATGTGTTCCCTCTATTCCTTGATATTTCAAGAGTTAGATGCTCACAGGTGATCCTAATAGGAAAGCCAGTTGAGAGCCAGTGGTTTAGCTCTTTTCTTAGTTTACCCAGAGATACCTTGTGGCCTTTAGAAATCCGCTGGCTGTAATAGTGGCCCACACCCTTACCTGTTCTGTGATTTGGGATAAATTATAATCTCCCTGAGCTTGTTTCCTCATTTGTACAATGGAAATAATAATGGTTATGGGGATTGGGGAGGAATAAGTGAGATGAGCAAGCAAAGCACCTGGAAGAGGGATTCTGTATTCATGGTGGCATTTGCTTATTGGCTGCAGCAGGAAAAAAAAACCCTGCCCCGGCTCTGGCTCTTTGGAAAGGCTGCTATATTTGATGCATGATACAGTTCTGTTGAATTGAATTAAATACCAAGTGCAATGTTCTCTCCATATCTGAGGCCTCATATATATATAGGATTTCTAACATACTAAGTTTGCGAATTGAATGTTTTTATATTCATCATTCCATGATTACTGCATAAATTATTTTATTGTATAGTACCTTGCATTTTATACCAAACAAAACAAAGATGATAACATCTTTTACAGAAACATCCAAGAACTGTTAACCTACTATTGTAAGGATTTCACTTTATTTTTATCATTTGCCAGGCACGTTGAGATTAGCATATTGCCTAGATAAGGCACTAAGAAACACATTTTAGTTTTTACGCTAAGAATTGGGATGTAGGAGAGATTCCTAAGAATTAACTAATATATAATATTCCATAAAATATTAAGGATCTTTCACCTAATCCCAAGAGTGTTTTCATTTACTATAGTACTTTGCCTTATCCAGCCCTTCTTTGAGTTCACGATGACAACCATGAGATAGTAACTATTCTAGAAAAATACATCATCTTTGAAGAGTATTCTGTTCTGAGTTTTCTATAGGGAAAGAGCAGAAGAAACAATGGACAAAAATTAATGAGCATAGTAACCATGACTTTTCCAAATTTTCAGTTGGAGCCACTGACTAGCAAACATTGCCATTTGTGTGATTAGTGCAATGATTCATATGAATAGTTTTATAAAGCAGTTGTAGTTACATTAATTTTACAATGAATAGTTTGCCTAAATAGCTTGATAGAATTTCATAAAGAAGAAATACCACATTTCGCACATATATCCGTGTTACCGCAGATGGTTTTCATTTACCATGAAGTTGATGGGCATTATACTCCTAATGATTTGGATGACTTGTATCTTTTCTAAATTTTTTACATCCCTCTTGATGAGTCTACCAATAATTAACTAGTAATATCACAAGAAATAGTAGGTGCTTATTGGTCAGAAGTGTATTTATTGACACTGAATGATCTTTGTTCACAGGATTTACAACTGGCCATTAGTGGACCAATTTACACATTTTCTCTATATCTAGAGTATTAATATTCACACATCATTTTCACTGACTTGCACTCATTTTGATCCTTTATTCCATTCAACTAGTACATTCTTAATAAGCTACGCTTAAAGGCATAGTGAGAGACCTGCATACACATACCATAAATTCTCCAATTTATATTCAGACCATTAATAGTTTTCAACCTCATCCAAGATAATTATCTGAGATTATTGATAGAGAACATCAAAATTTGCCTTCAGTAGAAATAAACAATGGAACAGTTAAATAGAATTCTTCTGTAAGATTGTTGTATCAAATCCATGTATTTGTAAGATGATCTTCAAAACTTAGACTTTTTTCTTTCTTATAAAGGCCAGCAGGGCAGCATTCCCCCTGTGGAGATTTCAGTGCTTACTCTGACGGTAGCACATTGGAGACTTGTGGATGATCACCGTAGAAGAAGCAGAGCCAACTTTCTGTCTTTGGATCTTAAAACATTTTTGTCAGAGTAACAGAAGAATTTGGAAATGTTAAACAGTAAACTTGTAGCATGGGAAAAGAAAAGAGATACCAATTACTCTACTCCTATTGAGCACCCATTGTGGGCCAACTCTGCATAATAGCGCTTACTCCTTTGTATGCAGCGTCTCATGTAATATTCATAACGCTATTTGTACTATTTCAGGCTCATGGACCAGTCTAGAAAGCTCTGGTGCAAAGATGAACCTTTTTTGTTCCCACATTTGTTTCCATGGTTCTCAAAACAATCACAGGCACACACACACACACACACACACACAATCACGTTTTTGAATCCATACCAAAAAGGAGAAATATTAAATAAATAGAACACCTCTGACATCAACCAGGAGATCTAAATTATCTAAATTATTGTCCTAATTATGATCGTTCTTATGTTCACTGGGAGAAAATGTTTCCGATCTGGGTCGGCCCCTGTTTTTGTTTTTAATTCTGCCCCATTTGCTCCCTAAGTAAATTATGAAGATGAGGAGATGCCACCGTTGTTTTCCTGTCCCTCACAGTTCGAGGGTGTGGCGCTTGGCACACAGATGATGAGAGCAACACGAGCAGGGAGCCCGTACCTCGTTATCTGAGTCCCCATTCATCCCTGGGTTCCTCTGTGAAGCTTGCATGGAGCTGATGTGATTATGCCGTGGTGCGAACTAAGCCACGGCGATTTCCCAGTTAACAAGCAGTAAACACTTGCCAGATTTAATAAAACTATTTCTACTTGGAAATTTCAGCCCATGTGGGCCAACTGATTTTGGTAACCAAGGTCTTTCAGTGCGCTGTGATGTATACAGTTTGTTGAGAGAGAAAGGCTGGCAAACACTCCATCATCATTCTTACAGGTCCCTTCACGGACTTTGATTCCAAAGTTAGGGTTGGACCTACATTTAGAAATTCAAAAGCCAACAAAGTAAAACACATCTAGTACCAGGCAGGAAAAATGAACTGAGAAACGGAGGAAGGGAGAAAAGCCTGAAGAATCGACTCTTTCACTGTTACAAACTTTCTAAAAAATTAACTTGCTACCAATGTGTGGGACTTCGGTATTGAAACCACAGCCTTCCTTCTAAGGTTTACCTGGAAAGTTCTTAGATTCAGACAGTACTTCGACTAGGAGTTAATCATTTATTTGACGTCCACGATTGTAATTTAAACTTTGAGGTTATGCTACGTCTAGCTAGTGTTTAGGTCTCCCCCTTTTTGTTAATTGGAGTGTGAGCTCTTCCCTTCTGCTTAATGGTCATGTGGTATTGCCACCTCAAAGAACATGACAGTTTATGCTGTCACTGCACCTGTCCCACGGGATACACACATGTCTCGCTCTTACATAGGTTTTTGTTTAATTGTGGTATAAAATACACATAATGTAGGGACGCCTGGATGGCTCAGTGGTTGAGCGTCTGCCTCCAGCTCAGGGCAAGATCCCAGGGTCCTGGGATCGAGTCCTACATCAACCTCCCTATGGGGAGCCTGCTTCTCCCTCTGCCTGTGTCTCTGTCTCTCTCTCCCTGTGTCTCTCATGAATCAATAAACTCTTAAAAAAATACACGCAATATAGCATTTATCATCCTAAGTCATGTACAGGTTTTCAGCTTTTATTTTTTAAGATTTATTTGTTTTAGAAAAAAGCACATGACCTGGGGGATGGGCAAAGCACGAGGGAGAAGCAAGCTCCCCGCCAGCATAGAGCCTGACATGGAGCACGACCCCAGGGCCCTGAGATCATACCTGGAGCTGAAACCAGGAGTTGGACATTTAACTAATTGAGCCCCTCAGCCACCCTGTATGCAAATTTTTAAAAAAGATTTTATTTATTCATGAGAGACACAGAGAGAGACAGGCAGAGACACAGGCAGAGGGAGAAGTAGGCTCCTGATGCAGGACTTGATCTCAGGACCCCAGGATCATGCCCTGAGCCAAAGGCAGACACACAACCACTGAGCCACCCAGGGGCCCCTGTATGCAGATTTTTTTCTTTTTTCTTTTTTTTTTTTAAGATTTTATTTATTTATTCATGAGAGACCAGAGAGAGAGGCAGAGACACAGGCAGAGGGAGAAGCAGGCTCCATGCAGGAAGCCCGACGTGGGACTCGATCCCAAGTCTCCAGGATCAGGCCCTGGGCTGAAGTCGGCGCTAAACCGCTGAGCCACCCGGGCTGCCCTGTATGCAGATTTTTAATGCAACAGTGTTTGGGGAATGAACCAGGAGCAGCACCATGGAACAATTTGCGCTGGTGTCAGAGTTACCCAGGGTTACTGGGATAGGTCCTTGTCCTGATGTTACCACGTTTGGGGTTTTTCATGATATTTCTGGTCACCATCAACATGAGAAATAACAGGAGATCATTAACCGTCTTTTTGGAAACAAGGTAGAAACATTCCTTTCTCTCCTCCTCACTCCTTACAGCAGGGACTTTGATGATGGGGAGGGTTTTTTCATTCCTTTTTAACCCTCTGTTGTTAACACACCTCTACCATGGTGTGAGATACTTCTGGCTACTAGTCCTCAATATTCGCTAACATTCTCCCGCCAGGCTACCTGGGGATGGCCTGTCTGCCTAGAGGGTCATAAGCGTCAGCGAGGAGCAGCGGGCAGCAGGCTGGCAGGCGTCACCAGATGTCACCAGATGGTAGAGAGCCATACTCAGTCATTATGAGAAGCAGCAGGCAGCGCATGGGCAGCCTTACAAGTGTAGCGGGTGCTGTCAGGTGTTCCCCAGGTGTGACCAGGTGCTGGAGAGCCGCATTCGGTCACCCACCAGCAGGCGTTACCAGGTGCTGCGGCATGAGTCACGGTTAGTCATCAGCGTGGAGCAGCAGGCGGCCTGGGGCACTCAGCCGCACGAGGCTCGGATCCCGCCCCTGGTCTGGGTTCACCCGCGCTACCATTCTTATTTCTAGAAGAAGTCAAACAATAAACAACGTGGCCTCCTTGAAGATCTCCTGCTTCCGGTGTCAAGAGCCGCCAGGCCCTCCCCGGAGCCACTCTCAGACACGGGTGTCCGCGTCGCCCGGGGCACGCTGAGTTGTCTCAGCCCCTGACAGTTCAGGCTTCGTGCACGGGGAGGGGCAGCTCAGGGGCCTCCGGGCGGGGTGTGAGCCGTGCTCCGCGCCACCCGGCTTCCCGGTCCCTGGGCTCCGCCACCACCGAGGCCTGTGGCGTTGCCTGCGTCCCGCAGCTGAGGGAAGCGGGGTGTGGGGGCGCCATACCCACGGCCTGCAGGCCTGGCTCACAAAGCAAAGCTCCGCGACCACGAGGCACCGCTGCAGAGGGGACAACGGGCGGCTGGGAATCTGCCAGGCTGGACAGGTGTGCTGCAGGTGAAAGCGGGTGTAGGGGGCTCGGTTGGGATGTGGGTAGCAATCTTGGCAACCAGCTGTCCAGGCCAAAGGAGGGGTAGGCTGAAAGTTAGGATGATAGTGAGGGCCCTGGCAGCCGTCCTCCGCCAGGCGAAGGGACGCCGCAGCGTGAGGCCATTTCCCTCTGTCCCTGGGGGTGGGGCTGCTTTTAGGATCCTCAGCAGCTCCCTACTTGTGCGGCAGAAAGAAGCCCATATCCTCCGATTGCTTCTTATGTTCTAGTGGCAACCAAATGCTGTCCTGAACCTGTGTTCCCAAGGAGAAAGATGCATTTGATAGCTAGTTCTTTCCGTTACTCACACTCTTTCCATAATGCGACTCTAAATAAATCCAGGAATACCTGTTCTCACTAGTTGCAAAGCTCAGTGACCACAGAGCTCAGCGACCAATCAGTTTGATTGATTCTGGGTTCAACTGAAATATCATCAGCTAGAGGCTATTCAGAACCTGGCTGTGTCACAGGTAACGACGATTCATCTTTTTCACTGCGTAGTTTATTGATAATTCCGTATTGATAGGTGGTTGCATCTGCACATTAGCTCTAGAAACCGGATATTCTTAAAATATGTTCAGTTAAGGGAGGCTAAGATTACTTTTTGATAAGATATCAGCAAATATTACTGCTGTGAGGATTGCAAAGTTCCCGGAGGCCTACAGCTAAGGCCTTGTGATTAGCATTTAACACGTAAACAGAATGACTCATTAAAGAATTAAAATCTGTGTATGTCTACAGTAGTCCAAAGGGGGCCCTCAAATCGTAGAGACGCTTCATGAATATTTCTAATCAATTATTTGACAACTACATTTAACTCAGAATGTCATACTTTGTTGAACGTGTGTATGTATAACTGAGGAGATCTGTTGCTTGCAGGATAATGTTATAACTCATGGGTCAGATTCCTTTTAGAAATTAGCATAAAATATTAGTTCTTTAGGAGGAAAAGAAAGCAAATACATTTATTTCGTAAGACATTCCAGGGCGGGCACCTGGGTGGCTCAGTTGGTTGCGTGTCTGCCTTCGGCTCAGGTGATGATCCCAGCATCCTGGGACTGAGCCCCATACCCAGCTCCTAGCTAAGTGGGGAGTCTGCTCTCTCTGTCTGCCTCTCCTCTCGCTCATGCTCTCTCTCGCTGTCTCTCTCAATTAAAAAGAATTACATTCTGGGGAAATTTTGACCAAATAAGAATTTTTACCTTCCTTTCCAGTGTCTTGGAAATCAAGCATCATGTATCTTTAATAAGTTTTCTTTCCAGGGAGCAGTCTGGGTCAGTCGGTAGAGCATGAGACTCCTGATCTCAGGGTTGTAAGTTCGAGCCCCACGTTGAGCGTGGAGATCACTTAAAGAAACCAAAATCCTTAAAAAATAAGTGAAATTTTCCTCTTCTCTCTTTAGCCTCTCTTCCCCAAGAAGAACTATGAATGCCTGACAAGCTGTGAGTTCCTCAAGTACATCCTGTTGGTGAAGCAGGGCGACTGCCCAGCCCCGGAGAAAGCCAGTGGGTTTGCCGCCGCCTGTGTGGAAAGTTGTGAAGCTGACAACGAGTGCTCTGGGGTTAAGAAGTGTTGTTCGAACGGGTGTGGACACACCTGTCAGGTGCCCAAGACGCTATACAAAGGTAAGGAGGAGAGCTGATGTGACGGGAACCTCACAGAGTCACTGGTGTGTGTGTGTGTGTGTGTGTGTGTGTGTGTGTGTGAGTGTGTAAGGATGTCAATCAAAGAAAGAGAAGAAAAAGGGTCAGAAAACACACTGTGACACACGGAAACTTCTGAAAATATTACTGGACCATACAGATCAGCCACGATGCACTCATTCTGGGGCGGGGCAAGTCCTTCTTATTAGAGCGAACGTTTAGGAAGGTCATCACTTCACGAACTTCCTCGTACTTTTCCGCACGGGGAGTAAGTCAAGTAAGCTGCGCCGTGGACATGGGAGCAAATTGAATTTAAATCCTTGGAAAATAGGCTGGGCGTGGGGCACCCTTGAAAAACGCATAACAAACGCATGGGTTTTGTGGTTTTCCTGTTGGCAGAATCCAAGAACAGAAGTGTCATTGTACGGACTTGAAATATTTTGATTAGCGTCTTGAGAACCCAGATGGAGGAATAGCTTTCTTCCAAAGACGGGGATGCAGTTTACCAAACAGTTTAGCAGATGTAATAGTTTACATTCATGTACAGACACTTTCTAGAGCCCTAAACTCCTTGATGCTAAGGGCTACTTCCCTCTTCTGGGAATTGTGACTCGGTTCTTTGAAAGCAAACCCATTCTGTTGTGTTACGTACAGGTTTGGGTACCATCAGAGTATCCCGGGAGACAAGATTTTGCTGGTTCTTTGGGTCTTCTATGAAGAGTGAGATAGAATCAATCACTAGGCACTATTCATTACAAGTAGAGAGAGTCATCTCTCCCTCCCTCCGTCTCTCTTTCCCTGACACCAAGTATATATTCTTCCCAAATATAGGTCAGTTATTTTTAAACCGTATAAAAGAGTATTGCCAGCAGTGCCAGTGTTGAGTGATGTGCTGTTTTCAGAAGTCTGTTCTTACTATCACAACGGCTCTAGTCTCCCAGAACTCACGTCCCTGCCCATTTCCTCTGGCGCTCACTTGGAATTACTGTCTCTCGAATCTGTACAGTCCTCCCAGTTTTCCTTGTATTTGCATAGGGTCTTGGGAAACCTGGCATAAATATTACGACTCAAATTCAAAATAATTGCCCCTTCCCCGTCTTATCAGGTGACATGTCTTAATGGATTTAAAGTTTTACTGTTTTCATGCCTCTCATAAACTACATAAAATCACTTTTGCAAAACAACAGCATTTAATTTTTCTAAAGTCTACTATTAAGAAGCCTTTTCTGTTATTCTAGATCACTTACTATTTAAGTATTCACATTTACCATAAAAATAAGATGCTTTTAGAATGACTGTTGAAAACCCATTTGTAAAAACCCTTAGTGTTTTAAAAGGAGGGTGTTTTAAAGAGGCCATATAAATTAAAACATGCTTTTTATTTAAAAGCATTGAAGAGTCCGTATGAATTTCAAATATGTCTGGTTCACCAACACTAAGGGAAATATTCTACAAAGGGCCAGCGTAAATGATTAATTATTAAAAGAGACTCACGTTTTAAACCTATGCTTAACTAAATATGATGAATTTTTTTAAAAGTGCTGAAGTCCCTCTTCTATAAAGTAGCTCTTAACTTGGGTTTTTTGCAGAGACAGGTGATTCTTGGAGAGCTAACCAGGAATAGAATAAACAGACTCTTGACCTGACGGTGACTTTTGCCTAGTGAGCCTAGGACAATATTACTGTTATTTTGAAAATATATATAAGTCCATGTAGGTATTTCCCCCTTGCTCTGTTGAGCAGTCCCTGAAGGAAGGCTGGCTTCCACATTGCTGGGGGGGTGGGGGGGGTTCTGACATGCCACCAGGTAAGAACATGTGAGCCACAAGGGCTCCCCACAGCCTGCTGTGATGCTTTCTGTGACTGTCTTCGCTGATTAGGCACCTGGACTGTCTAATCACATCCCTGACCAGGACTCACACTGCTTGCTCACTCTCAGGAGAGGACAGTGGTGCTGAGTTGTACCTAGCACTTGGCTTTGCAAGGACAAACACACGCAGCCAGACAGTCTGCATGCAAATCACCTTTGCCAGTCTGTAGAGTACCTGCCATCAGGGTCCTGCTCGCCTGGGCTTTGTCTTCTTACTGACCTGAACCAAGTGGGGGAGATCACCTTGCCCTCCTCTTTTCTGCTCGTGCTAGGTCTTTGCCATCTTTTCCCTCAGGGAGCAGCACCCCGTCATGGGTTGGGATGGGCTGGTCCTACTCCCAGTCCACAAGTGCTGGAGTTGAGGCTATAAGCCGTTGCTCAGGTGATTTTTGGTAGCTGGTAGTAGAAATACATGTGACCTTAGCTCCCAGCTGGGCCAGCTCAACTATTATTTTCATTTTGTTTGTTTGTTTTTTTAAGATTTTATTTATTTATTCATGAGAGACAGAGCGAGAGGCAGAGACATAGGCAGAGGGAGTAGCAGGCTCCGTCCGAGGAGCCCAATGTGGGACTTGATCTTGGATCCTGGGATCATGCCCTGAGCTGAAGGCAGATGCCCAACCGCTGAGCCACCCAGGCATCCCTATTTTCATTTTGAGTCTATCCAACTATCATAATGGACCACAAATTATTGTATTAATATAGTAGAGATCAATCAAAAGATGGATCAATATCAAATATTTTAATGTGATAAAATCACTTATTTGTCATCGGGTAGAGGGGATAGCATCAGTCTGATAGCAGCCCCTATCTGGTCCAGTAGTGCCCTATCAGGGTAGTCATGCACATAATGCTCATTTGTGCATAAATAATTATCTCAGCTTCTGTAGTAAATTGATAGGTGTCAACTTCCATCCTGTTTTTTCCTTTATTGTGTATGAGGTTAAGCATTTATATAAATATATGTATACCTGAGCTGATTTGATTTGCAACTGCTGATTCTCATCATTGAGTTTTCTATTATTATATTTTCTGAATTTTTTAAATCACTAAGTTTCATATATGTATATATTTTAAAGATTTTATTTATTTAGTAATTAATGAGAGATACACAAAGAGAGGCAAAAACATAGGTAGAGGGAGAAGCAGGCTCCCTGTGGGGAATCCAGTGCGGTACTTGATCCTGGAACCCTGGGATCATGACCTGAGCCAAAGGCAGATGCTGAACCACTGAGCTATCCAGGTGCCCCAGTTAAACATTTATGTATTTATTTTTCTTTCTTTCTTTCTTTCTTTCTTTCTTTCTTTCTTTCTTTCTTTCTTTCTTTCTTTCTTTCTTTCTTTCTTTTCTTTCTTTCTTTCTTCATGAGAGACACAGAGAGAGGCAGAGACACAGGCAGAGGGAGAAGCAGGCTCCCCACAGTGAGCCTATTGCAGTACTTGATCCTAGGACTCTGTGATGACTTGAGCTGGAGGCATGTGCTCAACCACTGGCACCCAGGTGCCCCTAAACATTTTTAAAATACAGAAACATAAGTGTTCTGTTTAGCCTCCTTTGTTTGTGGTAGGGAAGATGGTGGACATACTTGATGTTATGGCTTCTAAAGCTTTAGATGCTGCAAAATTGAGGGTTTTTTTAAAAAGATATATTTATTTGTTTGAGAGAGAGAGAGAGAGTGAGTTGGGACAAGGGGCAGAGGGAGATGGAGAGAGAGAGTCCTAAGGAGACTCCATGCTGAGTGTAGAGCCTGACGGAGCTGATCTTACCACCTTGAGATCATGACCTGAGCTGAAGTCAAGAGTCAGATGCCTAACTGTGCCACTCAGTTGCCTCAAACTTGAGCACTTAAAAATAATGCATATTTTGAAAAGATGTTCAACGGAATGCATTATATTTGAGCATTTAATTTGGTCTATGCTGTTAAGAATTATCCTTAGCTGATGCCTCTGGAGTTTAAAACAAAGGAAAACAACAATTTTTTTTCACTTTGCCCTTCAAATACAATTGTTAAGGGCATCCTGGAAGGCTTGCAAATGTTAATGTGGGTAAATGCTACCCAAGGTGCCAGTTTCCTGTAATGCAAAACTTAGTGTAGTTGAGGAAAGTTTAAAAGTCTGATTCTCCACAGGTAAAAAAAAAAGGATTAAGTATCCAGGCACTCGTTTTCCCTTTGCTGCTCCCTCTGACCTATTTCAAGGCCAGTTTACAGCTGAGTTAGGCTCTCTTCCCTCCCGAAGATGATATGATTTATTTTACTGCCCAAACTTCTGCTTCTCCTGACTCCTCCAGCAATGGCACTTGGTTAGGCAGGGCAGGAGAAAAGCTGAAATTGTTTTCCAAATGTAAGGATTGAGATGAATCTGTGGTATCCCTCTTTTCCCTTTACCGTGCATAAGCTGAAACTAATCACATATCAGTTTGTTTTCAAACAAATTGGATGATCCAATGATGGTATAGACTTAATATTTCCATGAATAGCTTCGTATGTGAAATATTGAAACTTAAAGTCTTTAGAGATGGACTAGTCCACTATTCACAAATCAATTTTTTGACATTTAGACTCCTGACAGAAATGTTTTTACAAGGAACAATCAAGTTGATTTGATTTGCAACTGCTGATTCTCATCATTGAGTTTTCTATTATATTTTCTGAATTTTTTTAATCACTGATTTTCACCACAATACTTCTGATGCTTTAAAGAAAATACACCTATATTGCCACACATTGTGGGATGTTGTAACATTTTTGACAGAATAGTGTGGATTTCAGGTGACTCATGTGTTCAAAAATAATTTAAAGTAGAAAAAGTCCAGTCATTTACATAATAAAGAACACGCTGAGGAGACATGCATTCTGCACATCTGGCTACACAAGTAGGGTGCTGGGTGAGCTACCTAGGACTGTGCAGAAGACCTGGGAGTGGGGGTTAGAGGTTCTGGGGGCTGGGGGGCCAAGCCCCATCTGCACACAATTACAGCTGAGTGCTGGAGTTACTTCCAATCAAGAGAGCCAGCTGACCCTAATGCAAAGCAGATGGACCATTTCTCAACATGCAAATCGTAAGATTGTTGTACATAATAATTGAAGAGTTTGTTAAATGAAGAAATGCGAACTGACATCGCTCTGATGCTCATTATGTTCAATTAAGGCTCTTGGCTGTTGAATGATATTCAACATTAAAACCTTATAGCAAGGGGATTCGGATGCTTGCTTTGCTGCTGATGAGTTCAGGTCACTTCAGCGGCTGCACTATTTACTGGAGATGCATTTATTCTAGAGGAATATACGTAGGAGAGCCAAGGAGAAACTTGTCTCAGAGAATGTGCTTTAGGATTTCAAAGAACTAACCAGCCATCTTCTCTTTACTGTGCACAAAAGAAACCATGTGAATCACAAAATGTTCTCAGCGGCCGCCCTCTCCACATACCCCCTTGGCCACCCTCTTCACATACCCCCTCGGTAGAAAGTGTGTCTAGTACCCGCCTGGAATGCAAACATGATACAAAGCAATCATTTTGTCGAGATTGGGTTTTCCTCTCTCTGAGCACACTTTGGTACTTTTTCCTTGACCTAAGTCTTCAGAGACCTACTTCGGGATAAAAACCCACCGGCAAACTTTGGGATTACCATCCTCTCAGGAATTGTCAGGAACTGGTCTTTTGTTTAAAACGAGGAAAGTTCTCTCAATGCAATAAAACTATTCATTCCATCTTGTAAATTCACTAATTGAGTTTTATTGTATTTTTATTTCATATTTACTTTTTAAAAACGTAAGAGTAAGCAAATACCCGTGCTAAGTTTTCTCCCTTCCCTAAAACGAGTCCCTCCAGCAGAGAGGGGTTGACCCCGTTGGTGCAAAGATTGTGTCACTGTGTCTCTATCGTCCGACTTCTGCAGATACATTCTTGAGGGTGGAATGGGACAGTGGGTTAGGCTGTTCTTCAGCAGACATTTACTGAGCATTTCTTGTTGTAGAATGTGCTCTCCTGGGCCACTGTGAGGTGTGGGAATGAAGGAGACCTGTTCCTTGAGGGCTGGGGGTACAACTTCATGGGGAAGATGGACGTCATCCAGTGAGCTTCTGTAGTAGGAGTTCAGTGCACATTTTTGACAGTTACAGGCTAGGCTTTGAAGAGGGGGCAGGAGAATGGAAGCTTTATTTCCAACTGCGAGGTGTAGGGTAAGTAGCTCTGAGGGCTGGCATTCAGACTGAGTCTGGAAGTATTCATGTGTCTGTAGTCAGAAAAGAGGAGGAAAGATACTTCAGACTGAAAAGAAATAGTAGTAGTAGGAAGTACCTGGCCGTGCGTTCCTAGAAAAGCTCTGTTTAAAAAGTAGGTTGTGTGACATATATGTAAAACATACCAGAGATAACCGGCAAGATGGCTGGTAGTAGATCATAAAGATGGGTGCCTGGGATGCCTTGACATGATGCACATGACGTGCTACTTGTTCATTCCACAGAAAATGGGATGCAGTGGAATAGTCAGAGAAGGTAGAGGAGACCCTCTGTCCTGTACTTAGGGGAATAATCATCACAAAACACTGTGAAGAGGGAATCAGAAAGATGTGCAGAGCTATGAAAACTGCCTCTTTTCTCGACTTTTCTCAGTGGCTCTTCCTCATTCAAAATGTAGAACGAAGCAGAAAACTCGGAGAGAAAAGCTGAGATCGGGTCATTGCTCCAGGCAACTTAATCTAACCCCAGACTCAATTACTTGATGTTCAGAATGTAGGCAATTAACCCTTCACCCACAGCACAAACTCACAGCGAGGATCAGTTGAGATACTAAGGTTATGGTACAGGGCAACGTACAGAGACAACCCATCAGCAAATCAAAACAGAGACTGCCGTGGGTATGGGAAATGTGTTTTCTAGAAAGTATTTTGCAGAACTCACTGACCTTTGATCTGATTTATTTGGTGCTATTTTAAAATTCTACAGTTCCACCCACCTAAATGTATAGGGACTCTAAAGCTTCCCCCAACAAGACTTAGTGTGAATTAAGATCAAAATGAAAATCAGAGTTGATAGTCAGTGACATCACTCACATGCGTCAGACATTGTCTACATTTTGTATTTGCACGGTTTTCAATTTCCTTTGAAATTGAACGCCAAAAAACTGGTGTTCGAAGTTCTGATGGCATCGAACATCATGGGGCCAGGGACTCTAACTAATCCAGTTGGTTTTACATAGCTTACGAGTACAGAACTTTGTTTGAAACTTCCCTTTCCATAATGGCTGTGATTTTGAACTCTGGTTCTTAAATCTGTCAGTCGCCAGACCACTTGCATGCGCTGTAGGGGTAGAAAGAAATCAGAATGATTAACTACTTTAAAATGAGACACCTGTGAGGGACTTTTGCAGCAGGGCGGCCGCTCGTGCCAAAACCAAACACTATAAATTCATCATTTTCCAATTTTAAACCATAAGCCTATAGGAGAGAGCCCAGCAATCAATTGGGGAATGCGAGAGATCTACACTTTGGAAATCATTCTTATAAGGTCTGACCACATGAGAGCATTTAGCCTTATAATTTTTCCCTGAAAAGGCAAATTTTCTGAGATGGGAGAGGTGAGCAAATCAGGGAACCATGTTAGAATGACCTTAGACTGTATTGGTAGAAGCAGAGCGTGGTAAATGGGAGCAGGGTCTTCAAAGTCTTCATGACTGTGGCCTCATGCGAATTCCTTGGGAACCTCCAGTGACGTAGCTCGGTAACATTGTTTATTCAGAATAATGCACATGAAAGAATTGCTCTCCCATTGATTGGGGAGAAAAATACTCGTTCAGAATCAGGAACCGATTTAGGGCCTCTTGTAAAAATGGGAAAGTGAGAAGCAAAGGAGGTAATGCTATGGAGATGCGGCGGGCTGACCTCTGCGTCAGAAGGTTTTAAACACGGAACCCGGACAGAGCGAAGCCACTTTTCTGGAGGGAAGTGAGCATCACTTGTCATTACCTGAGATTTGTCTTTTCTAAAGATTTGTCTTTTCTTCCTCAGCTTTCCCTGCATGCACCTGCATCCCTCGCTAACGGTTTTCGTGGCCACGGTCCTGTTTCAGGTGTCCCCCTGAAGCCCAGGAAGGAGTTGCGATTTACAGAACTGCAGTCCGGACAGCTGGAGATTAAGTGGTCCTCGAAATTCAATATTTCCATTGAGCCCGTGATCTACGTGGTACAGAGAAGGTGGAATTACGGGATCCATCCTAGCGAGGACGATGCCACACAGTGGCAGACAGTAGCCCAGGTGAGCGCTTCCTGGACCCCCCCCCCCACTTCGGTGACATCTGTCTACCACCCACCCGCAGGTACAGAGTGAACTCGCCGTGCCTCAGCCCGAATACCTGGCTACCGAAATGACTTAGTCAGCCGTGGACATCATAGCATGCTGTCTGCAGAAGACATGTGTCTATGAGCTCCGTAGATGTGACCCGGTGCGACCAGTAACCTGAGTGTTGGCTTTCTTTGCTCAAAAGACATGTGCAAGGGAGATTTTCTGAGTGTTCACATTTATTTCCTCCAAGAAGTATATTTCCTTGAGATAAACCTAAAACCCACCCAAGTAGGAGAAATGCAACTGTGTTAGGACTAGCTCATCTGAACCATTCCTGTTTCTCCTGCGTCGAAGCCTTCGCTCTACACAGGGACTGGGGTGGCGCGCAGTGAGATTCCTCTCTTGCACGGCCGTGGTGGGAGGGAGCCAGCAGACCCTCAATCATTGCTAAGTGCTTCCTCCGTCCTGGTCAACTGATACCCCACCTGGACGGCAGCACTCCCGGGGTTTATCTGAGCTCCGCTGCTTCCTCTGCTGTCTCGCTGATGAGAAAAGCAAAATATTTTCTTTCTTTTTAAGAGCTGTTAAATGGACTACCAGCTGTAAGAAACCTACACGGTTCTAGAGAAAGAACAAATTTTCAATGTGAACCTGCCTCATGCCCTCAGCAACTGCAGTGCCTTTTCCACATGTGTCTGCGGGCAGAAATTCTGACCCGGCGTCCATCAGGTCGTGTTGCTCCAAGGACGAGATTCCCATTGTGCCTTTCAGTAAATACAAAATAAATTTCAGCGGGCAGGTGTTTGTACAGGGAATTTGGCTCTTTCCTAATAGTAGTATATCAAAGAAGATAAACACTAAAATAATTTAGAGACACCCCCCCCCCCCGCCGTAAGTAAATGAACAATTTGATGTACAAGAAACAAATTAGTGGCAAAAAAGAAAACAAAAACAAAACTGGTCAAATAAATTTTGTAATTCTATTTCATACTTATTCTCTCAAAAAAAGTTTGCTTTCATAAAACATAAAGATGTCTGGCATACAGCCTAAAAGACTCTTTGATTTATGTGGTGTGCTTCCTTAATGGTATAATCTCACTTGTAAATTTTCCAAATTACTTAAAGACTTATGAAAGTAACTGACAATAAAATCAGCTCTTAAAAAAAAAACACATCAGGTCTTTTATCCCTTCTCTTCTGGAGAGAGGAAAGATCTTCAGTTAATCTTATTATCTTTGCTAGTTCACGTCTTTGTCTTCCTCCCACCTTCCTTTCTTTGCTAAATGCTGTGGGAATCACACTGAGTTCAGTTTTTGTAAACTCAAGGCTAGTAAACGTTGACGTCCGTGCAAGAGTCCCCTCCTGTTCCACCAAATGAGGTAGAAAACCATGTTGGAGAGTCCAGAGCCTTCCCTTGTAGATAGTAAAGCAAAGGTGACACCCCTTTTCAAGAGGTTATTGGGGACTGGGGTGTGGGAGGGTTCAGTTCCATCCTCCTGGCCTGCATTCATCACTGGGCGCAGGCTGAGTCCGCAGTGGCCGTAGACGAGGTGCCATACGTGGCCTTGTGGCCCTTGTCATCGGTGCAGGCGATTGCGGGTCTGCCGCAGGGTGGCGGAGAAAGAGCCACACTTCCCCTCAGCCTGATGAAGGGGGAGAGCTTAGTCCTGCCTTGTGCCTCCAGCAGGAGACGCAGCCCGTCTAGCACCTTCCCCAGTGTCCAGTGTTTTTCCCTTTGGACATTTTCTGGGACAGAGATATGTCAACACACCTCCCCTTGGACGAACATGACCGGGACCTTGCAGGTCTTAACCCGATTTACACAAATAAGGAAGAGAGGCTTGGGTTCAGTGTAATTCTAGAAGTTGTTAGTACTCCTTAAAGCGCATGGGTCCTCATAGCGACTTCCAAGACTGTATTTGGCAGGCACGCTAGAGAGGCATTTTCTTTCTATAATCGAAAGATGATTTCATTTTCTTGCCTATAATGTCATGATTAGCTCATGCGTATATTCGAATGCTCAGATGTGTAATTGAGGGATGAAACCCCTCGTGGCTTTAATGCTACATTAAATCACCAGACTTAAGTAGCCCAGGCACGTTCATCGCGTTGGCTCCAGAGATCTTTAACTGTTTGGGGTGAAATCTCTAGAAGTGGAATGAAGCACTTAAAACGTCCTAGAAATTCCTCGAGCCCTGACAGCTTTTCTGCCAACCGCGCTCGATGGCCACACTCCTGCACAAGGGCACAGGGAGGCCAGGGCGGCGTTGGGCCGGCTGCCGATGTGGTGTGCTCTGAAGGCGGACCCAACCGACCCGTCTCTCTGCCCTGTGACATTTCTCCTCAGACCACAGATGAGCGGGTCCAGCTGACCGACATACGACCCAGCAGGTGGTATCAGTTCCGAGTGGCAGCCGTCAACGTGCATGGCACCCGAGGCTTCACGGCCCCCAGCAAACACTTCCGCTCCTCCAAAGGTCAGTCCTGCTCTCCTGACCCCATGCTCTCCTTCCTCCCGGGAGCACCTGGGATGCGGAGCCGTGGTGTCCCCGTGTTCATATTTATGGTTGGTCAGCAGGTGGCTTTGCTGTTCTTTGTGAACGGGGCCAGATGTGTGAGGATGTACGATTAAGAACATCCTTGGGCCTTTTACCTTCAAAACATCACCCGAGATGATATAATGGGGTTTCCTCCACTTTGAAGTGGTGGTTTCCCATCAATCTTTGCCTCAAGATACTGTGGCGTAGTCACCATTCAATTAAGTTTTGGAGAGAAGGGTTTAGTTTGAGCTACTTCGGATGGTGCAGCTTTTCTTCAAACGGTGTTTGCATACAGTGTGTATTAATCTCTGGTGCTTCAAAACATCCAGAATCGAAACCGTGAGTCACCTATGTCATTGCCATTATTTTGTTCATTTTTTTAAAGATTTTATTTATTTATTCATGAGAGACACACACACACACACAGAGGCAGAGACACAGGCAGAGGGAGGAGAAGCAGGCTCCATGCAGGGAGCCCAATGCGGGACTCCATCCCTGGACTCCAGGATCACGCCCTGGGCCGAAGGCAGACGCTCAACCACGGAACCACCCGGGTGTCCCTTGTTCCGTTCTTATTTCATTTGCTATTAGGAAAGTCTCTGGGATCCAACAAATACTAATGATGTGACATCTCAGGTAAGTTTAGTGTGTGGTAGTGGCAGGATGGACCTGGTTTAGATGCCAGTAATGCCTCCGTGTGTGTTTCTCCGGCTGTGCCTCCTTGGCTGTACACCTTCACCGCTCACTGTACATCTGCCACAAGATCCCGTTTCACAGATCGCGGCTAGTGAGCTGATTCACTTCCTAACCAACTATGGGAACGTTTGGAGTGGCTGCTATAACTTGTGATTTCTGTTGTGTGATTGGGGAAATGTCTACGTCGCAGCCAGTCTGTGCATTTCTCTCTATGTAATATTGCCTGCCTCTTTGTCTAAGTCATCGTTGGTCTTAGAAGTGGAAAGCTTGCAACCAAAATAAGTTAGTATTTGGATTCTGTTACACCGTATGCTGTGCGCTGTTAACTTTATTTTAAAAGACCTTTTAAGAAAGAAAGGGAAGCTGCATTTTTCCCTCCTTTGAGGCAAATCCACTAAGGAAGTTTAAAACTGCAATCATAGACATCAAACCTCGTCTTGAGGCTGTGTCTCCAATTGGTCTGATGATTTAGAGAGGCAAAGGAAATAATTAACAGTGGGTTCAGAGGCAAGGATCAATAAGAGGCTTGAGAACTCTTCACCTTGGGTTTCATGGTTCAAATGCGATCCAGGCACGTCGAGGTCAAAATACGTTACCATCTGTGCGGTTGCCTGCAGGTTGCCTGGGCTGGTGCTTCCAGGTCAGGGCTGCAGATAGAGAGCAGCCGGTAGCAGCTTCCAGCCTTTGGAGACAGATGTGGGGTACCTTCAGTGGTTGGGTGGGATCTGGGCAGAGCTCTGCTGGCAGCCCCCAGTGCCAGCACCTCAGAGGCATCCATTCTGAGCATGTAAGCCAGGCCATGCTGTCCCAGGATGCCCCCTGGATATCTGAGCACCTCAACAGTCTGCAATTCCAGCTGCACCCCTCAGATTTAAATAGGCTTTCGCTGAATGAGAATGCACCATGTTGGGGAGGCATGGCATTCACCATTACACTGTTGTTCTCGTCCCTGATTTTCCAGACACACCCAACACTGAGCGTTCCAGAGACACCGTCCTTGCAGTTCTGGCAAGCCAGAAATGTCTGCCCAGAATTCATAGTAGATTCTACTCTTTTCCCAGTGAAAATGCATCACAGAATTATGGAAATGTAACAGATCCACTAAATGGTTGAACACAATTCCTCTAGGATTTGTGTAAAGGACACTTGCCCATTTCCAAGATGGCACCACATCTTCCCTCACCTACTCAGATCTCCTCAAACGGAGAAAGTGCCTTAATGGGAAAATGGTTTATAACAACCTGACTGAAATATAATTATCATACCGTTAAATTCATTCCTCCGAAGAGTATAGTCCAATCATTTGTACTATTTATGGAGGTGTGCATCACCATCGTCCACTTTAGAACCCTCCAAGAGCCTCCATGCCTTACTGGGGAAACTTTAAGGTAGAAACAAAGTTAGTTCTGAATCTTCACCTTCTCATCACTCAAGTTTCATTCGCTTTTGTATTAAAGAAACATTTGTTGAGCTCCTATATGTGTCAGGCTCTGGTCTAGGCACAGGGGATAATAAATGAAGGAAAGGTGAAAAATGTGTGCTTTGGTGGAGCACACATACTCACACACACTCTTCTGCCAATTGGGGTTTTGAGGAAACAGTAAACAAGGTTAATAAGTAAAATACTCTTGTAGGATAGGTAGTGACAGCTGATGTTTGGGGTATTTTGGTTTTAGTTATAGGGAGAGTGGACAGAGGTTTTGCAGAGAGAGAGGTGTTTGTGCAAAGGAGGTGAATCAGCCTTGTACCAATTTGAAAGAAGAGCATTGCAGTTACTGGAAATAATTGGTACAAAGGTCCTGTGGCAGGAGTTAATTTGCAGTGTTCATGGAACAGCAGAAGAGCCTGAGGGTTGGTTGAGCAGCAAAACAGGGCAGGGGAGCTGGAGATGAAGCCTGAGAAGCAGAAAGGAAGTGGGTTTGTTGGGTTTTCATAGCCACTGTAAAGAGCATGGATTTTACGCTCTGTTAGGTATGGGAGCAGCTGGGGGATGCAGAGCAAAGAACATGATGTGACTGAGATTTTAGTGGGGCCTCCCCAACTGTTGTGCAAAGAGGAGATGAGAGAGAGGAGGACAGAGAATCAGGGATGCCGGGGTCGTGGACCTGGGGAGGGGGTCACTGCAGCCTTCCTGGTAGAAGATGATGGTCACTTGGACGCAGCAAGGAGGGAGCCCCCCGGGGGACACAGCTGATGGCACCTGAGAAGGTGCCCGTGCCTCGCAGGAAATGCATAGGATACAGAGTGATTTCGGGATACGCAGAGTTCCAGAGGGGTAGTCGCTTCCCAGTCACTGGGATTGCTGTTTCAGGCCCCGTTCTGCAAACAGCCTTCTTCCTTCAGCAACAGCTGAAGGACGTGCTGGTAAGGTCGCTGTTGAGAAGCACGAGTGGATAAGCTTTTGAAGCCGAAGACACAAAAACAGCTTGGTTTCTACCTTAACGTCCTCCCAGGAACGCACGAAGAATCTTACTGGGGGTGATGGAACCATTGTAAAAGTGGGTGACATGGGTTGCCCATCTCAGAAAATCCTAAACGTCATCGCATTGTTCGTTTAATGTGAGTTTTACAACATACAATTTAAGTTCCCCTAAAGTCATTTAAACAATTTTCCCCCCCCATTAAGACCCCTTTCTCCATTGATGAGATTAAGTAAGCGGGAAAGATGTGGCGCCATCGTACCAAGGGCCGAGCATCCTTTGGACAGGCCCTGGAGGCCGTCTGCAGCCACTGAGCTGAACTGTGCTGGTCCCGTGATTCCGAGGTGCATCTTCAGTGAACCCGCAGTAGAACCTGTTCCGAATTCTGCAGAAGCACTTGCAGTCTCGAAAGCGTGAGAGCCACAGTCTAGAATGTTCCTCACGATGAGATGTACGGAAGTATGGATAAAGGGCGTATTTGTCAAAGCAGGAAATAGGACATTTTACCAGAGGCTGCTACGGTTCCAAAAACGGTGCATTTTCATTTAATAAAAGCCCATTTATTCCTGGTGTGCTCCAGAACTGAAACTGTACCGTTGTAAGTCCTCTAGTGGTTTAAAATGGCTTTGAGAAAGAATGATTGCCTCTAAAATAATAGTCTGTGCAAAGGGTAAGTAATTTCTAGTGTATTTGAGTTGGGTGGAGGGCCAGCCTCAGTAATTTAAGTCTGGGTCAAGGGAAGAGGAAGGGATTTTTCTCCATCTACAATAAACACTTCTGAAAATAAAAGGAAAATTAAATGGAGAAAGAAAAAAAGAACTTGATAAAATGGGTTTCGTTTATGCTTTCTGCCTGGTATTCATTGGCCATAATCCTGATTTTTGTGGAAAAGCCCAAATTCTTGTCATTCTCTTCTTAACGGTTATGTTTAAATACAGAATTACTGTGGTTTGCCAGAATGGATTGGCTATTGACTAAGCTAATTTCCTTTTAACTCCTGTCTTTTCCCATAACTAAATCCTAACCCCTCAGAATGATGATTTTTACAGAAAATTCTGAGTTATGCATAGATTGGTAACTCAGGTTCATGTTTTCCTCCTCCCGGTGAATACCAGTCTTGTTGTTGGCCCCTCCCTATCTCCCCTGGAAGAGATGCATGATTATAAAATGGACAGAATCAATCAATAATTCCTCCTGGCAGCAGGAAGCTGCAAATAGCAGTTGGGATAATTTCTGTATTTACTTATTTAAATTTTCTACTACCTTCCCCCCAGTATTAAGATGGATAATTGGCTTCAGCTCTAAAAATTAAAATTACAAATTATTCAGTATCCTAATATCTTTGTTTTTTTTTGTTTTGTTTTGTTTTGTTTTTTGTTTTTTGTTTTCTATGTTTTGTTTTGTCTCGTTATTTGGAGTAGAACTGGTAGTGCTTCTCCACAGAGAATTAGCTTCCTAGGTCGCTGCTAGGATGAAGCATCTTTCTAGCTCCCAAGCTGCCAGATTGTAGGGTCTACCCCAATTCTTCTATCCTGTTGCATGGAGAATAAACCATAGGAGGCGTGGTGTGTAGAACCCTGAGGTGTTGCTAGGCCTGTCCCATGTGTGCACAAGGATGTGGGAACATGCCCTGTTAGCAGGTGACCTAGACACACAGACAGTTCCTACAGCGATGGGGCTTCCCCAGAGGCCCAGGCATGTGAAAGCTTTGAGTGGGGGTGGCTTTCTTCGGAGGAAATCCAGGAAACCGGGTGGGTAGGAGGAAGAAAAGGTGCGTTCTCATGTTGGTTGTCACCGGGGCAACCAGAACTCCTTCCCACGAGGACACCGTCACGGGACTCCGGCTGTTTCCTGGCGCATCTGTCCTGCACATGGGCACAGCCTCCTGAGGGCCCAGGTGAAGGCTCAGGCGACAGGCTGGCACTTAGAAGTTGAACTGTGTGTCCTGAGATTGTACAGTTGCAGGGACTGGGGGGTCTACCAGGCTTTTGCTCCAGACCCATAGGATTCCTATTACGGGGGCGTCTCGTACATTTTCAGTTGGGGTTTAAAATCAGTATATTAACAGTTCCATGGAAGGAATGCCCGCGTTAGCAGGTTCCCGGTCTCCTTCCTGTGCCCGACGCCGGTGGTAGCCGGAGACAGGCATGCCTTTCAGCCTCACTTGGCCTCTCCCCTGATGCCACCCTATGCCAGCACCCGGCAAGTGTCACGTTACGTAAGAAAGCTACCAATTTCTAACTGACAGAGTCCCCAGACTTGTGAGTAAACCACTAGGAGGGACAGTTGTACTTACAGAAAATGAAATTTTTGGGTTCCCTGCTATGTTTGCTTATAATTGCAGCAAATTGGTGTTTCACCTTGCCTTGAGCATGTCGGTATGAATCGAAGGGGCAAAAACTCTGTGTGCTTCACGTGCCCAGTGTTGGAAGTATGTATGGCTAAGGCCGAGTATCTCTGCCAAAATGCTCTTTTACTAGCTTGCCGAACTTGGGAAAGAGTGCTTCTGCCCCTTGGCATGACTTCTGCGCCTCAACATGGATAGTGACAGAAGGAAGGCTTCTAATTTTGTAGAGGGTACAAAAGCAAAACCTGATTTTATTTTGATTTCTTTTTTTTTTTTTTTTTTTTTTTTGCGTGTTGCCAAGAGCAAGCAGACATTTATTTGGATGTTTGCAGTTAGTCAATATCAGTTTAAGGTTCTGGAATAGCAAACACTAAAGGGAACTTAGAAGGAAAAATGTTAAAATCCGCCTTCTGTTGTCATTCAGCTAATGCATTATCTTTTAGTTATGATATTCATTTCCCTCCACATTCACGTCCTTTCCTGCATCCTTCTGCTCTATTTTCCCATGTGTACAGGATGCATTTAAAAGAAAAATCAGGGCAGCCCAGGTGGGTCGGCGGTTTAGTGCTGCCTTTAGCCCAGGGTGTGATCCTGGAGACCTGGGATCGAGTCCCATGTCGGGCTCCCTGCATGGAGCCTGCTTCCCCCCTCTGCCTGTGTCTCTGCCTCTCTCTCTGTCTCTCATGAATAAATAAATAAATAATTTTTTAAAAATCAGGGGATCCCTAGGTGCCTCAGCGGTTTAGCACTGCCTTCGGCCCAGGGCGTGATCCTGGAGACCGGGGATCTAGTCCCACGTCGGGCTCCCTGCATGAAGCCTGCTTCTCCCTCTGCCTGTGTCTCTGCCTCTCTCTTTGTCTCTCTCTCTCTCTCTCTCTCTCTCTCATGAATAAAGAAAATCTTTTAAAAAAGGAAAGAAAGAAAAATCAGCAGACAGCATTGCTTTCCAAGCGCCTAAGTATCACCCCGGATGTTATTCCATACCTTACAGAGTGTTAGTAAAAGGAGAACAGACATCACCGGGAGTAATAAAGTTCCCTGCTGCTCCGCGGGGACCCATGACTCTATGCGGCTCCGCAGCTGCTCCGTGTGTGCCATTTCCACTGGGCACGACTCCCCGGTGCATGTGTCTTGAAACTATTTAAGAGTTGGAAACGTGCCTGCCGTGTAGCTTCTGCAGCTTTTCAGAGGCTCATGAGTTGTGTCTCTAGATACTGCAGGGTGATTTCTTTTCCTCTCTTTAAAAAAAACAAAACAAAACAAAACAAAACAAAAAAACGAGGAAAGGAAAATTATCCTGACTGCTGAGTCTGGAAAGGAAAAGAAAAGCCAAATATTAGAACCAACCTTTCAATTTGGTTTTCGGTTGCAAAATGCATGAGTGCTTTTACCATTGCTTTAAAAATGTAACTCCACTTGATCACTATTACTTAGCTTAAGAGATATTTCTGTAGTGTGTGTCAGTGGGAGGTTTGATCTCTGGATACCATTTGGGGAAATCAAGTAAGTAATAAAAGTAACATCTATTTTCTTAGAACATATGTTGTTCCTCTATATGCGCAAGTCTGAGTATATATGTGTATGTGCATGTGATTACTTATCAGCTCTTTTCTGCTGATAAGCACGCTACCATTCACTTGTGGCATTACCCACCAAAGGTAAGAATGAAACCTTAAATCTCTATGCGAAACCCAAATGTTCCACCTTCCGTGGCTGGAAGCATCACATGTGATCGTGAATAAAAGGAACTATTTTTGTCCAACACTAACATTAGATAAATTCATGCTAAAGGATTAATACAGCTTGAACTGGAAAGTGTATGTAAGTAGAAAAAGCTACCACAGCCTTCCTCTGCCGGTTATCTTTGGAAGAGTGCTTCCTTCTGCTTTCGGAGATGGGTTTCTGCAGATAATTGGGGAGAACACAGAGGGAGTAGAAAGCAGCAGAAAGGGAATCAAGGTGGAGGAGAAATCCTCTGATTTAAGCTTCAGAGGGAGGGCTTGGAGAGCATTGGTCTTGTGATAAGACTCTGACCTTTCACTCTCTGCTCTAGAACGTAAATCTCCCACGCTCAATCTCCTCATCTGTAAAATGGCAACAAAAGTCCAACATTTACCCCACAAAGTATAACCATGCCTTGATAACATTAGAGATCGTGCTCATGTCATGTTTCAAAAGCTAATGGTAGTGCTGCTTTTGAAAGACTGGCTCAGGGGTTGGCAGTGTATGGCCCGTGGTCCAAATTTGGCTTGCTGCCTGCTTTTACAGATAAAGTTTTATTGGCACACAGCTCATTTGTTGGCATATTTTCCATGGTGGCTTTTGAGCTACAGGTGCAGAGTTAGGTAGTTGCTTGCCACAGAGCTCGCATGGTCTGCAAATCCTGAAGTGTTCACTCTCTGCCCCTGACTCAAAAAGCTTGTCAGTTCCTGCACTAGGTTATTAAAAGATGAACATGTTCCCCACAGAAGAGCTTTCCGTGTTTTCTTTTTGTAGGTACACTGGCCCATAGTAGCGATGGATGTGTAACATACGTAGAGATAGGGCCACCTGGGTGGCTCAGCGGTTGAGCATCTGCCTTCGGCTCAGGGCGTGATCCCGGGGTCCTGGGATCGAGTCTCACATCGGGCTTCCTGTATGGAATCTGCTTCTCCCTCTGCCTGTGTCTCTGCCTCTCTCTCTGTGTCTCTCATGAATAAATAAATAAAATCTTAAAAAAAGACATAGGTAGAGATGAGGCATGTGTGGGCGTGTATTTTAGAGCCTTGACGATGCCCTCTTTCTGCCTTCCTTTCCATTCTCCCGACTCTACTGCCCCCCATTACTTCAATGACCTTGGACAAGTTGCTTTACCTCTCTAACCGAAAGCATTTACCAGTTTTTTTTTTAAGTGCCAAGTAAATAAATGATAGAATGCGTTAGGGCTTTATTAAAATGTAGAGTCTTTATATATATATATATATTTTTTTTTCACATGCAGACTTCCAAGTAGACATTTCAAAATTTGAATGCAATTAAGACATCATGCAAACGAAAAGAAAAGATTCTGTGTGATTCAGCAAAGGGAATATATTTTCCTTTGCAATGGAACGAGCCATCACACAAAGCAGGGAATGGCTTGACTATGGGAATTTTAGGATTGAAAATGAAATCCTTCAGATTAGACAGATGGGATAGGCTGCCTCTCACCTGACGTCTACAGCAAATAAATGGAGAAATGAATATTTGGTTGACAGAGGAGAATCAGGAGACCAGAAAGTCTCTGCAATTGCCTTTTGCTTCATAACTGAACAGTGATTATTTGGGGGGCATCTCATCCTGGTAATGGAAGTACACCATCTTGATAGCGTCAATTGTTGAGAATAATGTAAAGGTAATGTCAGATAATGTAAAGCAAAAATTACTAATTCACATATTTGAAAGCATTATTTCCTCATACGTTGTTCTCAGGAATTATGTTGTTGTGTGTTTCATAATGTTCCATAAAGGAGATGATGTTATTCTGGATTTTGATGATCACATCCAAGTTATGATCAAGTTTTCTGGGGCAGTGAGTAAGAATGTACTGAATGGAGTAGATGAAGACACTGGTGAAATACCTAATATCATTACACTTGGATTTCTTGAGAAGAGGAGATGATTTTGAGCTCTTCCCGTGCACCTAGAATAACTTGAGAATTCACGTAACTTTATTTTCCGTACACAGACTTTCAGGTGCATCACTGAAAACATGTACAGCTGTGATCGTCTTTACATATTGAAATTATTTCCTTGTCTTGAAGTGATGATTAGCCTGCAAACTAGTTTCCCTCTCCAAAAACTCTGTAGCTCCTTTTTCTAGGTTACAGATGGAGTCGTACAATAGAGGAAGGAGGGTTGCTTTGAGTCTCTTATTTCAAGCCAGAAAGAGCCCCCCTTTGGTTTTCCAGTTCCCTTTATGGTCTTGTCACGATTCACCCATTTCAGTTGATGGGGTCGAAAACTGGAACTGAAATATCAGATTAAAGTCAACGTTTAGGAAAACTGTCATCTATTCACCTATTCATTTAGCATCTATTTCCTGAGTGCCTACCATGTGCTACGCACTCTTCTCCATGCTGGGAATACAGAAGTGAACAAAACAAAACAAAAAAATCTTCCTCCTCTCGTGGAGCTTTCATTATTGAGGGTAGAGCCAGATAGCAAATAAGGTACATAATAAGTGAGTTAACTGGTCATAAGGGCTGTGGAGAACAAGGAAGCAGGAGAAATCATGGTGAAAACTTTCTCGGGCGGGAGGAAAGAGCTGGTAGCTCTTTTGAATGGGGTGGCATCTGGTAGACCCCCAGCAGGTGAGGCGCCCGCCACGGGGAGCTGCGGGGGCAAGCGGTAGGCAGACCGTGGGGACGTCTCAGCCTGGTGGTTGGCCTCTCCACGGCCTAGTAGGCAATGATGGGACTTGAGCAGAGGGCCTGGTGGGCCTGGGAAAGCATTTGGGAGGCAACGCGAGGCCCCAGTCTGCAGGACCTGGGGGACTGCTAATGCTTGGACCCTGAGCCGGGAAGCCTCAAGCGGGAGCGACGGACCCGGTGTGGGCACTACTGGGAGAGGCTCCGGAGGCCTCAGCACGGGCAGGGTTGAGGGGAGGCCCCTGCCACACTGCGGGAAAGGTGGCGGTGCCCGCGGCATCACGCGGTTGACCGCGGTGCGCTGAAGTCCGCCAGCAGGTGTTGCCGAAGGGCTCCGAGGGACGCTGTGACCTCAGGTGTCCCGTCTGGCTAAGCTCTGGCCAAGCGGAAGGAAGGAGTTTGCTCCTGAGCTGCGCTGACGACCAGGGCTGAGTCGGACGCCTCCTGCCTGGGGTGGCTCGGAGGCCCCGAGCGGAGCTGACCGTCCAGGCTCCCGTGAGCACATGCACCTGAGAGTCAGCGGAACAGAGCCCTTGGGTAAAGCTGTGACCGGACCAGAGCCCCAGGAGGTGCGAGGACACGAGGGGGCAGGGCTGGGGGGCGGCCCGCGCAGACGGCGGCGTGCGGTGAGCCAGCCGGGGAGGCCGAGCAGGAGCCGCACTGGGAGCAGAGTCGTGTCAGGTGGAGGCCGTGACTCAGAGCGCAGGCGGCCCAGCGGTGTCCCTGCGTCCACGTGCATGACCGGAGGGGGCTCCCCGGCGCTCCCCAGGCCCAGGCTGAGGCAAACCAGCGTTTTCCAGCTGACCCAGAACCCAGGGGCGCTCACACCTCTTGCTTTGTTGCCACCAGGTGCGGTGCTTTTCAAGTTCCGGCCTGCGGTAGATCATCTGCTTCAGAATTGTGTGTTTTACATAGAAAATATTTGACATAAAACCTACAAATACATATTTATGCAAATATATGAAATTTATACATATGGGGCCCCACGGGGACTCACTGAGTCAGCGTATCCCAGTGTATGTCTCGGGCGCTCCCAGAAGTTTCCTGAAGTTGACTGTCTCAGGACCACCTGATCAACAGTATCACGAACTGTGCTTTGGGTTAGCCACTCACCTGAAAAAGTGACTACGAAATGTTCTCATTTTTAAAGATTGAGCAATCAACCAGACCTGCGCTCCTTCCTTACATATCCAAGAAAAGCAAGAGATTTTTAAAAGTGATTCATGTTTTCATCATCCCCAAACCACACACAATCCCGACAGTAAAAACATGGGTATTTTTCCCTTGGTCTGCTTCATTTCTATCAAGTTAGCTATAACCTCTTTCCACTTCTGATGCAGATGGTATTATAAATATTCGAATTATTGACAGCATTTTTCTGGGAAAGCGTCTTCAAAACGAAACCATCTGTAAATAATTTGTGGTGAGCGGCATCTACACTTGCTCACTTTATGGCAGAGAATGAAGGAAAGGCCGTCTAGCTCATGCATGTTTAGTCATCTTCATATATATATACATATATATATACATGGAGATTTGTAGAGTAATAATTCCAGAGCCTAGTCTGTCTCTTGACAGCTGAGAAGGTTTTGGTTTATGTGACAAGCCAGAAATGGTGAAATTACAAAAATGGATGTCATCCGTATGCCATCCAATTTGCAATGTAGAGTAAGAAAAAAAAAATGCTTTATTTTTGCTGATCTCCGTTTTTCACTCTTCCTGAAGCAAGGATCAAAAGCTACACGACCAGTAAGATGAAAACAATTACTCGGGTGAGCTGGACTTCTTTCTTTTTCTGCCCAGAGTTTTCAAAGCCAGGTCTACTCTGCTGACCTTTTTAATGCCAACCAGCCTAAGTGGAATCCTACCATGTTTGTTTGTTTTTTTAAAAAAGATTTTATTTATTTGAGAGAGAGCATATGTGAGCGGGGAGGGGCAAAAGGAGAGGGAGAAAGAATTTCAAGCAGACTTCGTGCTGAGTGCAGAGGCCAACTCGGGCTGGATCTCATGATTGTGGGATCACACCCTGAGCCAAAACCGAGAGTCAAACGCTTAACTGACACAGGTGCTCCAATTATACCATATTTCATAAAAATTTATCAATTGAGGTACAGTGAAAATTTAGCTGGGTTATAGTGGTATATAGAGCCTTCTGGATTACAAATGTGGCCCAAACGAATCTATCTTCCTGTTTTGTGCCCTGTATTTTCATTTGAGGCTTACAGAAGAGACTGTATTTGTTTTCAGCTTCTCTGCATGTAAAGGGCAGTGCTCATGTGTTGACAGTGTAGTTACTAGACATCCAAGGACATGGCTTTTGTTGTCACCTTGGTACTTGAGTATATGGTGTGTCTTTCTCCTGGATTTCAGATCCATCCGCACCCCCAGCTCCGGCCAACCTCCGACTTGCAAATTCCACCGTAAACAGTGACAACACTGTGACCGTGGCTATTGTTTGGGATCTCCCTGAGGAACCAGACATCCCCGTGCATCACTACAAGGTGTTTTGGAGCTGGACGGTCAACAGCAAATCCCTCGTCCCAACAAAAAAGAAGCGGAGAAAGACTACGGATGGGGTAAGTGGGTACGAGAAGCAAGAGTGGAGTCTTCTTGCAAAGTGTATTTGAACTCAAGGCCGCAGATCCCAGGGGTGGCCTCTGGTGAGCTAAGAGAAGGAATGGGTGAAGGAAAACTTCCCATCCCTCTCGCTTGCGCTGAGGAAGTGCAGAGAGTGGAGGTCCATTCCAGAAGTTTTGCCTTTGACATTTTAGGTGAAAATAGCTGCAGGTAGCCCGTTGACCTACTCATCTCCAAATGGCAGGCACGATGCCAGAAAGGAGAGGAACAGAAATCATTTTTGTCTTGATGCCCTGTCATAGAAAATCACGTAATTCAAAATGTCCCTAGCATCTAGATCTTCTTTGGTTTTGGTTGAGATCCTTGTAAATCAATGAGCAATGTTCATGGCTTTTCTGTCGCAGGGGATTTCCTTCTGTAAGCTAATCAGCTTAGAAAATGCATGTTTGACAATATATTGCTCTCATTGATTAAAAGAACTTGGAATGGTTTATTTTCCAGATGCCAAGAAATAAAGTCTTCACTGAACCATTTTCTGAAATGAGATTGCTATGATCGTGAACATTTGGCATTGCATGAATTTCTTAGTGCACAAAAAGAAGTTACTCGGTTTCTTTTATTGTTGTTAGAAAACTTACATAAACAACTTCCCCCTAATTTATAAAGCTGAATTCCATAAAAAAATAAATATTTGAAAATGTCTTACAAAAAGGATGGTAAGCCTTTTTTTTTTTTTTTTTTTTTTGGCAGTGAAGATTCTAATTGCTGTGCCATTTAGAATTCTAAAACATGTCTCCAAAAGTCTGTAACCTTGATATTTAGCTGATGCCTATTTTGGTTTATTTTTAAGAAACTTTCTGACATTTCCATCTTTTATTTTTAAGGACTTCACCATAAGTGATAATTGGCAACGCGTGGTTGGCACATAGGAAGATTTAAAGGAGCTTAAATTGTGGGACCCATAAGGGGTAGGAAGCAAAATGGTAATAGTGCCTGCACACCACACACACACACACACACACACACACACGCACATACATGCACATACATGCACACACATACACCATCAATCAGCAAACAGCATCATGGGTTACTAGGAAACTGCAATGTATTTCTTTCCAGTGTCAATTAGATAAATAAAACGTGAACTGCAAAGTTAATTGACACCGTTAATAGGACAGGGTAGCCAAAATTGTAGGTCACTATTTAAATTTTTGGATCCACCATAGGCAAGCTATAGGTCATGTGGATCACTAAATTCTCAATGTCAAAATCTCACCAGTTGAGATTAGGATTAGAAACTGGAGAAATCGGGCAGCCCGGGTGGCTCAGCAGTTAGCGCCGCTTGGAGACCCCGGATTGAGTCCCATGTCAGGCTCCCTGCATGGAGCCTGCATCTCCCTCTGCCTGTGTCTCTGCCTCTCTCTCTCTCTCTCTCTCTCTGTCTCTCATGAAAAAATACATAAAATCTTTAAAAAAAATGGAGAAATCGAAGAGAACATGAGAAATTATAAAATTTTCTTTTTAGGGATCAGTGAGTCCCCATTTACTAAGAGATTTACTAATATCCTTGGTAAATAGGAGAGAGGGGATCTTCAAGGGGATGCTTTTTCAAAAGTAAGTTTTCTTTTAGTTTGGAGACAGCAGTTTGGGGAGAGTGATAATCCAACAGGAAACCCTAAGTAAAAGCAATGATTGGTAGTTTATGCAAACACACTACAGGTTAAAGGATGTAAAACGTCCACCAGGAGACCCCAAGAGGGTTTTCCTCCGGCAGCACCCGGTGCAGAGCACTGTCCCTCCTCCCCTCGAAGACCCAACCGTGGCCTGGAGTCTGCCTCTCTCTGACTTGCGGTTGTGCCGTCAGCCTTCCAGAGCCAAACAGCCGGAGATGGCTGCATTCTGATCGTTCATCCCTCAAAAGCCCGAATCCCATAGCAGCGCCATCCAGAATTTACAGTGAGCCTTATGGTCGCGGTTCTGGAATGCCCACGGAAAGCATGTTCTCGCGCCGAAAAGAGATCTCACAAGGCCCGAGAGTGTGATCAGAATGTTGGTAACAGGTGACGGTGGAATTGAAACACAGGAGTTCCTTAGGTGTTGCAGTGCCAGTGGGACACTCCCTGTCCCGTGTCACTGTCAGTACCACCCTGTAGTTTCTGGGCAAGCCTTACAGCCATCACATGCGTCAAAGACACCCAACTTTATTTTTCTTTCATTATTTTCATTTTTCTTCAGTTTCTTAGGAAACTAAGCTGGTTTCCCGTAACCCTAGAAAAAGCACCTGACTCAGGGTTATCAGACGTGTGCTCCTGTCTCGAGGCCACTATCAGACACCTGGCTCGCTCTGATGTGTCACTGGATCTCTCAGCCTGTAGTAGAATTCCTGTCTGGCCTCCAGCCATTAGGCAAAGAGGTCGTTTTGACTTGCTTCACTTAATGCTGCACGTCACACAGAGAAACCTGGATGAGTGCTTGACACTAACAATAACGATGACCAAAAAAAATCTTAAAACATTTTCTTAGGATGATTCTCCTCACTACTTTTGATTGAAATTTACTCATAGGACATTTAAAAGAAATATTTTAAATATGCAGTTAGTGCCAATTCATAATTTTTCCAGGTATGCCAACATGAGCTCGGTCAGTTTACGACCAACGCATCTCTCTTCTCTGTGAGATGGTGTCTAGAATGGGAGGGGACGGAATTATTCAGTTGTATAGTATCAGGGAGGATCCAGTCATTGGATGAGGAACAAGTTCCAAAAAATATGTGTGGTCATTCTATAAAATTTATTTTGATGCATGGTAAAAGAGGATTTTCGGATCCTAAAGACAAAGAGAATTGTGTGATCTTAGAAAACTGAGGGCAGAGCCAAGTAGGGGGTGACGTGCCGCTGCATGAGGACCGTGTGGCTTTGTGACGAAGAGGAGAGGCAGGGCAGGCGTGTAACGGGCGTGGTGAATTTTGTCTTCCTCTGCAGTCCCAGAATTCGGTGATCCTGGACAGACTCCAGCCAGACTCCAGCTACACCGTGGAGCTGCAGGCCGTGGCGTACTGGGGGCAGACGCGCCTGAAGGGGGCCAAGGCCTCCCTGCACTTCACGCCGGCGCACGCCGCCAGCCACAGTAAGTGCCGAGTCCTTGTCCTCCGGTGGGTGGTAAAGCTGGGGCTCGCCTAAGAGAGAGAGACAGACAGATAGAGAGACAGAGAGAGTGAGCTTGAGCCTTTCCCCCGGCAGTCGTGACCTGGGAGACCCTGCTGGCCGTGAGCCTCCAGTGCTGGGTGAGATGACCTCTGGAACTACTGTGTGTCACACACTTCCACCTTTCAATTTTTTATCTGTTGAATATGCACTACTTTGGTGTCATAATGGAAGCTTAACAAGAAAACTTCCCACTCCTGCACATGGGGCAGGGGACACACCCGTTCTAACTGGCATTCCACAGCGGCCCCAGTCACTTCTGGAAAGGCTACTTCATATTCCACGGAGTTAATTATTCCCATATTGATTTCCCTTGTCTCCAGTTTTCCTAAACTAGTATGTTTGCCGCAGACCGTGCAAAGCAAAAGGAGGGTCTTTACATGGCACCCCCATCTGAGCCAGAAAATAAGTCGCTTTCTTATTCCTGGCTTTGTTCACAAGAGGGGCCGGGCCGGTGAGAGCCGCAGAGGAGAAGCGCCTGGCGAGGCTTCCGGAACGGGGCAGATGAAAGGAGCGTGTGATGTTGATTCCCTAGGAGGAGAGCCCCGTGGCGTCTGCCTTTCATCAGGGCCCGGTGCAGAGGGTAGAGCAATGGGCTCGAAGCTTGTCTGAATTTAGGAAAGGCGAGCCTCGCTCTGCAGACTTAGGCGCAGTCATTGCTTGTAATTATCTTGTACCACCTGCAAAAAATAGGATCGGAATGAGCAGGTCTGTTTGAAATGACGCGTTCAAAAACGTTCCAGAAACAGAGCTTCCTACCTGCTTGAGAAACCGTCTCTTTGGAGATTAAATGTATTTGAAACAGTCTTCTCTTTCTCTGTATAACTCTGGGCACGATACAACTGTTACCGAAAAATTCTCATGAAAAAAAATTTTTTTTAACTTTTCTGTATGTTTAGAAACTTAGACTGATTTTTCAATCCTGTCATCCATCCGTTCCTCAACCTGAAATGTACGGCTACGAATTATGCCAGCACTGCGTCTAATATGGGGGGATACTTACTGTGTTACTCTTATACTATGAACACGCCGCACTATATAGTGTGCCTATGTACTGTGTAGCCCAAGTATACACGATCTAGTCCATTTGCATGTATATTTGTGTATATGTGCGTATACATGGACACATGCACATACACATACATACACAACATACACAAATAGATGTGCATATGCACACACATACACGTAAGCATGCATATGCATGCACGGTACAGGATGCATATGCATGCACACACATGTACACAGATACGCAGGCATATGCATGCATGTACACATGTACAGGATGCGTAAGCAGACACACATGTCCACAGATACACATGCACGCATGCACACGTGTACAGGATGCATAAGGATGCACATGTCTGTACACATACCCATGCACACACATACGTACACAGAGCCACCTGCATATGCACACACGCACACATCTGCATACACAGAGACACCCGCATATGCACACATGCACATGGACGCACACACTCTGCAACACTGGATGCATGTGATCTCTGCCTAATGTGGAGTGTGGACGATGAACATGTAGACGCGATCACACAAGCATTAGTCCGCCGCGGAGGCAGCAGCAGCTAAGGTGGCGGTGCGGCCCGAGGGCCCGGAGCAGCGAGGCGTCGGCGGACGCAGGGCACGGGCACGGGTATGGAGTGTGCGGCCGGCTCCGGGCCCTCGGGCCTCCGGGTGCTGCGGCTCCTCGCTCTTCGCCGAGGCGCCCGTGTCCGCCGGCACGTACCGTGGGCCGTGGGCCCAGTGGCCGCCGTGCTCCGGCCATTCGCACGTCCCCCCGCCGTGAGAGGGCCTCCTGAGGGGCCTGTGTCTGCGCTCCTGCTTCGCCTCGCCCTTCGGGGACGGCGCAAACCACGTCCCTGCCCCGTTGCCACCCGCTGTGGGGTTGCAGACGCCGCATTTGGGTGGATCCCCACAGCCCCGAGCCCCGAACCCCGAACGGGAGGCAGAGCTGCGGACCTCAGCCTGCCACGGTGGGGGGGGGGCGCACGGAGCTGCTGCTCCCGGGACCCCCCAGGGGGGCTCCTGCTCCTGCTCCTCCCGCCCTTGTTGCCGCTTGCTCCTGGCCCCGCCCACTTGCTCCTGGCCCCGCCCACCCCGGCCCTGCCACCTCGTAGGCCTCGCCCACTCCTGGCCTCGCTGGTCATGGGCCGTCCCACTCATGATACCCCCTGTCCATGGTTCCGCCTACTCAGTGTTTGTCCTCTTCATGGTCCCTCCCTCCCATGCTTATCCCCAATCTTGGTTCCGCCTACTCATGTTCTCATGGCCCCTCCGGATCGTGGTTCCTCCCACTCATGGTTCCCGGGTACTCATGGTTCCGTCTACTCATTTACTCACTTCCTCATGGTCCCTCCCGTTTTTGGTTCCTCTGGCACATGGTTTCCCCTAATCATGGTTCCGCCTACTCCTGTTCTCTCCTCCTTGGCCCCTCCTGCCCCTGGTCCAGACCACTCACGGTCCGTCCCGCTCATGATCCCTCCTGCTCATGATCTTCCCGGACCATGGTTCCGCCTTCTGTTTGCTCCTTCTCATGGTCCCTCCCGCCCTGGGTCCCTCCCACTTATGGTTCTTCATACTCATGATTCCACCTCATGCTTTCACTTCCTCATGGTCCCTCCCCCTCATAGTTCCTACTGCTCATGCTTCCCCCCTAATCATGGTTCTGCCTATTCGTGTTCTCCCAAAGTCCCTCCTGCTCTTGGTTTCCCCCACTCGTGGTTCCGCCTACTCATGTTCTCACTTCCTCATGGTTTTTCAGGCCCCTGGTCCCTCCTGCACATGGTTCCACCTACTCATGTTCTCTCCTCATGGTCCCTCCCGCCCTTGGTCCTCCCGCTCATGGTTCCCCATACTCACGGTTCCACCTCATGTTCTCACTTCCTCATGATCCCTCCCCCTCATAGTCCCTCCAGCTTATGGTTCCCCCTTAATCATGGTTCCGCCTACTCATGTACTCATTCTTCATGTTCCCTCCCGCCCCCCCTTCCCTCTCACTCGTGGTCTCTCCCACTCATGGTTCCACCCCCTCATGGCCCCTCCCGCTCATGGTCCTTCCCGTCCCTGGTCCCTCTCGCTCATGGTTCCCCCCTAATCATGGTTCAACCCAGTCATGTTCTCTGGTGCCTCCCGCCCCTGGTCCCCGACCGTTCACGGTCAGTCCCGCTCATCCTTCCAGACCATGGTTCTGCCTCCCTGTTTGCTCCTCCTCATGGCCCCTCCTGCCCTTTGGTCCTCCCGCTCATGGTCCCCATACTCATGGTTCCACCTCATGTTCTCAATTCCTCATGGTCCCTCCCCCTAATGGTTCCCCCTAATCATGGTTCTGCCTACTCATGTTCTCTCCTCCCAGAGTCCCTCCCACTCTTGGCTCCCCCCTACTCATGGTTCCTCCCGCACATGGTTTCCCCCCCCAATCATGGTTCCGCCTACTCATGCTCTCTCCTCCTCATGGCCCCTCCCACTCCTGGTCCCTCCCGCTCATGGTCCTTCCTGCCCCTGTTCGCTCTCACTCCTGGTCTTTCCCACTCATGGTTCCCCCTAATCATGGTTCCGCCCACTCATGTTCTCCTCCTTATGGTCCCGACCGCCCCCAGTCCCGACCGCTCCTTGTCCCTCTCGCTCGTGATCTCTCCGACTCATGGTGCTTCCTGCCCCTGGTCCCTCCCGCTCATGGTTCCATCCTACTCATGGTTCTGCCCAGTCATGTTCTCTGGTGCCTCCCGCCCCTGGTCCCTCCTACTCATGGTTCTCCCTATTCATGGTTCCGCCCAGTCATGTTCTCCGGCCCCTCCCGCTCGTGCTCCCTCCCGCCCCTGGTCCCTTCCGCTCATGGTTCCCCCTAATCACGGTTCCACCCACTTATGTTCTCTCTTCCTCATGGTCCTTCCGCCCCTGGTCCCGCCCTCCTGGTCCTTCCTTGTCATTGTCCTGGGACCCTACCGACGGCCTCTCCTATGCCTGCTCTCTCCTGCCCTTGGTCCCTCCTGCTCATGGTTCCCCCCACTCATGGTTCCACCTCCTCCTGGCCCCTCCCGCCCCTGGTCCTCCCACTCATGGTTCCCCATGGTTCTCTCCTCCCACTCATGGTTCCCCCCACTCATGGTTCCACCTCCTCATGGCCCCTCCCGCCCCTGGTCCTCCCACTCATGGTTCCCCCCCACTCATGGTTCCACCCAGTCACATTCTCTCCTCCTCATGGTCCCTCCCACTCATGGTTCCCCCCCACTCATGGTTCCACCTCCTCATGGCCCCTCCCGCCCCTGGTCCTCCCACTCATGGTTCCCCCCACTCATGGTTCCGCCCAGTCACGTTCTCTCCTCCTCATGGTCCCTCCCGCTCATGGTTCCCCCCTCATGTTTCCACCTCTTCAAGGCCCCTCCCACCCCTGGTCCTCTCGCTCATGGTTCCCCCCACTCATGGTTCCGCCCAGTCACATTCTCTCCTCCTCATGGTCCCTCCCGTTCATGGCCCGCCCCCGCCATGTTTCCACCTCGTCATGGCCCCTCCCGCCCCTGGTCCCTCCCGCTCATGGTTCCCCCCCTCATGGTTCCACCTCGTCAAGGCCCCTCCCACCCCTGGTCCTCCCACTCATGGTTCCCCCCCTCATGGTTCCACCTCATCAAGGCCCCTCCCGCTCATGGTTCCCCCCCCCACTTATGGTTCCCTCCCACTCATGGTTCCACCCAGTCACGTTCTCTCCTCCTCATGGTCCCTCCCGCTCATGGTTCCCCCCACTCATGGTTCCACCTTCTCATGGCCCCTCCCGCCCCTGGTCCTCCCACTCATGGTTCCCCCCACTGATGGTTCCACCCAGTCACGTTCTCTCCTCATGGTCCCTCCCGCTCATGGTTCCCCCCCCTCATGGTTCCACCTCTTCCTGGCCCCTCCCGCCCCTGGTCCTCCCACTCATGGTTCCCCCCCACTCATGGTTCCGCCCAGTCACGTTCTCTCCTCCTCATGGTCCCTCCCGCTCATGGTTCCCCCCTCATGTTTCCACCTCTTCAAGGCCCCTCCCACCCCTGGTCCTCTAGCTCATGGTTCCCCCCACTCATGGTTCCGCCCAGTCACATTCTCTCCTCCTCATGGTCCCTCCCGTTCATGGTCCGCCCCCCCCCCCCCATGTTTCCACCTCGT